>NW_016107368.1:5856467-5879915 GCF_001604975.1 Cebus imitator
GGTACTTGGGACCACAGGCACATTTTAAAATTTTTTGTAGAGACAGGGTCTTGCTATGTTGCCTATGCTGGTCTTGAACTCCTGACCTCAAGCAGTCCACCTATGTCTCCCAAAGTGCTAGGATTACAGACATGAATGACTGCACCTAGCCAAGCTTGTTTTTTTAATTTATTTTTTTCTCCACTTGATTCAGCATTCCCATATTAGAAATAGGAAGAAGTGTTATGTCTGTTCAGGCTTCATGTATTTGGAAGAGGAAGCCCCATGAATATTTTTATGGATGTCCCAGTGCTGCTGAGTGCGTATCAACACCACCACGAGCTTGGGCCACGTCACATCAACAGCAGATTTAATTTGGGGTCTCTAAACACTATCTATGGTTGTGCAGAGAGACGGAATTTTTCTAATAAAATAATAATTAAATGTGGCTCCATTTTCAAGATTAAGCTGCTAAAATGGTATCATTGTTCAGCAAAGATGACAGACTAGAATGAAGGGGATACATTTTTTTAGGATGACTGCAATTCTCTTCCTGTGTTCTGCTATACACATCAGTAGCTCAGGCAAGAGCGAGAGGAGACAGGGGCAGTGACTGGGAGCTGGATTATGCAGCTCCGACAAGCCCAGGGTTTAGTGAAAGACAATCGCTTTGGATCACCAAAAAGAAGATTACTCCAGATTGATTTATTTGAGTTCTCTAAGTCATTTTTAAAGCAATAAGGAAGAGCTACATCAAATAACAATGATCTACATTTCAAAAATCTGTTTATATAAACCTTAGAAGGAGCTCAGACATTGAATGACCTGAATGCTTGAAATGTAAATAGAAGAAAATAATGTTGCAATTCAACAGTCTGGAGAAAAACAATTATCTTGGCTACTAGGCCTTGTATTATGCATTTCTTTATAGATGAATAGATTCTTCGAAATAAAATAATCTTTTGTGGATCATTTAATTCCATCTCCACAAAGAGGCACCCTTTGCATAAATCATTCTAAGTATTTATGCTGGATTTCTCCCACAGAGCTGAGCACACAGGAAGTTGCCTTCAGTAAACCTTTCTTGAATTGAATTTATCTCACTCTTAATCCTTCCCAGGGAAAAACAGTAGCAGAAAATTGTGTAAATTTTTCTTCATTGCTCACCTGCATCCCTCTTCTATTTTCTTTTCCTTTTTTCTTTCTTTTTTTTTTCTTTTTCTTTTCTTTCTTTTTTTTGAGACTGAGTTTTGCTGTTTCACCCAGGCTGGAGTGCAAGGGCATGATCTCAACTCACTGCAATCTCCACCTCCTGGGTTCAAGTGATTCTCCTGCCTCAGCCTCCCAAGTAGCTGGGATTACAGGTGGGTGCCACCATGCCGGGCTACTCTTTGTATTTTTAGTAGAGACAGGGTTTCACCATGTTGGCCAGGCTGGTCTCGAACTCCTGGCTTCAGGTGATCCACCTGCCTCAGCCTCCCAAAGTTCTGAGATTACAGACATGAGCAACGGTGCCCGGCCCTCTTCTGTTTTCTTAATCTGGGTGTGCTAGTGATGGTGTACTTAGTAAATGTGTAACAGTGGACTCTTCAGAAATTTTTTTTGTTGCATTTGCTGATTTCTACGATGTACTCCCACCATAACTTAATCAAAATACAAACCTGACATCACTGAGTACAGAGTTGGGAAGAGATATTCAATATCACATCAGTATACAATATTTCCACTACACAGATACAATGAACATAAATAATTTTAAGAGCATAAGTAACAGTAAAATGTAGTGAACTAATTAGGCAGTGATGAGTTTTGAGTACTTATTATCATTACTGATAAAATGCTTATTTGATTGTTATTTCAGAGTTTAGTTTTTATGATGACTTTAACAACAGATAACTGTAAAAATTGCCTCTTAATTAAAGTCTATGCACCCACTTGACGGTGCCTCTGACTGTTTTCTGAACAGATTCCAATTGCTTTTCCTTCATCATTTAAGTGGCTGTCATCAGTTTCCTATTTTTGCTCTCTCTTTTATCCCCCAAAACACACATTTTATTTTATTTTATTTTATTTTATTTTCTGAGGCATGGTCTCACTGTGCCGCCCAGGCTGGAGTGCAGCGGCGCAATCTCAGCTCACTGCAGCCCTGACTTCCCAGGCTCAGATGGTTCCCTCACCTCAGCTCCCCAAGTAGCTGGGACTACAGGTGCACATCACCATACCAGGCTAATTTTTGTATTTTTCGTACAGATGGGGTTTCATCATGTTGCCCAGGCTGGTCTTGGAACTCCTGGGCTCAAGTGATCTGCCTGCCTTGGCCTCCCAAAGTTCTGGGATCACAGGCATGAACCACTGCACTCAGCCAAAGAAAACACTTCTCTTGCTTTCTTTTCTTTTCTTTTCTTTTTTTTTTTTTTGTGATGGAGTCTTGCTCAGCCACCTAGGCTGAAGTGCAGTGGTGCCACCTCTGCTCACTGCAACCTCTGCCTCCCAGGTTCAAGCCATTCTCCTGCCTTAGCCTCCTGAGTAGCTAGGACTACAGACGCACCCCCACACCCGTTTAATTTTGTATTTTTGGTAGAGGCAGGGTTTCACCATGTTGGCCAGGCTGCCCTCGAACTCCTAACCTCAGGTGATCTGCCCACTTCAGCCTCCCAAAGTGCTGTGATTACAGGCGTGAGCCACCGTGCCTGGCCAGAATACACTTTTCAACTAAAGTTCAGCCTCTGACTTCCTCCTTTGATTCCTTAGCAAAACATACTGTTATAAAGGGTTTTCTACAAATAAGCACACTCATGTAGTAGCAAATGTAGGACCATAAAACCATTATGAGGCTCAATTAATACAAAAAGCTGTATCAATAGAATAAAGGACAACAGACATAAAGTTTTTCACAGAAATTCAATACTTTTTCATGACTATAAATCTAGGAGTTTATTTCTGGACTCTCAGTTTTATGCCCTTGACCCATATGTTTATCCTTATGCTGGTACAACACTCTCTTTGTGGTTTATGCAACTGCAAACACTACCTTTATAGTAAGTTTTGCTGTCAAGAACTATAACTCCTCCAACTTTTTTTTCAAGATTATTTTTACTATTCTAGGTCCTTTGCATTTCCATATAAATTTTAAGACTAGTTTGTCAATTTATGAAGAAACCTACCTGGGATTTTGCTGGGAAATATGTTGGATCTATAGATCAATCTGGAGAGTATTGCTGTTTTACCAGGAAGAAATTCAAAACAATGGAATGTTTTTCCATTTATTTAGACTGCCTTTAATTTTTTAACAGTATTTTACAATTTAACAAAGGATGCAGGAACACCTGGATAGCCACACATAAAAGAATGATAAAGACCCCAATTTTACATCATACACACACATTAACTAAAAATGGGTCATAGACCCAAATGGAAGCACTAAAACTATAAAACTCCTAGAAGATGATAAAGGCGTAATTTTCGTGACCTTAGATTAAGCAAGGGCATCTTATACATGACACCAAAAGCACAAGCAACAAAAGAAAATAAAAGATAATTGGTCTACATCAAAACTAAAAACCCTTTCACTGCAAATGATGCTATTGAGAAAGCAAAAAAATGGAAGCCACAGAATGGGAAAAGACATTTGCAAACCACACATCAGATAAGGGGCTGGTATCCAGAATATATGAAGAATTCTTACAACTCCATAATAAAAAGACAACCCAGTTTTCAAAAGTACAAATAAGCAGATATATCTCCAAAGAAATATACAAATGACCGATAAACACATGAAAAGATGCTCAACATTTTTAGTCCTTAGGGAAATGAAAATCAGAGTAACAATGAGAGAGCATTTCTTATGTTCTAGATGGCAACAATAAAAAAGTCAGACAATAACAGGGCTAACGAGGTAGGTGAATTGGAATCCTCCTCTATTTCTGACGAGAAGCCTGTAGAAAACAATTGAGTAGTCACCCAAAATGTAAAACTATATGTCGCAGCAATTCTACTTCCAGGTATTTACACCCAAGGAAGCATACACATATACAAGAACTTGTACACGAATGTTCACAACAGCATTATTTATAATAGTGAGAAAGTGGAAACAATACAGCTCTTCATCAGCTGAGGAATGGATGAAATGTAGCATTTTTGTACAAGGGAATAGTCTTGGCATGAAAAGAAGTGAGGTATTTATGCATGCTACAATATGATGAACTTGAAACATTATGCTAAGTGAAAGGAGCCAGTCACATGAGCCTGCATATTCTGTGATTCTGTATATATGAGATGTCCAGGATAAACAAGTTTATAGAGACAGAAAGTAGTTTAGGCATTGATTAGGCCAAGGCTGGGTAGGAAGGTTATGAGGAGTGAGTGCTAATGGGTGTCTGGTCTTCGGGGGGAAACTGAAAATACTCTAATTAGATTAGATTATGATGATGGTTGCACAACCTTGGCAACATATTGAAAATTATGGAGTTGTGTGCTTTAATTGAATGAATTACATCATATTGAATTATATATTAATGAGGCTGCTGAGAAGAAAACTATAGAGGTCCCAGAGTCCTGACCAGATTCTCAAGTTTGTGGATTTTCTCTAAAGTGGTTTGGCTTCCTTGCTGGAGGTTTCCGGAATCCCAAAGGACCTCCTGCACAGCTCTTTCACACTTGAGGATGCTGACCTTAGAAACATTGCCCTTTCCCTTAGGATAGATCCTTTCTTAAACCTGTTGGTCCGCAGGATCCAGTCAGCCTTCCAAGTGCGCACCCCCCACCCTGCGCATCTCAAGTGACATTCAGTCCCTCTGAGCACCCCTGCATCGGGTGAGATTTGGATTCTCCAATTTCCCTCAAGCTTTCTCCTCAACCTGGAGAGTGACAGTGTGTATTTAGGGGACCCCATGAGTTGCTGATCGCACAGACTAGGCAGTGTATGTGTGTTTGCGAGGTGTTTTTCAGAGGACAATTTTTAGTCTAACATGAGAACACGTCTAAGCCAAATACATATGAGGTACAGCCAACTGCGTGCTGAAAAGTAGGAGAGCAATGGCGTGGACTGCGTGCTGAAAAGTAGGAGAGCAATGGCGTGGGTGCAGCAAGACACATCAGCCCAGCATTTATAAATGGATTTTGGAAACATTTATAAACTCACCACTAAATACCCTTTATATGTAAAACTATAATTTCTTTTGTGTATCAGTTAACCATTATTTAAGAATGTCTGCTCATAGTGAAATGTTTGTCTTTCCAATATTTAATTAAATTTCATTTCATGGTGTAAAGCATTCATTTGCTTTATGACTTTATGACTTGTCCTTATGCAAAAATGATCAGCCTCATTTCTGTGTTCTGAGTGGAACTATGCAAATGTTTTGATTAAATGATAAACTAAACAGTTTTGCCAGAAGCAGCTATTTCCACAGGAGCCTATGCTACTGAGTTATCTAAGCAAAATGGAATGATGCCAGTTGCTGGCAGATGTAGGGAAACTGATAGAAGCTTCTAAATGTGGCCATTATCAAACAATCAAAATACATTTAAAAGAAGTAAAAACCAAAAAACAAAAACAAACAAAAAACTAAACAAAACCTTAAGATAAAGTTGGTAGACATGGTCACATGCAGTGGGCCAGTTTGCTTTGTATCTTCCATCCAAACTTTTTGGCACACGGGTAGCACTCCATTTAAACATTCCAAAACTTGGTTTCCAACTTTGTTACTTTCCATTTGGAATTCACTTTCCTACAGAAACAGTGTTAAAGTTAGTTGTGTCTCAGGCCAGCCCATGAGAAACTTTTAAATACATAGAGTGATTAAAACACTCTGCATTCGCAATGAAAAGTGTGGAAAATGAAACTGCAACAATACTGGTCATTCAAACAGGAAAACAGTAAAAAAAAAATTATTTTAATTATCTTATCTCTGAGGTTGACTCTTGTGAAAATCATATGCAATTAGAAAAGAAATGAGGTCGGGTGCAATGGCTGATGCCTTAATCCTAGAGCTCTGGGAGGCCGAGGTGGGTGGGTCACCGGAGGTTGGGAGTTACTTAGAATAGTTTCAGAAGGAATGGTGCCAGCTCCTCTTTGTACCTCTGGTAGAATTCAGCTGTGAATCTGTCTGGTCCTGGGCTTTTTTTGGTTGGCAGGCTATTAATTACTGCCTCAATTTCAGAACTTGTTATTGGTGTATTCAGGGATTCGGCTTCTTCCTGGTTTAGTCTTGGGAGGGTGTATGGGTCCAGGAATTTATCCATTTCCTCTAGATTTTCTAGTTTATTTGTGTAAAGGTGTTTATAGTATTCTCTGATGGTAGTTTGTATTTCTGTGGGATCAGTGGTAATATCCCCTTTTACCATTTTTTATTACGTCTATTTAATTATTCTCTTTTCTTCTTTGTTAGTCTGGCTAGTGGTCTATCTATTTTGTTGATCTTCTCAAAAAACCAGCTCCTGAATTCATTGATTTTTTGAAAGGTTTTTTGTGTCTCTTTCTCGTTTGGTTCTGCTTTGATCTTAGTTATTTCTTGTCTTCTGGTTATTAGAGAAATGCAAATAAAAACCACATTGAGTTAGAATGGCAATCATGCCAGTTAGAATGGTGATCATTAAAAAGTCAGGAAACAACAGATGCTGGAAAGGATGTGCTAAAATAGGAACGCTTTTTCACTATTGGTGGGAGTGTAAATTAGTTCAACCATTGTGGAAGACAGTGTGCAATTCCTCAAGGATCTAGAACTAGAAATACCATTTGACCCAGCAATCCCATTACTGGGTATATACCCAAAGGAATGTAAATAATTCTACGATAAAGACACATGCACACATATGTTTATTGTGGCGTTGTTCACAATAGCAAAGACTTGGAAAACAAGCTGAATGCCCATCAGTGATAGACTGAATAAAGAAAATGTGGTACATATACACCATGGAATACTATGTAGCCATAAAAAAGGGTGAGTTTATGTCATTTGCAGGGACATGGATGAAGCTGGAAACCGTTATTCTCAGCAAACCAACACAAGAACAGGAAACCAAACACCACATGTTCTCACTCATAAGTGGGAGTTGAACAATGAGAACACATGGACACAGGGAGGGGAACATCACACACTGGGGACGTCAGGGGGTAGTGGGCTAGGGGAAGGATAGTGGGCTAGGGGACAGATAGCGTTAAGAGAAATATCTAATGTAGATGATGGATTGATGGGTGCAGCAAAGCACCATGTCACATGTATACCTATGTAACAAATCTGCACATTCTGCACATGTACCTCAGAGCTTAAAGTATAATAATAATTTAAAAAATTCAATGTCAATTTTTGCATTTATGTATTGTGCTTTTGGAGTGTGCCTAAAACGTCATTGTCAAATCCAGGGTCACCTGAGTTTTCTCCTATATTATCTTTCAGAGATTTTACAGACTGGAATTTTCACATTTATTTCCTGATTCATTTTGAGTTAATTTTTGAGAAGGTATAAGGTCTAGATATTTTTTTGTGGATGCCGAGTTGCTCCAGTACCAATTGTTGAAAAACTATCCTCCATTAAGTTGCCTTTCCTCATTTGTCAAAAATCAGTTGACTGTATTTGTGTGGGACTCTTTCTGGGTTCTCTGTTCTGTTCCATTAGTCTGTTTGTCTATTCTTTCCTGTCTGTTTACACTTGATTACTGTAGTCTGATGACAAGTCTTGAAGTGAGGTAGGTCTCCCTATTTTCTTCTTCTCTTTCAATATTTTTCTTGCCTATTTTGGACCTTTTGTATAAACTTTATTTATGTATTTATTTTTTATTATTTTTGTTTTTATTTATTTATTTATTTGAGATGGAGTTTTGCTCTTTGCTGTCCAGGCTGCAGTGCAGTGGCATGATCTTGGCTTACTGCAAACTGTGCCTCCCGGTTCAAGTGATTCTCCTGTCTCAGCCTCCCAAGGAGCTGGGATTACAGGCACCCACCACCATGCCTGGTTAATTTTTATAGTTTTGGTAGAGATGGGGTTCCACCATGTTGGCCAGGCTGGTCTCGAACTCCTGATCTCAGGTGATCCACCTGCCTCGGCCTCCCAAACTGCCAGTATCAGTGTAGACAGTATCAGAGGATGATGATATCCCAGAAGATACTCTGAATTATACTATTATGGTAGATACATGTCATTATACATTTGTCAAAATCCAAACCAAGAACCAACCTTAATGTCAACTATGGACTTTAGTTAATAATAATATATCAATATCAGTTCATCAATAACAAAAAATGTACCATACTAATGCAAGATGTTTATAATAAGAAAAATTATGGGGGGTGGGGATGCTGGGGATTTAAAGGAACTCTGTACTTTATGCTCAATTTTGCTTTAAACCTAAAACTGCTCTATTAAATAAAGTCTATTAATTTAGCATTTTTCAGTCAATATTAAGGTCTGCTATCAGTGCCAAGACAATGCCAGTGACCACCTGCAGATGGTTCATGCTGATGGCATCCTTGCATTTTGGAGCTTTCTCCAGCTGCCAGAAAATGCTCATCCTGTGGGCAAGGCAGGCTGAAACTACCGTAGGATTAACATATGGGAGATCTATCAGAGTGGTGGGAAAAACTATAGGGAAAGGACACAAACCTTCTGAAAGGTCTGAAGGTTTTGCAGAGCCCCGGAGTTGGGGTGGGGGGAATAGCTGAAGGCAGCTGTCCTATAACCTTGGGGCACAGGGCAAGGAGTGGGTACAAGGAAGTGTAGGGGAATTGATCTTAAACAGGCTTGTTCACTTATGTTGACCAGAAACTGACCTTTGATCATCCCCACAGGTGACATTCCTGGAAAGGGGAACAATAAATGTTAATTACCTACAGGTTGTGTTTGCTCCAGGCTTTCGGCTTCATGCCTGCGCTGCATAAAAGCAAGCAGCTCCAGCTTCTTGGGGCTGCTGTCTGGCCAGTAGAGCCTAGCTGCTCTTACACTGCATACCTTTGTCTGGATACTCATTTCAACCATTGGCCAGGATCTGCCGGGCAGACCCGGCATTAACACTCACAGGAGTGTCTCCATCAGTGAGAAAAGAGAATCTGGAATCAATATCCCAGTTTCCTCATCCCTGGTGCCAGTCTGCTGAAGTGTTTTCTGCACAGTCTCTCAAAGGGTCCCAGTGAGATTGAGCCCCACTACCCACAACAGCAACCCACTCAACAATGAGTCCTTCAATAACTTTCCTGTGTCCCCATCTCATTTCCTATATCCTCACTGGGCTTCCTGCACTCACTACCCAAATTTGTCCGGGATTGGCTGTGGGGAAAACCCAAACCAAGACAGGATCAGAATCAAGAAAAATGCTCACAGCTTTGCCTCAGGGGTTTCACCATGTTGGAGTTTCACCATGCTGGCCAGGCTGGTCTCAAACTCCTGACCTCAGGTGATCTGCCTGCCTTGGCCTCCCAAAGTGCTGGGATTGCAGGTGTGAGCCACCGCACCAGCCTATTTTTTTGTTTTTTGAGACAGAGTCTCACTTACTTTGTCACCCAGATTGGAGTGCAGTGGTGCAATCTCTGCTCATTGCAACATCCGCCTCCTGGGTTCAAGCAATTCTCCTGTCTCAGCCTCCCAAGTAGCTGGGATTGCAGGTGTGTGCCACCATACACAGCCAATTTTTATATTTTTAGTAGAGATGGGGTTTCACTATGTTGTCCAGCCTGGTCTCGAACTCCTGACCTCAAATGATCCCTCCGCCTCAGCGTCTCAAAGTGCTGGGATTACAGACATGAGCTACCGCGGCTGGCTTGCTGGATTAACTTTAGAATCAGTGTGTTGATATCCAATAAAATAATTTGTTGGGATTTTGATTGGGAGTCTGTGTAATCTCAACATTAAGTTAGAATGTCACTTTGATAATATTGAATCTTCTTATCCATGTGTATGGAGTCTCTCCATTTATTGAGATTTTCTGTAATATCTCCCATCAGAGTTTTGTAGTTTTTCTTATAAAGATCTTAAACATGTTTTATTAGCTTTACACCTAAATATTTGTTGCTGGGTAATTGCTAATTTTATGTGTTGACTTGGCTAGGCCACGGTACCCAGGTATAGTAGTTCCTCTTTATCTGCAGTTTCTCTTTTTATGGTTTTAGTTGCTTGTAATGAACTGCAGTCTGAAAATATTAAGTGGAAAATTCCAGAAATAAAAAATTCATAAGTTTTAAATTGCACCTCCTTCTGAGTAGCATGGTGAAATTTCACACCATCTTGCACTTTCCCACCTGGGACATCCCTTTATCCAGCATTTTTTTTTTTTAATGAAAGTTTTCTTTATTTGTTTATTATTTTTTTTTGAGATGGAATCTTGCTCTGTTGCCCAGACAGGAGTGCAATGGCGAGATATTGGCTCACTGCAACCTCCACCTCCCGAGTTCAAGTGATTCTCCTGCCTCAGCCTCCTGAGTAGCTGGGATTACAGGCACCTGCCACCACGCCTGACTAATGTTTGTATTTTTGTAGAGACAGGATTTCACCATGTTGGCCAGGCTGGTCTTGAGCTCCTGATCTCAGGTGTCCGCCTGCCTCGGCATCCCAAAGTGCTGGGATTACAGGCGGTAGCCACCACACTGACCTTTGTCCAGCATTTCTATACTGTCTACACCACCTGTCCACTTTATCATGTCAACTATCAGGGTATCTCAGTGCTTGTGTTCAGTAGCACTCATTTTACTTCATAATGGCCCTAAAGCACGTGAGTAGTGATGCCAGCAATTTCAATATGCCAAAGAGAAGCTGTGAAGTGCCTACTTTAAGTTAAAAGGTGAAAGGTCTCAACTTAGAAAAAAATCATATGCTGAGGTTGCTAATATCTACAGTAAGAAAAAAAAATCTATCCTTGAAATTTGAACAGAATATTATTTTAATTGCTCTACTTTATTATTTTTGTTAATTTTTATTGTGCCTAATTTATCAATTAAACTTCATCGTAAGTATAGAAAAAATCATAGTGTGTATAGGGTTTGGTGCCATCCATAGTTTCTGCATCCACTGGATGTCTCAGAACGTGTCTCCTGAGGATAAGGGAGGACTACTGTATTTGGTCAAACACTATTCTAGATGTTTCTCTGATGATTTTCTTTTTAGCAATGACTAATATTTAAATCAGTCGATTTTTAGTACAGCATATTACATTTACAATGTGGTTGGGCCTTATCAAGCAGTTGAAGGCCTTAAAGAAAAAAGAATGACCTCTCTCAGAACGAGAAATTTCTGCCAGAAGAGTGCCTTTGGATTCATGCTGTGACATTCACTCCTCCCTGGGTCTCCAGCCTGCTAGCCTATTGTAGATTTTGGACTTGTCAACCTACACAGATGTGTGAGCAAATTTTCTCTTTCCCTCTCCCTACCTTCTGTGTGTGTGTGTGTGTATGTGTATGTACACACCATATACAGTTGTCCCTCAGTATTTGAGAAGGATTTTTTCCCGGACCCCTTGCAGATATCAAAATTGGTGGATGCTCATGTTCCTTTCATAAAATAGCATAGTATCTGCATATAACTTGCATACATCATCCTGAATACTTTAAATCATCTCTAGATTACTTATTACTTATAGATTACCTATTACCATGTAAATGCTTTATTAACAATTATTATACTGTATTGGTTTTAATTTTTATTAATTTTTTATTGTATTGATACTTTTTATTTTTTTCTCTGAGCATTTTTGATCCACGGTTGGTTGAACCCCCTTCTGCAGAAACCTTGGCTCTAGAAGGCTACCGGGACGTGCCAAATGTCTTAGTTGCTACAAAGGAATACCTGAGGCTGGACAATTTATAAAGAAATGAATTTTATTTGGCTCAGAGTTCTACAGGCTGTTCAAGAAGCATGACACTGGCGTTTGCCTCTGGTGAGGGCCTCAGGCTGCTTCCACTCATGGTGGGAGGGGAAGGGGAACTAGTGTTTGCATAGATTACATGGTGAGAGAGGAAGTATCAGGCTCTTTTTAAAAACCAGCCCTCGCAGAAACTAGGAGAGTGAGAACTCACTCGCACTAATCATGGAGGGCATTAATCTACTCGTGAGGGATCTGCCCCAGTGACCACACATCTCTCATTAAGCCCCACCTGCAACACTGGGGATGAAATTTCAACATGAGGTTTGAAAAGATCAAACAAACCAAAATATAGCACCAATACACCATATATATAAACCCATATACATAGAGATACACGTTCTGTTTCTCTGGAGAACCCTGACTAACACAGAATTTGGTACTGAAAGTGATTCTAAATGAACAGAATTTTAAGAATGAGTCTTCTGAGTTGGGGTTTCTGTAATTTCGTCTCTAATCTGATTAGATTTAAAGATAAGAATGACCATTTCCAGTAGAAAAGAGAGCACTGATAACCCATGGTCCTATGTTGTAATACAGGTATGCAAAATACCATTATTAAATACTCCTAATCAAACACAAAGAAACAAGGATCTGGGTGATACCCTTCAAACATTTTTGTCAAGCTAATGAATAAGACAAAATTGGCCGGTAGTTCCTACTTTCAGTGGACAGATTGAAGAAGAAAAGAAGTTCAGGAATTTAACTTAAATTCATATGAATGACCTGAAGGCTTTCTGTGCCCTGAAAAAACACTTAACTGTTGGGCCTGCAAAGCTGTGATTGTGGAAAACCAAACACAGAATCTCATCCTACAAGTTACTGAGCTACAACACAAACAGAATTCCCAGACTTGTAATGTGCCTACTGTTAAAATGATGGATTGAGAAGGAATGAGATTCTAAACAATGGAATAGGGACACTGGAAGATCCCAGCGAGGCTGGGGACATTGAACCCCTCGATTCTGCTGAGTTTCTTTGCGAGTAGAAGCTATCATTCTATCCCTGTCTGAGGAAACTGTAATGGTATCCTCTGAGGTAGTCGCCTTACAAGACAATGCCAATTCCCCTCAGGATCCACCCCCAGTGCTGCTCTGCTTCTAGGCCTATAACTAGACTCACATCCTAGAAGGCGGCTAAAGAGAAGACACATAGTGGGACCCATGAAGAGTGCATTACACTCCAAAAAAAAAATGACATGATTTTTCCAGATTACACAGACAGAAATCCAGGGACAGTAAGGGTGTGGGATAAGGATAGAAGGAACATGAAGTTGGATATAAAGCTGGGTCCAGCTAGGTTTACTGATATTGACTACTAAGTGGATATTCTAGATTAAATGTTGCAGCTTGAGGAGTTGAAAGGCTCTACGCGTTGCTTGGCTGGTTTAATGAAACAAGGAGCAAAACACAGCCCACAGGAAATGAATTTGAAATGCCACACCTGCCTTGGCATTTTGTAGAGAAAGAGATTCAAAGGCTTGTAAAATTAGAATGGCAGAGTAGATCTGTCACCTCTGACCTGCTCACCCACTCTGGAGAGTCTAGAGGATACGTCTTTCACCACAACTGTGAGAAACAAGTTTGCAAGGTATCGCCAGCATCCTTGAAGAGCTCTGTGATTAGTCTTCTTTCTGTAGGTCAGAAACTACAGTGGGAACTACTGCCACTGAATTGGAAAACCTAAATGCAAAGGAAGGTAGTTGCATCTGGATGGCAGGGACCATGGGGTGGCACTCAATCACCACAGGCAAGGTGGGCGGAGTTGCTGTAATGAACGATGGAGTCAAGGCAGCATTACTCATAATAGTCTGACTTTCTTGACAACTGTGGCGCTGGCCAGCGATCATGGTACTTCTAGAAGTGAAGTAGGTAAGATGCTTACTAAATCCTTACTTCATCTGCAGAAGAATTCTATATCAAGTGAATAAAAAATTAACTTAAATCATAAAGACATAGAATCGTGGCTTAACCTGGTGACTCAAATTGCAGCTGCTGTGACAGATGTGGTTTCACTGTTTGAGTAATTAACACGTCCCTGATACCTGGTATATAGCTATTGATCTGACACATGCTTTTTTCTCTATTCTTAACAGTAAAGACCACCAGAAGTGATTTGGTTTTTGTTGGCAAGGCCAGCAATACACCTTCACTGTTCTATTTCAGGGGTATATCAATTCTCCAGCTCTGTCATAGTTGAGCTTCCAGGAATTTTCATCACTCTTCCCTTCCACAAACCATCACATTGGTCCTTACATGGATGTCCTTATGCTGATTGCATCTGCTGAGCGGGAAGTAGTGACTAATCTGAACTTCTCGGTAAGACTTTTGTGTGCCAGTACGTGGCAAATAAGTCTGACAAAAATTCATGGGCCTTCTAAATCATAGAAATTTCTAAAGATC
Organism: Cebus imitator; assembly: GCF_001604975.1. Lineage (NCBI taxonomy): Eukaryota > Metazoa > Chordata > Mammalia > Primates > Cebidae > Cebus > Cebus imitator. The sequence continues at coordinate 5,870,694 of NW_016107368.1, forward strand.
CAGTGGTGTGGGGTATGCGGAGATATCCTTTCCAGGGTGAAGGAGGAGTTGTTGCCTCTGGCCCTACAACCAAAAAAGAGGCATGATGCCTATTACGCCTCTTTAGATTTTGAAGCAGAATTGTTTCTCATTTGGGTGTGCTGTTTTGCCCATTTGCCAAGTAACCTGAAAAGCTGCTAGTTTTGAATGGAGCCAAGAACAGGAGGAAGACCTGCAATGGCTGAGGCTGCAGCACAAGCTGCTCTGCCTCTTGGGCCATATGACCCAGCAGACACAATGGTGCTTGAAGTGCTAGCAGCAGATGGAGACGCTGTTTGCAGCCTTAGGCGGGCCCCTATATGTGAACTGTAATGCAAGACCTTAGGATTTTGGAGTTGGAGCAAAACCCTCCCACCCTCTGGAGGTAATTATTTTCCTTTTGGGAACCAGCTTTTAGCCTTGGTAACACTGAACACTTAACTATGGGCCACCAAGTGACTATGTGACCTGAGCAGCACATCATGAACTGGGTGTGATTTGACCCTCCGAGCCATAAAGTGAGGCATGAACAGTAGTACTATTACCAAATAGGACAGAGCCCTCGAGGTACAAGTAAGGGACATGAAGAAGTGGCCCAAATGCCCATGGTCCCCACTCCAGCTACATTGCCTCCTGTCTCCCAGCCTGCGCCTATGACCTAATGGGGAGCTTCCTACAACCAGCTGACAGAGGGGAAGAAGGCTTAGGCCTTATGTATAGATAGTTCTGCAGGCACCACCCAAAAGTGAATAGCTGCAGTGTAAGAGCCCCTTTCTAGGAAATCCGCTCTGTAGGCAGAACTCAAGCAGGGCACTTGGTTGTTCATTTTACTTGAAAGGAGACAGGGCCAGATGTGTGATTACATACAAATTCATGGGCTGTAGCCAATGGTTTTGCCGGGTGGTTATGAACGTAGAAGAAACATGAGTGGAAAATTACTGAGAAGGAGGTCTGAGGAAGAAGTGTGTAGATAAAACTCTTTGGGCAAAAAAAAAAAAAAAGTGAAGATATTTGTGTCCCATGTGGATGCTCACCAAAGGGTGACCTTAGCAGAGGAGGATTTTAATAATCAAGTGGATAGGAGGACCCATCCTGTGGATACCAGTCAGCCTCTTTCCCCAGACCTCCCTGTCCTCTCCCAATGGGCTCATGAACAAAGTGTCATGGTGGCAGAAATGGAAGTTATGCATGGGCTTAGAAACACGGACTTCCACTCACCAAGGCCTACCTGGCCACAGACACCACCGAGTGCCCAAACTGTCAGCAGCAGAGACCAACACTGAGCCTCAGATATGGCACCAGTCCCCAGGGTGAGCAGCCAGTTAACTGGTGGCAGGTTGCTTACATCGAACCCCTTCCATCATGGAGGAGGCATTGTTTTGTCTTTACTGGAATAGATACCCTAGATACGTATATGGCTTTCCTACATGCAATACTATTGCCCAAACTGCCATCTATGGACTTATAGAATGCCATTTACCATCACAGTATTCCACACAGCATTGCTTCTGATCAAGGAACTCACTTCACAGCCAAAGACATGCAGCAATAGGCTCATGCTCATGGAATCCATTAGTCTCATCATGCTCCCCATCAACCAGGTGCAGTCGGCTTCACAGAACAGTGGAAGGGCCTTTCAAAGTCTCAGTGCCAGTGTCAGGTAGGTGGCAATACCTTGCAGGGTTGGGGCTACATTCTCCAGGAGACTGTCTACGCTGCAAATTAGCAACTGATCTCTGGTGCTGTTTCTCCCATAGCCAGAGTTTACCGGTCCAGAAATCAGAAAAGTAGAAATGGGAGTGGCATCACTTACCATCACCCCTAGTGATTCACTAGCAAATTTTTGCTTTCTCTCTCCACAACCTCAATTCTGCTGGCCTTGTGGTTTTAGTTCCAGAGGGAGAAATGCTTGCACTGGGAGGCACAGCAATGATTCCACTAAACTGGAAGTTAACACTGCCTCCCAGCCACTTTGGTCTCCTCTGCATGGCAGGCCAAGAAGATGACCTTCACCAGTAGTTCTCCCCTAGTGTAGCTTTTTTTTTGTCCTGTCCCTGACTCCTTTCCCTGGCTGCCATGTTTCCAGTCAGTTTCCTGGAAACCCCAACTCATCTTGATTCTGGGTTCACCATTAAATGAGGCAGGAAGGTTAGAGGGGGCTGGAACATCTGGCATTAGGCTCTAGCAGTCTTTTCCCTGGGAATAGTTCTGGGTGAATTTTATAATTTTTTTCCTTTTACTCTAGTCCTAGGGATTTATCTTAGTGTTTCATCCTGGGAACCTGCTGGAGTTCCTGGAGGGAAAGCCCAGCAGAGTGTGCCCTGCAGAGCCTGCAGACCCAGACATTCCTCACTCCCACGCTAGTCTACATTTAGCCCTGAGTAATTTACTGAAATTACCATTGAAGTTTTGCTACTAGCTCATGACTCCAGTGGCTTCTGTTCCAGGTAAGTAGATGTCAACTGTGAGTCTCTGGACTTGCTTCTTTCAAGATTTTGGGATGGCAACTTACCCTGAAACTTAGTTCTCTGATGGGCCTAGAAAAAGTCATTACGTTTCAGTTTACGCAGCTTTTTCTGGTTATTCGGATGGGAATGTTGACTTCCAAACTCTGACATGTCAGAGGTGAAACTGAAAGCCTCTCATAAAAAATTTACATGAATTATAGTTTTATAAACTTTCATCATAGAAATCTGAAAACATTTCTAAAGTAGAGAGAATAGGCCAGGTGCGGTGGTTCATGCCTGTAATCCTAGAACTTTGGGAGGCTGAGGTGGGTGGATTACCTGAAGTCAGGAGTTCGAGACCAGCCTGGGCAATATGGTGAAACCCCCATCTCTATTAAAAATACAAAAATTGGTTGGGCATGGTGGTACATGCTTGCAGTCCCAGCTACTTGGGAGGATGAGGCAGGAGAATTGCTTGAACCCAGGGGACAGAGATTACAGTGAGCTGAGATAGCACCATGGTACTTCAGCCTGGGCTACAGAGAGAGACTCTGTCTCAAAAACAAAGAAACAAAAGAAAACAAAAAGAGTAGAGAGAATAATATAATGACCCCTCAAGTTCCCTTTCTCAAGGTAAGACCAGCTCCCACCACGAATCTTCTCAAGGTCCTTCCAGCTGGCGTTTACTATCCCATCCCATGTGTGTGTGTTGATTGTTTTTGAGAAAAGACCTTGCTATGTTGCTCGGGTTGGTCTGGAACTCTTGGACTCAAGTGATCCTCCTGCCGTAGCCTCCCAAGAAGCTGGGACTACAGGCATGCCCACCCAGCTGTCATGTGTGTGTTTTAAAGTTTGTCATGGCAGCATCTCCGAAAGCCAAACCAATCTTAGCTATTTATCGCTGTGAAATAAAACCCAGACTCAGCATTTATCAATCATACATGGCTCACCCCAGATTATTTGGAAATAACCCTGACATATTTACATTTCATCTGCAGATATGAAATACGCATGTATTTCTAGATGATAAGATGCTTAATAAAGGAGTCACACTGTCATCATGCCTAAAAATCGTATTTAGTCGGCGCTCATGTGTTCCACTCGTCTTAGAAACGGTCAGCGGCTCGTGTGAACTGGGATCTTCGTAAGGTCCTTCTGCTGACACAGGTCTCTTGTGTATCTTCTCATCTAACGGTCCTCCTCCATTTTTTAATTGTACCATCTTTTTGTTGAAAGAACTCGGTTCTTTGTCCTGCACAGTTTCCCATAGTCAAGATTTCACTGATTATGCCTCTGTTCCTTATATTTCCCATAAACGGGTAGATGGATCATGAGACTTGATCAGACTCAGGTTCCACTTATGTTTTCTCATTTTGGGCAAGATTATTTCATAGCCACTGCTGTGAGAGCCATCAGGAGGTGCACACAGGGGGTTTTGTTGTCTCTCTGTTTAGGCGGTTTATAGCCTTAGTGCTTCATACTTTGATCCATGACTCTGCTAGGAAATCCAAAACATAATTTTCTAATTCTCACTCTTTTCTTCAATTGTTAGGTGGAATATTTCTATCCAGAGAAAGTTCCCTCTTCAGTGATTGAAGTGCAGGTCCTGGTGGTGGTACGAAGGTGCCCTTCACCCCTGCACGGAAGTCAGGTGACTCTGGGGGTTGGCATGGGTGTGGCCGGCACAGCTGTGGCTGGCACAGCCTTCAGTCTACCACTCGTTCCATCTCTTTTTATGGAGAGAAATTTAAAAACTCCTGCTGCCACCATAAGGCCTCTGAATGCCCACAGGTCACACTCTAACACTTAAAGCAGAAGAGGCAAAATACTAGGGTGTGTAAAAACTGGGCGACGGGTATGTGGGTATGTATTATGTTATTCCTTAAATTTGTCTGAATTTTAGAGTATTTTATAGTAAAACTTGATTAAAATGGCAAAAACATGGCAATATATGAAAATGTGTTGTAACTGAGTGGTGGATATATGGGATTTGGATTTGTTTTATTCTCTACACTTCTCTGAATTTTAAAGTCTTTTATGATAAAACGTCTTTAAAATATAAGAAAAAATGCTCATGACCTTGAGGTAGGGAAAACTGTATAAATATTTTCTACCAGTCTTTAAGAAAAGGTATAAACAGGAGAAAGTGAAAGGGGAAAAGCAGTGGTCAGCAGGCATATGAATGGATTATCAGCCAATCTCAGTAGTCTGAGAGGGTGTAAAACTAACCTATCATCTCTTCCCTTTCATTTATTCGTATTCTTTCTTGTTTTGTAGTGGAGCTATGTGAGGCCTAGACTTTTCCACTGAGTGCAATCTAGCCAAATGTTATGGATTTCGGTAAGTACTTTTTTTTTTTTCTTGAGATGGAGTCTCGCTCTCTTGCCTTGTCACCAAGCTGGAGTGCAGTGGTGGGTTCTTGACTCACTGCAACCCTTCCGGGTTCAAGTGATTCTCCTGTCTCAGCCTCCCGAGTAGCTGGTACTTTAGGCACATGCCACCACCACGCTCAGCTAATTTTTGTATTTTTAGTAGAGATGGTGTTTCACAATGTTGGCCAGGATTGTCTCAATATCTTGACCTCATGATCTGCCCACCTCGGCCTCCCAAAGTGCTGGGATTACAGGTGTGAGCCACTGTACCCGGCCGATAAGTACATTTTTAAAAAACGACTACTTTGTACGTATTGTACAATGTTGATTTTGAGTCCCTCTTTGCAGCCAGATTTTTTTATTGTACAAGAGAAGGTTAAATGTCTTTTGATGTTTAGGTTTTCCTGTTTGTTGGTTTTTCTTTATTTCTCATTAATGCAGTGTGATCTAAAAATGTTACCTGAACTACTATAGAATTTTTCGACATTTTATTTTGGGCTTTATCTATAATAGTAAATATTTCATGAACAGTTCAAAATAAGCTACCTTCTCTTTTTTTCCAGGCATAGCATTCACTATATATTTATTAGATCTAGCTCATTCTATGTGTCGTTTAGACACATAGAATGTGTCTTGGTTTTTATTTTGAATGGATTTTTAGTTTGAAATGTTTTCCGTTTATTCGAGTTACCTGAGGAGCATGTGAAAACTCAGATTCCTGGGTGTTGCTCCAGACTTGCTAGCATAGAATCTTCTGGATGGCAATTTTAGGTGCATCACAGACAATTCTGGTGCACAGTGCATTTTCAAGGCCCCTGCATATGTTCTGACTGAATTTTTCTCTACTTGATCTGTCAGTAGCTGACAAGTGAGTTAACATTTCCTATGTCTGTTGTATTTCCATGTCTCCCTGTGTTTCCTTCATGTTTTGCTTTATAAATTTTGATAATAGGTTCTTTGGAATGTGGAGATCCATGATCATTTTGTATACCCTAAATATATACAATGTTTACTTTCTTTCTTTGAGACTGAGTCTTGCCCTGTTGCCCAGAGTGGAGTGCAGGGGCGCAATCTCAGCTCACTGCAACCTCTGCCCCCCGAGTTCAAGTCATTCTTCTATCTCAGCCTCCCAAATAGCTGGGAACACCCGCATGCTAATTTTTTTGTCTTTTGAGTAGAGACGGGGTTTCACCATGTCTGTCAGGCTGGTCTCGAACTCCTGACCTCAAATGATCCGCCCACCTCAGCCTCCCAAAGTGCTGGAATTACAGGCATGAGCCACCATGTCTGGCCTACTTTTCAATTTAAAAAATGAATAAATAAAATTAACAGAGCGGCGGGATCGTGTGTATCGGATGGAAGGTAAGTACTGTACTATAAGCAACAAGGAGACACAAATGAGAAAGGACTAAGAAATGAGAAGATGGAGAAGGTGTAAACAATTGAATTTCTCCACTGCTATCCTATGGAATTGTCATATGTTTCCCGAATGTGACAAACAAAATATGTTTAGGCCGGGCATGGGGGCTCATGCCTGTAATCCCAACACTTTGGGAGGCCGAGGCGGGCAGATCACCTGAGGTCGAGCGTTCGAGAGCAGGCTGACAAACATGAAGAAACCTTGTCTCTACTAGAAATACAAAATTAGCTGGGCATGGTGGCGCATGCCTGTAATCCCAGCTACTTGGAAGGCTGAGGCAGAAGAATCGCTTGAATCCAGGAGGCAGAGATTGCAGCGAGCCAAGATCGTGCCATTGCACTTTAGCCTGGGCAACAAGAGCAAAACTCCATCTCAAAAAAAAAAAAAAAAAAAAGGTGTTTAACTATATTTCTTCATTCAAAATCTTTTCTTAGCCTGTCACAGTTTCCAGCCTGGGACAGACAGTCGTGCAGTTGTCCCTGTGGGGCTTGCACTCTAGTGAGGGGAGAAGATGACCTAAAATTGGCCAACAGTAAGATCGGTAACTTGGTGGTCGTTGTTATAATGATAGCAAGGGCAGAGATGTGATGGAGAAAATGGATGCGGGGTCAAGAACGGCCTCTTTGGGGAAGTGACGTCTGAGCTTTGACCTGAAGGAGTAGCTGAGGCAGTCGTGTGTGGACCTGGGGAGGAAAGGTGTAGGGCAAGCGTGTGAGCTCTGAGTGGAAAGGGCTTGGGAGTTGGACAGGATGACCAAGCCTTGCCAGGGCAGTAGAGACAGAGAGGCTGCCTTGGGATGTCCGGTCCATTATAGAAGCCTGCCTTACAGGCAGTGAGGAAGAAATGGAGTGTTAGCCTAAGAACAATGAAGTCTGTGAAGGATATAAAGCAGGACAGTGGTGCTAGCTCCATGTGTAGAATGAATGTATGTTGAGGCTACAGTGTGTGTGTGGGGCTGGGGTGTAGTGATGAGGAGGCTCCTGCCTCCACCAGGAAGAGGTTCTGGTGTCACACTGAGGGGGCTGGAGTGATGAGTGTCAGAAGTGAATGGAACCAAGTGTGCCGTGGAGAAGAAAAGACATGACCTGGTGGATTGTAACTTGCTGGATAAAGACAGAAGTTGAGGATGGCACCTCAGTTTTTGACCTGGTAAGTAAGTAAAAGAGTCATCTCTTTATTGAAATGTGAGACGATGTGAAAGGAAAGAGTTTGGGAGGCCAGAATCATGATTTGGTTTTGACATATCAAGTTGGAAGCACTCAGCCACCCAGTAGTAATGTTAGGGAGACAGTTGGCTGGCCAAATCCAGGGCTCAGGAAAGTGATATTGAATTGGGAAGGCATGTTAAAAGATGTAGGAGCAGCCACTTGAAGAATTATACTATTAATATTAAAACAAAAATTGGGAGGCAAAGGAAGTGCTTGTTTCATTGCAGGGAATCAATAGTTATTATTAAAGTTTGTCAATAAAGAAAAGAAGTTTTCCTATAATCCCAGCACTTTGGAAAGCCAGTGCAGGTGGCTCACAAGGTCAAAAGATCGAGACCAACCTGGCCAACATGATGAAACCCCATCTCTACTAAAACTACAAAAATTAGCTGGGCATGGTGGTGCACACCTGTAATGCCAGCTACTCTGGAGGCTGAGGCAGGAGGTCGCTTGAACCCAGGAGGCAGAGGTTGCAGTGAGCTGAGATTGTGCTGCTGCACTCCAGCTGGTGACAAAGTGAGATTCCATCTCAAAAAAAAAAAAATTCATTGTGATTAGGTATAATTTATTACTGGAATGCAAGGAGGGTTCAACATACACAAATCAATACATGTGATATGACACATTGACAGAATAAAGGACAAAAGCCATGTGATTATCTCAATAGATGCAGAAAAAGCATTTGACAAAATTCAACATCCTTTCATGATAAAAATCTAATCAATTTAGGTATAGAAGGCATATACTTCAACACAGTAAAGGCCATAAACAACAAAGCCATAGCTAACATCATACTCAATGTAAAACAAGTTTGAAAGCTTTTCCTCAAAGGTCAGGAACAAGACAACGATGATGATTCTCATTACTTATATTCAATATCATACTGGGAGTCCTAGTCAGAGGAATTAAGAGAAAGAAGAGAGAGAGAGAGGAAGGAAGGAAGGAAGGAAGGGAGGCAGGGAGGGAGGGAGGAAGGGACAGAGGGACGGAGGGAAGGAAAAGAAAGGAGAGGAAAAAGAAGTGAAAGAAGAGACATTACAACTGATACCACAGAAATACAAAGGATCATATGAGACTGCTATGAACAACTGTATACCGGCAAATTGATAATGAAAGAAATAAATGATATCCAAATTAGAAAGAAATACATTAAATTGTATCTGTTTGCACAGACATGTTCTTATACAGTCACGCATTGCTTAACAATGAAGATACATTCTGAGAAATGTATCATTAGATAATTTCATCTTTGTGCAAACATCATAAAATGTACTTACACAAACCTAGTATGTTTAGCTTACTACAAACACATGTATGTAATATAGCCTATTGCTCCTTGGCTACAAACCTGTATATCATGTTACTATATTGAAAGCTGTAGGCAACTGTAACACAGTGGTATTTGTGTATTTAAACATAGCTAAACATAGAAAAGGTGCAGTAAAAATATGGTAATATAGGCCAGGTGTGGTGGCTCATGCCTGTAATCCCAGCGCTTTGGGAGGCCAAAGCAGGCATATCACTTGAAGCCATGAGTTTGACACCAGCCTGGACAACATGGCAAAACCCCATCTCTACTAAAAATACAAAAACGAGATAGGCTTGTGGCACATGTCTGTAATCCCAGTTACTTGGGAGGCTGAACACAAGAATCACTTGAATCTGTGAAGTGGAGGTTGCAGTGAGCTGAGATTGCACCACTGCATTACAGCTTAGAGACACAGCAAGACTCTGTCTCAAAAAAAAAATGATATTAT
>NW_016107368.1:5879943-5881660 GCF_001604975.1 Cebus imitator
CATTAAATCTTTGGGGACCACCATCATATATGAAGTCCATTGTTGATCAAAATGTTCTTATGCGGCATATGACTATATGTAGAAAACCCTAAAGACTTCAGCAAAGAACCATTAGAACTAATAAATAAATTCAGTTGCAGGATACAAAATCAACATATAAAAATTCATAGCATTTCTGTACATTGCAAACTATCTGAAAAGGAAATCAAGAAAATAATAGCATTCACAATAGCTATGAAAAGTAATTAAATACTTGGGAATAAATTTAACTAAGGAGGTGAAAGAGCTCTACACTGAGAACTATAAAACATTAATGAAAGAAATTGAAAAAGACTAAAATAAATGAGAAGATAGCCTATGTTCATGGGTTGGAAGAGTTAATAATATGAAAATATTCATACTACCCAAATCCACCTACAGATTCAATGCAATATCTAACAAAATTTCAATGACATTTTTCACAGAAATAGAAACAAACTTCTAAAATTTGTTTGAGACTACAAAAGAGGTAAAAAAAACAAAGTTGGAGGCAATACACTACTGGATTCCAAAATCTGCTACCAAGCTATAGTAATCAAAATAGTATGGCACTGGCCCAAAAGTAAACATAAAGTCCAATGAAAAAAATAGAGAGCCAAGAAATAACTCCACATATTTACAACCAATTGATTTTTGTAAAAGGTGCCAAGAACACAATGGAGAAAAGATAGTCTCTTAAATAAGTGGTGCTGGGAAAACTGGATATCCACACACACAGAAGAATGAAATTAGACTCATATATACATATGAAAGACCATATACAAAAATCAACTCCAAAATGATTAAAGACTTCGATGTAAGATCTGAAAGTGTAAAACTGCTAGAAGAAAACACAAGAGAAAAGCTCCATGACATTGGTCTGGGATTTTTTTTTTTTAATGTGGCCCCCCCAATGCACAGGCAATAAAACTGAAAATAGACAAATGACATTACATCAAACTAAGAAGCTTCTGCACAGTGAAGGAAACAATCAACAGAGTGAAGAGGCAACCTAACAAACAGGAGAAAAGATTTGCAAACCATACATCTGATAAAACGTTAATATCCAAAATACATAGGAAACTGAAACAACTCAATAACAAGAAAACAAATAATTTGATTAAAATATGGGCAAAGGACCTGAATAGACATTTCTCAACAGAAGGTATACAAATGACCAACAGGTATATATAAAAAAATATTCAACCTTACTAATCATTAGGGAAATGCAAACTAAAACCACCATGAAATATCTTCTCCCACCAGTTAGAATGGCTAATATAAAAAAAAAAAAAAAAAGTTAACAAGTGTTGGTGATGATGTGGAGAAAAGAGAACCCTCGTACAGTGTGCATGGGAATAAAAATTAGTACAGCCATTATGGAAAACAGTATGACGGGTCCTCAAAAAAAATAGAATTACCATATGATCAAGTAACTCCATTTCTGGGTATATAGCTAAAGGAAATGATATCAGTGTACTTGAAGAGATATCTGCACTCCCATGTTAACTGAAGCATTATACACACTAACCAATATACAGAATCAACCTGTGTGCCCATCAATGGATATAGGGATAAAAAAAATGTGGTGTATATATATATATATACAGTGGAATATTATTCAGCCTTAAAAAAGAGAATCCTGTCATTTGTGACAACAGGAATGAGCCTGGAGGATATTATGTAAAATGAAGTAAGC
>NW_016107368.1:5881691-5893457 GCF_001604975.1 Cebus imitator
AAAAAAAAAAAAAAAAAAAAAAAAAAAAAAAAAGTCAAACTCATAGAAACAGAGAGTCAAATGGTGGTTACCAGAGGCTGGAAGGTGGGAGAATTGGGGAAATGTTGGTTAAAGGATACAAAATTAGACAGAAGGAGTATTGTACAATGTAGTGACTTGAGTTAGTAACAATATATTTAAAAACTACTCAAAGGGTAGGTTATAAGTGTTCTCACTACAAAACAAAGTATGTAAGATAATGCATTGATAAATAGATTCATTTAGCCATTCCACAATGTATACATATATCAAAACATATATAGAGGCATGGTATAGAGGCATGTCTAGATGGTATGTATAGGTATAGAAGGCATTGTACAATGTACATTGTACCTTTTATCATTATAAAAGCGACCCTGCTCACCGAATGCTCTTTGCCTCACATTAAATCTTTCCTGATACTTTTATTGCCACCTTGCTTTCTTCTGATTTTGTTTCCCTAGTTGTTTTCCCGTCTGCTGTCATCTCAAATGTCCTGTGCCATTTTTTCATCTGTCATTTGGTTTTATATGCAGCTTTTACATGGGTTTTGATTCAATCTGAAATTCATTTTTCCTTTTAATAAAGCATTTAGCCCCTTATTTGATGTTATGGATGTATTTGCCTTTCTCTCTTCATCTCATTTTCCTTATGTCTTTTGTGCTGCTGCTTCTTTTTAAATATCTTTTACTGTTTGGCTTCTCTTTTTGAGTGTGTCAGTATTTTCCTTTTTGCAAAGAATTCGCTTTACAACTCTTCATAATTTACTTAAACCTTTTTTTCTTTTTTTTGAGACAGAGTCTCACTCTATCGCCAGGCTGGAGTGCAGTGGTGTGATCCCAGCTCACTGCAACTTTCATTTTCTGGTTTCAAGCAAGTCTCCTGCTTCAGCCTCCAGAGTAGCTGGGACAACAGGCACCTCATGATCCATCCACCTTGGTCCCCCAAAGTGCTGGGATTACTCCTTTGTTAGGTATATTCCCAAGTTTTTTTTTTCTTCATCTATTGTAAAGGGGGTGGAATTCTTGATTTGATTCTCTGCGTGGTTGCTGTTGGCATGTAGAAGAGCTACTGATTTATGTACAATTATCTTGTATCCAGAAACTTTACTGAATTCTTTTTATCAGTTCTAGGAGCTGCTATGTGGATGAGTCCTTAGGGTTTTCAAGGTAAACGACCATATCATGAGCAAACAGGGACAGTTTGACTTCCTCTTTACAGATTTGGATGTCTTTATTTCTTTTTCTTGTCTGATTGCTCTGGCTAGGACTTCCAGTATTATGTTGAAGAGGAGTGGTGAGAGTGAGCATTCTTGTGTTGTTCCTGTTCTCAGAGGGAATGCTTTCAACTTTTGCCAATTCAGTATTATGTCAGCTGTGGGTTTGTCATGGATGGCTTTTATTACATTAAGGTATGCCCCTTGTATGCCGATTTTCTGAGGGTTTTAATTATAAAGCGATGCTGGATTTTGTCGAGTGCTTTTTCTGCATCTATTGAGATGATCATATGATTTTTATTTTTAATTCTGTTTATGTGGAGTATCACATTTATTGACTCGTGTATGTAAAACCAACCCTGCATTCCTGGTATGAAACCCAATTGATCATGGTGGACTATAGTTTTGATGTGTTGTTGGATTCAGTTAGCTATTATTTTGTTAAGGATTTTAGCATCTTTGTTCATCAAGGATATCAGTCTGTAGTGTTCTTTGTTGGTTCTATCCTTTCCTGGTTTTAGTATTAGGGCGATGCTGGCTTCATAGAAATGAATTAGGGAGGGTTCCTTCTTTATCTTGTGGAATAGTGTCAAAAGGATTGGTACCAATTATTTTTTGAATGTCTGGTAGAATTCTGCTGTGAATCCATCTGGTCTGGGACTTTTTTTGTTCAAAAAAATTTTAATGAAGTTTTTACTTCTGTTAAATTTATTCCTGAGTACTTTATTTTTTTGATGCTATTGTAAATGAAATTGCTTTTAAAATTTCATTTGCAGTTTGCTAATTGCTACTGTATAGAAACATAAGTGACATACTGATATTATATCCTACAACCTTGCAAAATAGGTTGCCCTTTTTAAAATTACACTTTAAATTCTGGAATACATGTGCAGAACATGAAGGGAATTTTAAAATTACTGTTTCAGTCTCTCTCTCCTTGTTGTTGGTCTGCTCAGGGTATCTAATTCTTCCTGATTTAATCAAGGAGGGTTGTATGAATGTATCCATCTCTTCTAGGTTTTCTAGTTTATGTGTGTAAAGGTGTTCATATTAGCTTTGAGTGATCTTTTGTATTTCAGTGGTATCAGTTGTAATATCTCTTGTTTTATTTATTGGTAAGTTTATTTGGATTTTCTCTCTTCTTTTCTTGGTTAATCTTGCTAATGGTGTATCAATTTTATTTATATTTTTCAAAGAACCAGCTTTTTGTTTCATTTACCTTTTGTATTTTTGTTTGTTTGTTTAAATTTCATTTAATACTGCTCTCACCTTGGTTATTTCCTTTCTTCTGCTGGGTTTGGGTTTGGTTTGTTCTTATTTCTCTAGTTCCTTGAGTTGTGACCTTAGATTGTTTGTGCTCCTTCAGACTTTTTGATGTAGGCATTTGTGGCAATGAACGTTCTTCTTAGAGCCACCTTACCTGTATCCCAGAGGTTATGATAGGTTGAGTCATTATCGTCATTCAGTTTGAAGAATTTTTTAGTTTCCATCTTGATTTCATTTATAACCCAATGCTCATTCAGGAGCAGGTTATTTAATTCCCATGTGTTTGCATGGTTTTGAAAATTCCATTTGGAGTTGATTTCCAGTTTTACTCCACTGTGGTCTGAGAGAGTGCTTGATATAATTTCAGTTTTCTTAAATTTATTGAGGCTTGTTTTATGGCCTATCATATGGTCTGTCTTGGATACAGTTCCATGTGCTGTTGAATAGAACATGTATTCTGCAGTTGTTGGATGGAATGTTCTGTATATATCTGTTAAGTTCATTAGTTCCAGGCTATAGTTTAAATCCATTGCTTCTTTGTTGACTTTCTGTCTTGATGACCTGTCTAGTGCTGTCAGTGGAATACTGAAGTCCCCCACGATTATGATGTTTCTGTCTATCTCATTTCTTAGGTCTATTAGTAATTGTTTTATAAATTTGGGAGCTCCAGTGTTAGGTGCATATATGCTTAGGATTGTGATATTTTCCTGTTGGACAAGGCCTTTAACCATTATATAATGTCTCTCTTTGTCTCTTTTAACCGCTGTTGCTGTAAAGCTTGTTTTGTCTGATATAAGAATAGCTACCCCTGCTCACTTTTGGTGTCCATTTGCATGAAATTCCTTTTTCCACTCCTTTACTTTAAGTTTATATGAGTTTTTATGTGTTAGGTGAGTTTTCTGAAGACAGCAGATAGTTGGGTCATGAGTTTTTATCCATTCTGTGATTCTGTATCTTTTAAGTGGAGCATTTAGGCCATTTATATCCAATGTTAGTATTGAAATGTGAGGCAGTGTTTCATTCATCATGCGCTTTACTTTTGGTTTTTGTTTTTTAACTTGTATTTTTGTTTTATAGGTCCTGTGTGATTTATGCTTTAAAGAGATTCTGTTTTGATTTATTTTCAGGATTTGTTTTGAGATTTAGAGCTTCTCATAGCAGTTCTCGTAGTATGGCTTGGTAATGCTGAATTCTCTCAGCATATGTTTATCTGAAAATGACTATCTTTCCTTCAGTTTTGCTGGATACAAAATTCTTGGCTGATAATTCTTTCATTTGAGGAGGCTGAAGATACGGCCCCAATCCCTTCTAGCTGGTAGTGTTGTTTGGTCAGAAATCTGCTGTTAATCTGATAGGTTTTCCTCTATAGGTTACCTGGTATTTCTGTCTCACAGCTCTTAAGATTCTTTCCTTCATCTTAACTTTTGATAATCCGATGACGATGTGCCTAGATCTTTTTGCAATGAATTTCTAAGGTTTTCTTTATGCTTCTTGTATTTGCGTGTCTAGGTTTCTAGCATGGCTGGGGAAGTTTTCCTCAACTATTCCCCCAAATATGTTTTCCAAGATTTTAGAATTTTCTTCTTCCTCAGGAACACTAATTATTTTAGGTTTGTTTGTTTAACATAATCCCAGCTTTCTTGTAGGTTTTGTTCAATTTTCTTATTCTTTTTTCTTTGTCTTTGTTGGATTGGTTCATTTGAAGACCTTGTTTTCAAGCTCCGAATTTCTTTCTTCTACTCATTTACTTCTATTGCTGAGACGTTCCAGAGCATTTTGCATTTCTAAAAGTGTGTCCAAAGGTTCCTGAAATTTTATTGTTTTTTCTTAAAGCTATCTATTTCATTGAATATTTCTCCCATCACTTCTTGTATCAATTTTTGGATTTCCTTGCATTGGGCTTCGCCTTTCTCTGGTCCCTCTCTAACTAGTTTGATAACTAACCTTCTGACTTTTTTTTTTTAGGTAAATCAGGGATTTCTTCTTGGTTTGCATCCATTGCTGGTGAACTAGTGTAATTTTTGGAGTGTGTTGAACGAACCTTGTTTTGTCATGTAATGAGGGTTGGTTTTCTGGTACTTTCTTATTTGGGTAGGCCCTGTCAGAGGGAAGGTCTAGAGAGCTGAAGGCTGTTTTCGGATTTTTTTTGTCCCACAGGGTATTCCCTTGATGTAGTGTTCTCCCCCTTTTCCTGTGATGTGGCTTCCTGTGTGTCAAACTGCAGTGATTGTTGTCTCTCTTCTGGGTCTAGCCACCCAGTGAGTCTACCTGGCTCCGGGCTGGTTCTGGGGGTTGTCTGCACAGAGTCCTGTGATGTGCACCATCTATGGGCTGTATATACCAGTGCCTATTCCAGTGGAGGTGGTGGAGGCTGCAATGGACTCCATGAGGGTCCTTAGCTTTGGTGGTTTAATGCTCTATTTTTGTGCTGATTGGCCTCCTGCCAGGAGGTGGTGCTTTTCAGAAAGCATTAGCTGTAGTAGAGTGGAGAGGGACTGGCAATGGGCAGGGGCCTAGAACTCCCAAGATTATATATCCTTTGTTTTCCGCTACCAGGGTGGGAAGGGAAGGACCATCAGGTGGGGGCAGGGCTAGGCGTGTCTGAGCTCAGACTCTCCTTAGGGGAGTCTTGCTGTGGCTGCTGTGGGGGATGGGGATGAAATTCCCATGTCACTGGAGTTGTGTACCTAGGATTATGCAAATAATTTTTGAGTCCCTGTATGGGATGAAGAAATGATCATATATCAAGTGACACACTTATGAAATGCATCACTTTTCTTAAGTGAATTTCCTGAACTAAGGCAATCTTTCAACACAAAGAATTCCTGGATGTAATTGGCAAGTTAGAGAAAGAAGTTTTTTCTCCTTTTAAATCTACCCTTTCCAAATGAATACCATATACATTATTTTATCTTCTTCTTTTGTAAAGATGTAATTACGCATTTTTCTGCTTATTAAAATATACCTTTTTCGTGAATTCAAAGAGAACCCATACCCATCACATAAGATCCACAATAATAGAAACATTCTATTACTGAGACTAGCTGCTATTATTGTTTTAGTTTCTCATCTTTTAGTCTTTTTTGTGCTTTTTTTTTTGCATTAGTATCCCATTTCTGTGTAACAAATTACCACACATGTGTAGCTTTAAGCAATACAGATTTATTAGCTCACAGTTTTGTAGATCCAAAGTCCTGCATGGCTTGACTGGGTTCTCTGCTCAAGGTCTCCCAAGGATGATATCAAGGCATTGGCCAGGCTAGGCTCTTCCATGGAGGCTCTGGGGAAGAATCCACTTACAAGGTCATTCGAGTTCTTAACCAAGTTCAAGTCCTTGCCTCAGCAGGACAGAGATCCCCGTATCCTGGCTGTCAGCTCCCCGTCTCTCAGCTCTTTAAGGTTGCTTGATTCCCTTCTCACCTGCTTTCTCCAGCTCCATACTGGTGGTGGTGCACTGACTTCTCATGCTTCAGATCTCTCTGACTTCCTTTTCTCAACCAGCCTGAAAGATTCTCTGCTTTTAAAGCTTCTCATGTAATTATATCAGGCCCACGAGGAGAATCTTTCTGTATTAGCAACTGTGCTACATAGCATAACATAATCATGGAGTGATACCTCACCCTGTTCACAAGTTCTGGGGGTAAGGGAGCGGAATCTCGAGGGACATGTTTAAAATCCTGTTAATCATGTAGCTAGGCATTTTTTAATTTTAACTTTTAAACTTTAATTTGGCATTTTAAATAATTTAAAATGGAATTAGGATGATACTGTTTCATACACTTTTTACTTAACTATACATGGTGAATTTTTTTCTGTCCTCAAATGTTCTTCCAGAATGTAAAGTTTTAGGACTGCAGGGTGTTTCGTTAGAAGTACATAATTTATTTGTATCATGCCTGTGTTTCACATCTTTTCAAACTCTACTGTCTTATAAATCATGCAGCAATTTGTGTCTCATAAATCCTTCCATGTAAATTGCTGTGTCAAAGGGCTTCTAAGACACACTGCCAAGCTGGCCTGCCAAAGAGTCATGCCAGTGCATGCTCCTCCCAAAGGCGTGTAAGCCTGCTCACTTCATTGGGGCCCTGCTAACATTTGTTTACATAGTACAGCAGCAATGAGAGACTCAGACACCATAAACAAGTTGACCTTCAGCACCCACACTTTGTGAGCCTGGCCTTCCACAGCACTTCTGCCCTTCAGTGCATTTTCAGCTGGGGAATGTTGAACACATTCCCAGTGGCTACCCACTGGGTCACATATCAAGGGGTTGTCTCAAAACTGACCCCAAAGGTTTATCAGCAGAGTCCCCTCCTGCCGAGGGGTCTAGATGGTTAAACAGTGACTCAGTGGAGTGTCTTCAGCGTAGGTCATTTCTGTGGTTGTGAGTAACCGGGCTGCTTCAGTGCCCTGGATTCACTCCTTGTAAAAAAATAGACTCAGCCCTTATTGGAATAATCCTTTCACTCTTTTAGCTATTTATATTAGTATTTGATTAAATGGCCACTCGCTGTGCTTTCTTGGGCTGCACACATGCTGTACATCCTTCTGAAACAGTAAGTCTTTCTTTAGGAAAAGAATGCTGCCAGGGCCTTGACAAGAAAGGGTGTGAAGTTGGCACCCCAGGTGCTGCATGTCTGGACAGAGGGCTTCTCTCAGCAACCACTTTGTTAGGCTGGAGTGGAGTTAGCAGGAGATTGGAGGTGGTCAGTGCAGGTTTCTTCATGATGGTCAAGGCATCAAGGCCAAATGGCCGCCCAGCCCTCCTGAGGGTGTCCTCCAGTTAAAGGCCTTTGTCTCAGAGACAAAATGAAGTAACAGCAATGAGGCATGTTTTGCTAGGGGACTTCAATTTTCTATAGTGACGATTACTGACAGTGGAGTGGCCAGAGACATACAGCTTCATGCTGAGAAACTGAGGATCCTCATCGTGAGCTGCCTCAGGCTTTCATTACATCACGAGTCATTAAATCTGAGCCTGAAAAGTCACAGAGAATGGCCCTTGAATATGTCAGCTTAGAAATCATATACTAAGTTTGTCTCCACAGGTAACAAGGAATAAAAAATGGAGCTCTTCCATAAATAATGTAGGCTTCCACCATTTTTCCTATTAAATAGGATGAAGTGTGTGCATGTGTGCATTTGTGCAGGTGAGCATGTGTGTCCTCCAAAGGAAAATAATACTTAGTTTAAATCATTCATGTTTTTTAATCTTTACAATCGCATTGATTATATTTTCCTAATAATTACTGTTCAGGAGAGTGGAAGCGGGTCAGAACCGATCCCCCCGGGATGGTCAATACATCAAGCTCGAGAAAATCTTTAATGTTAAAGCATCCTTGTCTGCCCCTTTGCCCATATGTCCAATTATTTTTTTAGTCATTGACATATTTTTATGAAATCTGCTAGTAAACAACAGTAAAATCTACCTCAACCAGACAAACAAAACTACCATTCCTTACGTAAATCTAGGAATTGCGGAACCCAGTGTCCAAACGAGAAACAACACGCAAAGTCAGCCACTAATGAGGGGAATGCAAAGCCTTTATAGCCGCTCCTTGGTTAAGACTGTTAATACGGAGCATAACACAAAAAGGTAATTGACATGTTGTAATACAACTTTGGAAAGTAAATCAATGCGACCTGCAACATAAGGTGATATGCATGAAAGACAGTTCCTGGTGCAAAGTACGTACAGCTGGGTGTGAAACAGACAGAGCATCTGTGGGGTGGGAGGCAGGGTCATTGGGACGGCAACACAGGAATTGTGTCTGTGTGCTCCCACTCTATCCCCCGGGAGTGTCAAACGCAACGCTGGTTATACACCATAGTCAATACATACTTTTTGAATATTGAATATTACTACACTCAGGTGTGTTTGACAGCAAAAGCTGTGTTTTTAACAACTATACCTATGCTGTTTCTCGCAGAGGTCACGTTTTCCCTAGCCACAGTGCTTAAAGCTGTATGTTTTACCTCAATTCCAGTGCTTAAGATGACAGTAGATAATTGGCGTTAGCAATGCATATGAGTCCATATAATGGACTCGTAAATTATTAGTCGGGTATAAAGAGAAATGAGCTATCATGTCACAAAAATTTATGGAGGAACTGTAAATATGTATTGCTAAGTGCAAGAAATCAGCCTGAAAAGGCTACATTCTGTATGATTTCAACTACATGACATTCTGGAAATGGCAAAATTGTAGAGACAGTTAAAAGGTGAGAGGTTACCAGATGTTCAGGGGGGAGCGAGGGATGACTAGGTGGAATGCAGGGGCTCTTTAGGGCAGTGAAGCTGTTTTTTTTCTGATACTGTAACGATGGATACATGACATTATGCATTTGGCAGAACCTGTAGAATGTACAAGAAGAAGAGTGAATGCCAATGTAATTTGTGGACTTTGCTTAAGCATAATGGATCAATATTGATTCATCAATTCTACCGCACTATGTGAATAACAGAGAGTGTGGGTGTGGGAGAGGAGGTATATGGGAACTCTTGGTACTTTTCTGTGCAATTTTTCTTTCAACCTAACACTGCTACAAAATGAAATGAAATGTGAAAAGCGTATGAGGACTCCACCCCCTTCTTCAAATCAAGGAGGCACTAATATTTGCTAAGTACATATTGCATACTAAGCACTTTTTATTTATCTCATTTATTCCCCACAGCGATGATGAAGTAGGTATGATTCATAAATAGAAACCAGAAGGCAGACACACGGCATCACACCCCCTGATTTCTTTTCCCCAATCAGGAGGAGATTGTTTCCGCCATCTGACTACCTCTTCTCAGCTATGAAACACAATCTTCATCTAATTTGACTGAGTTGTCCATTAGCTGGCATTAAGTTCCTTTCAAGCCCACTTCTAGTACTTTTTGCTTTTCATAACATTTAAAGAGAACAATTTAAAAGAGAGAGACAGAAGTGAGTCCTTTACAAAATTTTTCCAGAGCACCAAAGCAGACTGAGAAAGTAGCCACAGGCACTAAACACCAAGGGAGCAAAACATCCCAGACTCTGAGAGAGCGCCCCCAGGGTGTGTGGATCCTGGAAAAATAATAAAATGTTGCTAAATATGTCCTTCTCCCTCCCCAGTCTCCTTCTCACAACTGTTCCCTGATTTCTCTTTTTTTCTTTTTAGGATAAGATCCAATGTAATAACACCATCCTTATTCATGAAGTGTCTACTGAGCACCTGTTGTATGCCAAACACCATGCTAATATTGGGTACCAGCAGCCAGGTGCCATGGCTCACATCTGTAATCTCAGCAATTCGGGAGGCTGAGGCAGGTGCATTGCTTGAGTCCAAGAACAACACGCCAAACCCCTGTCACTACCCAAAATACAAAAATCAGCTGGGCATGGTGGTGCACACCTGTAGTCTCAGGTACTCAAGAGCCTGAGGCAGGATGATCACTTGAGCCTGGGAGGCGGAGGTTGCAGTGAGTGGCCATTATATCACTGCACTCAAGACTGGGCAAGACAGCCAGACTCTATCTCAAAAATAAAAATAAATAAATATTGCTCACCGAGCAGTGAAGAAAGTGCATGAGCACAAGAGGCTCCCTCACTCCCTCTGCCCAGACCACCCCCTTACAGACCCCACCCTATACATGCCTTCTCTCTGCCTAATGAGGGCTTCTTCCGAGTGTCTGGTTAAGCTGCGCCCAATTCCTCACCAAACACCTTGCCGTAGATTTAGAAAGACTCAGGAAACATTGAAAGTGACCTTCCCCTATGCTGTCACTCTTAGAAGATCTATACCATTGAGTAGGACTGTTAGCCCATGGCTGATATTGGTATCTGTTTCTGGGAATAAATTTCAGTTTTGTGGTTTAATGGCGTGCACTATAAGCAATCAATTGCCTTTCCTGGGTCCACTTTAAGTTTCTGAAAATTTTAATTATGTTGAGTACTGTCTTGTTCTCAGAATCCAAAATAGTTTGAAGGTTATAATTTTCGACTTCCTATACCTTCCCTTATCTAACATTGCTAAATCTTATCTGTCTCTTCCCTGACAGCAAGATGAGTCTCTACAACTGGGGAGGAGACTTCACTTCCTGCAGATGTTTACTAATTTGCCCAGTCTTCTCCGGAGCACTTTTTCTTTTCAAATACCGTCTATTGTTAGTTGTTGTGTAACACTTCCTGTCAGTGGCACTGTTGTTTAAATAAGGCATTCCTGAAAATTTCCTTATCCCAACAGCCTTTTTTCACGTTCAGGCTGGAAGAACCCAGAGGCTTGAAGAGAACCTTTAAAGCATAGGGTAATTAAATTCTGTCGGAAGACTGCCTGCTGATAAAAGTCATGTCCGTTTCTGACAACGTTCTGTTGTGGTTGTGGTTTGTCATTGCTCTGTGATAGAGCTTGTCAATCTCTGTGGTTACTGAAAGGTGTTATGATAGACAGGAAGAGTTGAACAGACGCTGGGGAGGCATGCGAGCTCCCTTAAATGTAAGCAAAAGGTACGTGTAGTGTCCACTTAGAGCAGGGAGCCCTGCAGCCTGAACCCAAGTCCCCATGAAGGCTCCCAGATAGGTGATGTGGTTATCTGGTTGGGGTAAGGATTCCATCAGTGCTTTGTGAAGCCCCCATCCACCCTTGGTGTTCTGGGGGCAATCATGGCCCCTTAGACCCCCTGCTTTTCTGGAGATGAGCTATGAGTGCGCCCCATGACTGCAGAGCCCTTGCCTTCCTTAGTTCTTCAAGGTCCTTGTGTTTTCCAGATGCATGGAACACCCCTCCCCGCCCTTCCAAGGGTGCTGCAGGCCCCTCTATAGCCGGGCTGATTTTCCTTTCTTTCTTTTAAAGGCATTGCTTGCATCAGAGACAGAAACAGCAAATGCCTCTCCCTCCCACTGCAATAAGTACATGAACTTGAAAGGCAAGAAGGAAATGGAGCAAACCAGTGGTTTTCACAGCTCTTGGCCTCAGGATCCCTTTATGATCTTAAGAACTATTGAGGGCTCCAAAAGCTTTTGTTCATTGTTTGTTTACTGATAGTTACTGTACTGGAAATTAAAATGGAGACATTGAAAGGTATATATTTGATTTATTTAATAATAACATATATAAACAAATTACTTGCTAACACAAATAACATATTTTAAGTTAAAAAAAATTGTAGGCCAGGCACAGTGGCTCATACCTGAATCCCAGCACTTTGAGAGTGTTAGGCGGACGGATCACCTGAGGTCAGGAGTTCGAGACCAGCCTGGCCAACATGGTGAAACCTCGTCTCTACTAAAAATACAAAAA
>NW_016107368.1:5895232-5970497 GCF_001604975.1 Cebus imitator
GCAGGTGGCTAATTTTTGTATTTTTGGGATTTCACTATGTTGGTCAGGCTGGTCTCAAACTCCTGACCTCAGATGATTCACCTGCCTCAGCCTCCCAAAGTGTTGGGATTACAGGTGTGCGCCGCCGTGCCTGGCCAATCTGGGTATCTTTAACTTCCATGTTCTGTTTTCATTTTGTTTTAGCTTTATTATCCTGGGTGGAACTTCCAGCACTATGTTGGATAGCACTGGTAAAGTGGACATCCTTATCTTGTTCCTGATTACTGAGTAAAGAATTGTGGGATAATCTTATCTGGTCATGGTGAATAATAATTTTTATGTGCAGCTGGGGTGTTAATGTTTCCTTGTGAAATCTGCTGTCTCTCTTTACTAGGATTTAAATTCTGTATGTTTCTTTTCTTGTAATGTCTTTGTCTAGCTCTGTCACTGGGATCATGCTAGCCTCCCACAATAAATTTCTCTTTTCTCAGAGTTTGTGAGGGACTGGTGTTATTTGATAGAACTCACCTGTGAAGTCATCTGGTTCTGGAATATGTTTTTGTGGGAAGATTCTCTCTTTTTTGAAAAAATTGTGGTAAAATACAGATAACATAAAATTTACCATTTTAGCCATTTTTTAGTGTACATTGCTGTGGCATTAAGTACATTCAGGTTGCTGTGCAGCCATCGCCACCATCCATTTCCAAAACATTTCATCTTCCCAAAATGAAATTTCATACCCATTAAACCATATTTCCCTTCTCCCCAAGCCACTGACAATCACATTCTACTTTCTATCTCAATGGATCAGGCTAATCGAGGTACCATGTATATATGGAATCATACACTATTTGTCCTTTTGTGACTGGCTTGTTCACTTAGCTTAATGTCCTCAAGGTTCATCCGTGTTGTAGCGTGTGTCAGAATTTCCTTCCTTTATCAGACTGAATAGCATTCATTGTGTGGATAGACCACTTTTTGTCTATCCATTCATCTGTCAAGGAATACCTGCCTCTCGTCCACCCTTGCCTGTTGTGAACCATGCTGCTATAAACACGTGCATACAAATATCTGTTTGAGTCCTTGCTTTTAGTTTAAGTATACACCTAGAAGTGGAATTACTGGATCATGTGTTAATAGTATGTTTATCCTTTTGAGAAACTGCCATGCTTTCTCCACGGGGTTTCAATTTCCCCACATCCTCACCAACACTTGCTATTTTCTCTTAGTTTTTTTATAGTGGCCATCCTAATAGGCGAGAAATTGTATCTTATTGTGGTTTTCTTTTCATATGCTTATTGGCCATTAGACTGTCTGTTTTGGAGAATGTGTATTCAAGCCCTTTTTATATTGGGTAATTTGTCTTTTTTTAAGGATAGGATTTCGCCATGTTGCCTAGGCTGGCCTCGAACTCCTGGACTCAGGCGTTCTGCTCATCTCAGCCTCCCAAGTAGCTAGGACTACAGACATGTGCCACCATTCCTGACTTCTTTGTCTTTTTGTTGTTGAGTTGTAGGAGTTCTTTATATTCCGCATATCAGTTCTCTATCAGATAAATAATTTGTAAAGATTTTTCCCCATTCTGTGAGTTGTCTTTACACTGTGTTGATGTGTTCTTTGATGCACAAAAGTTTTAAATTTTGATGAAATGCAATTAATCTGTTTTTAAATTGCTTGGCTTTGATGTCATATTCAAGAAATTATTTCCGAATCCACTGTCATGCAGGTTTTTTCCCAACGAGTTTTCAAGTTTTAGCTCTATGTTTAGGTCTCTGTTCCATTTTGGGTTAATTTCTGCAGATGGCATAAGGTTAGGGTTCAACTTCATTCCTTACATGTGGATATCCAGTTTCCCAGCACCATTTGTTGAAAATACTATCTTTTCCCTATTGAATGGTCTTAGCATCCTTGTCAAAGTATATGTGTGAGGGCTTATTTCTGGACCCTCTGTTCTATTCCATTGGTTAATGTGCCTGGGTTTGGACAGTATCACATTGATTACTATAGCTTTCTGGTGAGTTTTGAAGTCAGGAAGTGTGAGACTTTCAACTTTTTTCTCCATTTTTCGATATTGTAGCTATTTGGCTGTTAAGATTACGTGTAAATTTTAGAATGGACTGTTCTATTTATGGAACAAAAATTTGTTGGAATTTTGACAGGAATTGAATGGACTCTGTAGAATACTTTGGGTAGCACTGACATCTTAACAATATTAAGCCTTTCCATCCATGAACACAGGATGCCTTTTCATTTTTTGTGTTTTATTTTATTTCCTTCAGCAACATTTTATAGTTTTCAATGTACAAGTCTTTCGTATCTTTGGTTAAGTCTATTCCTCTAAGTAGTGTTTTCTTTTTGATGCTATTTTAAATGGAATTCTTTTCTTAATTTTCCTCTCAGATTGATCAATGTTAGTGTACAGAAACTCAAATGATTTTTGCATGTTGATTTTGTGTCTTGCAACTTTGCTGAATTTGCTTATTAATACTATTGTAGCATTTTTCTCTGTGTGTATAAAATCTTTAGGGTTTTCTACACATAAGTTCATATTGTCTGTGAACAGAGATAATTTTACTTCTTTCCATCCAATTTGAATATGTTCTATTTCTTTTTCTTGCCTAAATGGTCTAACTAGGACTTTAATATCTATGTTGAATAGAGGTGGGAGAAGCAGGCATCCTTATTTTGTTCCTTGTCTTAAATGAAAAACTTTAATTCTTTCATTGAAGTATGATGTTAGCTATAGAATTTTCAAATGTTGCCTATATTTTGTTGTCTTTTCTTTTTATTCCTAGTTTCTTGACTATTTTTCTCATGCAACAGTGTTGCATTTTGTCAAATGCTTTTTCTACAGTATTTGAAATGGTCATGTGTTTTTTAAATCCGTTATTTTGTTAATGTGGCATATTACATTGATTATTTTTTGTATGTTGAATTATCCATGCATTCCAGGAATAAATCTCATTTGATTATCCTGTATAATCTTTTGATACATTGTTAAATTCAGTTTGTGAGTGATTGTTGAGGGTTTTTACATCAATATTCATAAAGGAAATAGATCTATATTTTTCTCTTTTTTGTAATGTCTTTGCCTTTGGTGCCAATGTTATGCTGTATTTTTAGCTCTAGAATTTCTTTGGTTTTTAAAATAATTTCTATCTCTGTTGATATGCTCATTTTGTTTATATATTATTTTTCTTAGCTCTCCATCCATGCTTTCTTTTAGCTCTATGGCCATATTTAAGACAGATATTTTAAAGTCTTTGTCTAGTAAATCCAATATGTGTTTCTTCAGGGATCATTTTTGGAGATTTATTTTGCTCCTTTGAATAAGCTATGGTTTTCTGGCTTTTTATACGTCTTGTGATCTTTTATTGAGAACTGAAAACCCAACCACCTCTCCCAACATTTGCAAACTGACAGAGAAGACCTTCACTCATTAGCAGGGCACATTCTGAGCCTTGGTGTCAGCCCGGGGTAAAGGCTTAACTTCTTTTCTGGGCATGTGTCCTATCTGGGCTCATGTGTGTGTGCCTTTTTTTTTCAATGTCCCTTAGATATTCCATTGTATTTGTCTGTTTCTAATTTCTTAGAAATTAGACATCCAGAGTTATATTATATCCATTCCACAAAACAAACTGCTCCAATATACTGTCTTTGTGTATTGTCATATAAATGATGTTTTTCTATAAGCTCAACAATGCAGTTTTATAATTATAGTTTAATACAATCTATTTAGCTTTCCTGGTGTTCTTTTTGTGTGTTTGTGGGTTTTAGTTATTGTCTAGTGTTATTCCCTTTCAGCCTGAAGGATTATTTAACATTTCATGGAAGACACGTTTGCTAGTGATGAATTCTCTTAGCCTTTGATCATTTGGGAATGATTTTATTTTGCCTTAATTTTTAAGCACAGCTTTTCTGGATATTGACTTCTTAATTGATGATTTTTTTTCCTTCTTTCTTTCAACACTTTAAGTATACTGTCCCATTGCTTTGTGACCTCCATTATTTGAGTCAGCTTTTAATTACATTGATTTTCTCTTTATGATGAATCGTTTTTCTCTTGTTGCTTTCAAGACATTTCTTGCCTTTCAATAGTTTGATCATGAAATATTTAGGTATGAGTCTCTGTGCTTATTCTACTTGCAGTTGAGCTTCTTGAATCTGTAGATTATACTTTTTAAATTCTAGTTTTGGAATTTTGTTGAGCTGTCTTCAAATATTTTTTCCCCTTTCTCTTTCTCCTCTCCTTCTAGGGAGTTCCATTATACACAAGAGTGGACATGAGAGGGCTGGGTGGAAAGTAAGAGCCAGGAAAATTTGTAAATGAGCTGAACTTGAAATGAGTTCTGCAGCCCACAGACAGACCTATTGACAAAGAAAGGAAGCCTGATTCATTTAAGGTGTTTGATCATAATCCCTGAGCATCATTGGCTGACCACTAAGGTATACTGATACAAAACGACCCACAGGAAGCCAGCCATACAAATAAAAAGAAGGATTAAAATGAAAAAGAGAGAAAGAGAGGAAATGCATGCATTTCTTGTGCCCCATGGGTCTCTGAAGCTCTCTGCATTTTTTCTGTTTATGGGTCTCTGATCCCATTTTTTCTGTTTATAACTTCTCATATTCTTTGTCTGTGAAGTTCAGCATGTGGGCCTCTTCAGAGACAGTTTCTATGAATTACTCGTTTTCCTGCATTTAAGTCACACTTTCCTGCTTTTTAAAGCATGTCTCCTAAGTTTTTATTGAAAACGAGATAATTTGATAATATATTGTAGCAATTTTGATTCTCCCCCACCTCGCCTCAAGAGTGGTTGTTGTTACTCTTTTTTTGCTTGTCTGTTTTGGTAATTTGCCTAAACTAATTCTGTGCTGTATCTTTGTTGATGTCCCTAGTTTATTCATTCTTTCTCCCTCCCTCCCTCCGTCTCTTTATCTTTCTCTCTTTTCTTTCTTTCTCTCTCTTTTCTTTTCTTTCTCTCTTTTTTTCTCTCTCTTTCTTTTTCTCATTCTTTCTTTTTTCTCTTTCTGTCTTTATTCCTTCCTTCCTTCCTTCCTTCCTTCCTTCCCTCTCTCTCTCTCTGTCACTCTCTCATTCTTTTCATTTATATGGGTGGCATCCATGGGTCACTTTGTACCAGTATACTTTATAGGTTTGTCAGTGATTGTTAGGGATTATGATCAAACACCTTAAATGAGTAAGGCTTCCTTTCTGTAGCTCTGTTTGTGGGTAGGAAACTCATTTAAAGCTCAGCTCATTTATCAGTTTGTCACTGCTATTACTTTCCACCCAGTCCTGTCATATTTCCTTTCTGGGTATGTATAGCCTCAGGTTAAGCCAGAAATGTATGGATTGCTGGGGTCCTATCTGGTTTCTTCTGAATGTGCACACAATCTTGCACGTATGCACAGCCTCAAACTGACAGAAATATGGGAGCTTACCAAGGTTCACTATGGCTCTCTCATTCCTTTGATTTCCCAGTTAAATTTCTGGATAGCCTGCCAGTCAGCTGGCTCTTACTGGAATCAAGCCTCAGGCTCACTGCAGTGTTCTTTACCACCAGGATTACTATTGTTTCCAATAATGTCCAGGGTGTTATATGTAAATTTTCAGTGCCACAAAAGAAGTAGCACTCAAATATAAATTTTCTCAGCAAGGCAATTTACTTCTATAGAAGAGTGTGTCTCACAGATGGAACAATGGTGAATGCATCCCTGAGCAAGGGAGGGCAAGGGGTTCTTATCCCTGACTCTGGGAGCCCCTACTGCTGTGTTGTTCCCCTATTGACTAGGGTTGAACTGTACAGTATAAGCAATTTCTGATTGGCTATTTTAAAGAGAGTAGGAATATGAGCCAGAGTGGTAGGGTGAGCAGTTTGGCAGGAAGAACAGTTATAGAACAGGTAACTAAAGGTGACTCAGGTCAAAGCAGGTGATCAATACTGCACTGACATAGCTGGGCAGTGGAGGTGGGACCAACCCCAAGCAAAAGGGCCACGACTTACCTGAGATGCCGTCGTTTCCTCAATCAACTTTTCTTAAACTGTGGAATGCCTTTGGTTGATTCTTAGAGTCTTAAAATGGTGGATTTTTAAATAATTTTTTTTTGTTTGGTTGCATTGTTTCTTCTCAGAGAAAGGATTTGCCAAGCTCCTGAATCCAGCATTGTGGAAGCTCTTCCCCAGGAATCTGTACTTTAACAAGCCCTCCATGTTTTTCTGATGTGCCTTCAAGTTGGAGAACTAGTGCTCCTACCTAGAACCAGTTTTTCCACTTATGCAAAAGATCCCATCCCCTTTCACAGGCTTCAGAACCTGAGTCTCTCCTCTGTTTTGAATACCTTCCCTTCTGCAGACCATTCTGCTGGCTTTTCTATTTGTCCTGTGCTTCTTCTAGATACTCACACTCTCTCATTCATGGCCTTGCCTTTTCAATATGCCCTGCTCTTGCTACCTTATATTAAATTGTAATTCTTCTTATTTTCTTTTTGAGATGGAGTCTCACTGTGTCACCCAGGCTGGAGTGCAGTGGCGGGATCCCACCTCATTGCAAGCCCCACCTCCTGGGTTCAAGTGATTCTCCTGCCTCAGCCTCCTGAGTAGCTGGGACTACAGGCATGTGCCATCACACCTGGCTAATTTTTGTTTTATTTTTAGTAGAGACGGGGTTTCACCGTGTTGGCCAGGCTGGTCTTGACCTCCTTACCTCAGGTGATCCACCCACCCCAGTGCCTCAAAAACTCTTATTCTTCAGCTTATTTTTGTTTGTTTGTTTGTTTTCTCTCTTCTTGAATATATACTCCAAAGGGCAGGATTCTTTGTCAGTTTTGTTCACGGATGTATCCCAGGTACTGGAACCCAAAACTGTGTCTGGGATATGGCAAATACTTCTTGAATGAATGAGCATAATAACTGAAAATGTCCCATGAAAAGAAACATCGAGTTACTTTATTTTATGTCACTTGGTGCCTAGGATGTAATGATCTCTCCAAATATGGGATATTCTTCTGTCTAAATTCTAAGGGATCACACAGGCACTGGGCTTCTTGGCTGAACATAGGCAAAGCTGGAAGGCAAAAACAATAGGGACAATAAATTATTTTCATGTATACTGGCCCCTGGAAAGCTCATGAATGCCGCTGTTTGGTTTATTGTGCTCTTGGCAACTGGCAATATCGGAGTTTCTTCTTTTGTTTTCTAGCTAGTACCAGTGAAGGAAGGAAACACCTCTCCCCGCGAAGGCTCTGATGATCCTCTCCTTAGGCCTTTTCAGAACGGTGCTTGTCATCCTAGACAGAAAGGCCAGGACACGTTGGAGGGGGACTTGCTTTGTTCTGCTGCACCAGCTTCCAGCTTTGAACATCCTGCCCTGATTAGCCACCCACTATGAGAGCTGGCCGAGCGCAGAGTGGGTGCGTCATGCCCCATGCCCGGCGCGTGCTCGCAGAGCAGCCAGCATCCTCTGTCTGCCCACCCTCTGCTTTTGTTTCTGGAAAACTTGGGTATGAAATCTTCTAGCACTTCATAAACCGCTGGCGCAAAGAATTTTTTCTTGAAAAGCGAAGAACTGTTTAGTTTTTCACTTGCTCAACTCTGAAACTACCAACAATCAATAGGTGTCCCATATAAAAGGTGAAGAAACAAAGACAGGCCAAAGAAAAGGGTTTTATTTTAACTTCTTACTTTGAAATGAGGATAGACTCATAAGAAGATCCCAAAACAGTACAGAAAAAGCCTGGCTACACTTTCCCAGCATCCTCCCGCGGTGGCAACTTGCATAACCAGAGCACATGGTCAAACCGGGAGACTGACGCCGGCGCAATATCATCCCAGGCTGGTTTTTACATGCACTTACCTAAAGAAAATCTTCAAAGTTAAATCGGCAAATTCTAGGAAATACTTGATTTAAGTTTTATGCTTTAGTTTTTGGGATATCCATGATTTAATTAAGTGATAAGAGAGGATTGAATAAAGCCACGCCATATTTCTATAGAAATAAGGTATATTAACTTCCTGCTGTTACCATGGCAAATACAAACCTGGCGCTTAAGACAACAGAAATGGGCCAGGTGAGGTGGCTCACACCTGTAATCCCAGCACTTTGGGAGGCTGAGGTTGGCCGATCACTTGAAGTCAGGAGTTCAAGACCAGCCTGACCAACGAGGTGAAATCCCGTCTCTACTAAAAATACAAAAATTAGCCTGGTGTGGTGGCAAGTGCCTGTAATCCCAGCTACTCGGGAGGCCGAGGCAGAGAATCACTTGAACCTGGGAGGTGGAGGTTGTAGTGAGCTTGAGATCGCCCCACTGCACTCCAGCCTGGGCGACAGAGTGAAACTCCATCTCAAAAAAAAAGACAACGGAAACGTATTCTCTCACAGTTAAGGAGGTCAGAAGTTCAGTATCAGTTTCAGAAGGCTGAAATCAAGGCTTCCCTGCCAATTTGTGGTGCTGCTTGCATTCCTTTGCTCGTGGCCAAATCACTGCAGTCTCCATCTCCATCTTCACATGGCCCTCTCTTCCCTGGGTGTCATCTCCCTCTGTCTTTTGCTGGCACTTGTGGTGGCGCTTACAGCCTATCCAGATAATCCAGGATAATCTCCTCATGTCAAGATCCTTAACCACATCTGCCAAGACCCTTTTTCTTTATAAGGTAACAGTTACCAGTTTCAGGGACGAGGACCTGATGTCTTTGGGTGGCTGTCCACCTACTCTGAAAGGTAAATTCAGGGATCAAATAAGGAAAGACTGTCACCTATGCAGCTAGAGGTTCATCACTGGAACATGCTTTCACTTTAGTTGAAACAGAAAGATTCTCTAATTCCTTAGAACCCAAAGCTTTGGGTTCTTCTTTAGTTCACATTGTATTCATTTGTGATTGCTTTAAAATCCAGAACTGGGTAACATTTTTCCCACTTTAATTCTTTTTACATGTTTTGCTAATGGGTTTGAAGGACATAATGGAATTAATTATCCTTTCATAAAATGAAATTGTAGTTTTCATAAAACTCATAGTTTGCATTTTGAAAAAAAGAGAAAAGAGAAGTAGTTTTATTTTGGGGATGCCAAAATAGCTGTTTCTTAATTTAAAAAACAGGCATTGAGTCTGATTTGAGTCACTGTCTTTTTTCTTCCTCTGTAAGTGGTCATTTTAATAGTGAAAGTCCAGAAAATGACTGTAGCGTGGGCTGATTCCGAGCTGGCATTTAGCTGCTTGATAAGACGAAAGGAAGGAGGCACGTAAATGAGTGCTTGATTACTCTCCGCAGCCTGCAGCTCCTCCCCCGCCATCCACCGTGAATCATGTTGCAGTAACAGCACATGCCAGACAAAGACACTGAAGTCTATGACATCGCTCGCAAAGAAGTTGTATTAAATGTCCTCAGTGAAATTACTTCAGAAAGTTCTCATTATGTCAACCAATCTTCACCTCACAAAACGAGAGCTGGGGTCAGAGAGAAACAAAGAATGTTTTTGTGGCACGCTGCAACCAAAGCAGAGTTTATGTGGCAGATGTTCATCCAGCCACGCAATGCAGATGACTTCATACGTGGGGGAGTCTGCTTACCATTGCATCGGCTGCTTCTCCCCCAGAACGACATCATCATCACTTATTGAAGGCAGTTTTTATGAGCAATGGAGAACACTATGAACATAGCTGGGGCTGTGTGTGTTTTTAACTAGTTTTGTGTCTCTGAAGCAATCCCAAACTAATCTTTTTTTCTTTTTCACATCTAATTTTCTAACTCATGATTTTAAAAATGATGTCTGTGTTTACATGCTTTAAGTACCTTTTTTCCATGCTTTAAGTACCTTTCTCTTTATTCTGTGTCTCTTGTGATTTGGGTTGTTAGTATCTTACTAATTAACATATTTTAAACATACAACTATGTGATTAAGGCATTAAAGTAAATTGGATTTTTTAAGAGAATACAATGTAGGCTGGGCGCGGAGGCTCACACCTGTAATCCCAGCATTTTGGGAGGCTGAGGCAAGTGGATCGCTTCAGGAGTTAAGACCAGCCTGGACAACATGGCGAAAACTTGTCTCTACCAAAAATACAAAAAAAAAAAAAAAAATTGGCTCACTGTGGTGGCACACATGTTTGGTTCCAGCTACTTGGGAGACTAAGGTTGAAGGATTGCTTGAGCCCAGAAAGCAGAGGATGCAGTGAGCCGAGATCGCACCACTGCACCCTAGTCCGGGTGACAGAGTGAGATCCCGTCTCAACAACAACAAAAAAATATATTTTAGGATTCTAATCCAGATTCACTTCCTTCCCCATTTACCAACTTAAAATGACAAAAAGAATGAGCAATAGAGAAAAGAAAGAAACTGATTTCATTTAAAATGCATGCAAAAGCCAGATGAAGTGGCTTAGGCCTATAATCCTAGCACTTTAGCAGGCTGAAGCAGGTGGATCACCTGAGGTCAGGAGTTCAAGACCAGCCTGGCTAACATGGTGAAAACCTGTCTCTACTAAAATTACAAAAATTAGCTAGGCAT
Organism: Cebus imitator; assembly: GCF_001604975.1. Classification (NCBI taxonomy): domain Eukaryota; kingdom Metazoa; phylum Chordata; class Mammalia; order Primates; family Cebidae; genus Cebus; species Cebus imitator. The sequence continues at coordinate 5,905,719 of NW_016107368.1, forward strand.
GATGGCAGATGCCTTTAATCCCAGCTACTCAAGAGGCTGAGACAGGAGAATCGCTTGAACCCAGGAGGCATGGTTGCAGTGAGCCAAGATCATGCCACTGCACTCCAGCCTTGGTGGCTGAGAGAGACTGCATGTCAAAANAAAAAAAAAAAAAAAGGAAAGAAAGAAAGAAAAAGAAAATACATGCAAAAACTTAAGTTAAAAATAATAACTGCAAAAGACAATACACTTAGGATCACACAGAGACATAACACCAAGAAGCATATGTAACTGCACTGGTCATTTCCAGCTGAGTTTCCCATGAAAGGGTAGCACAACCCTAAGGGATGCAATCAAGAATCCTGGCTGGGGTCTTCACACCTGGCGTTTCGGGTGAGCCAATCTGGGAGGAAATCATCAAGATGCCTAGAATTTCTGCAAAGCATGTGGCAGTCAGCTTAGCATGAGCTGCTCTATTACCCCAAATATGCTTGAACATCCAGGCTTTGCTACAAACCACATGGGCCTGCTTTCCATGGAATGGCCCATTGAGATTAGTGAGCTGACATCGTGTCCTTGTATAGAGGGCACTGCGTCCATGAGAAAGTCCTTCTAGAACCCCTGAGTTCAAGAGACTGCCCCTCCTCAATCTGTCCCTTCCCCACACAGTTCTTAGCAAATCCTCATTAACAAGAACAATAATCCTCTGAAAAGAGAACAGTGACAACCAACAAAGACAGAAGAATAATATACATCAGAAGTAAAGGAAAATGCGAATTAACATTTCTCTGTGAACTCAAGGAAATCAAAGAAAGCATAATCACATTGAAATAAGAACTCAGAGGAGATCTGTAAGACATCAAAGAAGAGATAACACAACAGAAGAAGATCTAAAGTAAGCTGTGAGAGCTTAGGAAAGAATGAGAAAGCAGGATGGAGACAGTCCAGACAGTATAGAAACAAAGGCCTTTGCAGGGCGGCCATCAGAGGCTGGCTCTTCAGGAAGCAGACCCAGGATGGAGATGAGCATGAAAGAGACTTAGGAGGAGTGCTCTTGGGATCAACAGCCATGGAAGGAGGGGACCAGCTAGGCTGGCAGAGGAAGACGTGGAACTTTTGATGCAGTCCTGTTTTGAGTTTAGGTACTCTCAAAAGCAGATGCCAAGACATTAGACACAAAAAGAGAGTTAGTGGGGAAATAAACGAACTCAAAGAACCCTCTCTTATTCAACCTTCTGCTCTGGCTCCCTTGACCAAGAAGCTTCCAATCCCAGGTGCATTCTCGTAGCTCCAGGCAGCATCTGCTGCTGCATGCTCTGATTTCTTTAGAGTAAGTTGCCTTCCTCCCCTTTCAGGCCCAGCAATTCCAGGCTAGTTTTCGTTGTGATTTAACCTGCTTACTGGTCTGGAATCCAGGAAGGGAGATAGAGGCAGATCTTGAGGGAGGCACGGGTGTCGGAAGGAGAGGACCTTGAGTCATCTTCAACAGAGGGTAGGCAGGAGCGAGTTTCCTGCATGCGGGCTCAGAGGTTCGGGGGAATCTGGAGATTCAATATTTTAGGAAGCATTAATCCAGATGCTTAGTCAATACAAATGACATAAGAAAAGAGTGGAAAAGAACCCGGAACAGGAGAAACAAAAAGATATATTGCAAATGTAAGTAGACAAAAGAGTTGAAATAAAGGATGAAAAAAAATCCAGTTAACATTAAACAAAATAAAATTGGTATAGCTGTACTAAACCAGGCAAATGCAACATATACTTTGAGGGAAAAACTCACAATTAGAGACAATGAGAATCACCATGTAACTGGACCCACAGCCTAAAAATATGTAAAGCAAAAATGGGTAGAACCACAAAACCTCACGGAGCCATAATAATTCACAATCACAGGAGATTTTAATATGTATTTTGCAGTATTTGGCAGAATAATGACAACCAGAAAATCCAGTGGAAAGATTTGATCAGCATGATCCGCAAACTTGACCTACAGACAGATATGACGTATTTCCTTGAATCTCAGAAGTCCTTGACTATAAGACACACTGTTATTTTAGGAGGCACTAAGAAAAAAGAAAACCATGTTAAATGAGACACAATGATTTCTCATCACTTGACATTGTTAGACCACACTGATTGAGGAAGCTCTTTTATATTTAATTATGTCGTTCTTGTGCATATTTTAAAAGGGGAATATGAAATAAATTGTATCAGCTATTTCTAAAATGTCTTTGAGAATTATTTGCTTTGGGAGTTCTTCAAGACTCAGAGCCATCAATGTTCATGTTTTTCCAAACATTCTCATCCTCTGTGACATCAGGAGGGTTGGAAACATGGCATTGCTAAGAAAGAGCTTTGTTGCTGTCTAGGGGATTTTTTTTTTTCCAAGTCAGTGATGCTGACTCTAAGACTCTGATGGTTGATCCTACCTGAAGGTGGCAATGGAACATTTCAGACAACAACTAAGACTCACAGATCTTCCTCAACTTGTCCTTAAATGATGCGACAACTAGAAGGTGAGGAGGTTGCAGTCACTCTGTCATACACCATACCTCTACACAGTCATATGTGCTTAGGCAGTGACATCACAGGTGGTCATTTGTTCCTCTGTGATTATAAAATGTGTCCCAAGTTTTGACATATTAAGATGTGGAAAGGATGTGTCTTAAAATTACTGAAATAGAGTAAAATACTCCAGAATATACAGTATTTTCCAGCACACATGGAACACTGGCAGACATTTCCCACCTTATACACCTGAGAGTAAGTCCCAACACATTTGAAAGGACTGTATCAGTCCAGAGTGTGCTGCCTGATCATAATCTTTCTATATTAGAAGTCTATAATAAAAAGATTACTAGAAAACCCTCAAATATTTTAACATAATAATTATGCTTCTAAATAACCAATAAGTCAGATAAGAAATCATAATGGTAGTTGGAAAGTATTTTTAAATGAACTTAAGAGAAAAAATTTTAGTCTTAAATGAAAACTGTGTACTAGGAAAGAAGAAAAAATGAAATTAAGAAAATAAAAATCAACCCAAGGAACATAAAAAGAAGGAAATAATAAAGGTGACAACAAATATTAATAAAATAAAAAACAAATATGTAAAATCAGTGAGGGATTCAAAGTTGACTCCTTTGGGGCAGGTAAATTTCTGGTGGTAATAACCGATGAAGAGGGCCTTTTTTTTTTTTTTTTTTTTTTTTTTTTTTTTTTGAGATGGAGTTTTGCTCTATTGCCCAGGCTAGGATGCAGTGGCACAATCATAGCTCATTGTAGCCTCAACTCCTAAGCTCAAGGAATCCTCCTCCTCAGCCTCCTGAGTAGCTGGGGCCACAGGCACATGCCACTATGCCCAGCTAATTTTTAAACTCTTTTTTTTAAATAGAAATGGGGTCTCCCTGTGTTGCTCAGGCTGGTCTCAAACTCTTGGGCTCAAATGATTCTCCCGCCTTGGCTTCCCAAAGTGCTGGGATTACAGGAATGAGTCACCACACCCAGCTGAAGAAGACCTTTTGAGGACTGCATCTGAGAATTCATTGCTGAGATTTCTGCCTTGACAGGGAGAGGCCAGTTCATCTTGCCTCCTTCATGTTGCCTTTTGAAATTCAGTGGAGGGACTTTGCTTTTCCCAAGACCTGCTTCTGCCTCCCTTTGGGCTCCTCCAAACTTCAGGAATCAGGCTGGTTGGAGCCCCATGCAGACTAGAGCCTTGCTTCTCAGTGGATTGCAGACCAGCAGCATCAGCAGCTTATTAAAAATGCAGCCTCAGGTCCTGCCCCAGACCTACTGAATCACAGCTGTCTTTTCACAAGATCCTTAGATGTTGTCTATGGGAATTAAGGTTGGAGAAATACTGGTCCTGGAAGACCACTGAGAGAGGATGCTCAAATCTCACTTGAGCTTTTGTGTAGCCACAGACAGGTGGTCCCTGCAGCCGCCATTCTCCAGCCAGTGAGAACTATGGCATTTTCCTCCCACACTCCTCACCGCCCACTTTCGCCCCACCATCTCAATGACAGTTACTATCATATCTGCAGCTTACTCAAGAAATCATCAGAGGTGGTAACATTCAGTTCTAATGCTGAAGGAGATGTTCAGCATTGCATTCATCAGAGCTAAGCAACTTCAGAGATCTGTGGAAACACAATGGAGACCATGGTGTGACTAGGGGGTCATAGTTTCATCTTGGGCTCTTCCGAGACGCATAGACACCACCTTCCACCTGCAGCTCCTCTGTGCATGTTTGGTTAGCCTGTGGGAAGTACGTCTCCAACCAGCCAGGTGTCAAGTGCATCCTAGCTAGCCTGTTAAAACCGCAGGAGAGAGTTCTCCCAAGAAGCCCATTGCTATTTTACATTTCACTTCTGTTTTTATCAGAATAGAATTGTGAAATTTCCTAAACATGAAGCCTTTTGATCCTCGAAAGTGCTATAATAGTAATAATTTAGCAGCCTGGGAGTGATTTTCAATCCTTCCTAAAGCTTAATGGAAACAAAACATTTATAAATAATAAGTCTGCAGAGGCTAACTAGAATGGTCTATTTCTTTTCATGAGCCTGGGGTTTAGCCATTTTAGTGCCTATTTTTATATTTGCTTACTGCTGTGGGTTATAATTTCTGTTGCTACTGATTTTTGTGTACTCAGAGGTCATTAATAAAATGGAAGAATTTATTTGTTTTCCCTTAATGAAAGCAATTGGTTTGGTAGATGACATCTCTTAATGCACAATGTCATTTGTGGGTAGAAATATTACCATAGGTCTCCTTGATGTTAAAAAGGGTCACAGCCACTACTCCTCTTTGGGTCATCATGATTACCAAACTTAGAAAACACCTGACCAGCTAGGACAGCACAGAAAACATGGAGAGGCATCACACGTCTGCTTCCAAACATCTTGAGCAGTGTGTTCTAACCATAACCCTAAACTCTAACCCCTAAAACCTGTGTTCTAGTAAACTTAAAGGAACCAGTTACACATGGTCTTTTCTTATGGTTGTGCATAGGAAAAAACTGGGAATTTTTCTTTTTTATTGTAGCCTCCATAATTCTGATTACTGAACCTGGGGGAGATGACACAGAAAATTAACAAACGATCCCACTTTATGCTAGTATTGCACAGATATTATCAAATCCTGCATTTTTTTTTTTTGAGACAGAGTCTCACTCTGTCACCCAGGCTGGAGTGCAGTGGCACAATCTTGGTTCTCTGCAATTTCTGCCTTTTGGGTTCAAGTGATTCTCCTCCCTCAGCCTCCCGAGTAGCTGCGTTTACAGGCACGCACCACCACGCCTGGCTAATTTTTTGCATTTTTTGTAGAGACAGGGTTTCATCATATTGGTCAGGCTAGTCTTGAACTCCGGACCTTTTGATTTGCCCACCTCGGCTTTGATTCCCTTGCAGCCTGGTCTTTTTGGTTTTCTCCTACAATGTCCACATCACTGGTGTGTGTCACTGGGGCCTCCTTCCTTTTAGCACATTGGTGTCATCACCCTCATCTGTTCTTTGCCAAAGTTTGTCTGTCCCTAACTCTCAGCCTGGGTGGAGAGAAGCGACCCCTACCCCCACCCACTGTGCTTGTTGACTAGTCGGACCCAAGGTGACAAGCCTGAAACTGCATCTGCAGGATGACGCATGGGCAGCCATGACTCACCACCCAGAATCAACAAGGAAGATGCTGCTTCATGTCGCTATATGGGACCTCAAAACATGACCCCTGAAACAGTACATTTTATTTTTAAAATGTAAGCATGTTAACGCAAAACTTTTTTAGTGATAACACACATTTCTCACATAACCTGCTGGTCAGACATCAATCTCTTCTTGATGAAACAGATGATGATACTTTGCTACACTGATGGCCCCCAATAAATCACATCTGCTGGTATTCACATCCTTGTGTCATTCCTTCCTTTGAATCTGGTCTCTTGTGATTCACCTTAACCAGAAGAACGTGGTGGGAGTGATGCTTTGCCAGGTCAAGGCCTAAACATTGAGAAAGCTAAGCCAAAAGCCATATAAAAAGCCTCATTATTCTGAAACTGCCATGCTGCGAGAAGCGCCCCCTAGATGCATGGGGAGGCCGCACAGAGGAAAGCTGAAGCCCCTTGTCAATACCCCTGACAGAGCCCCTCACCAACTGCCAGCACCACCAGACCAGCCTCATGAGGAGGCCACGTGGATGTGGGTGACACAGCCACATTTGAGCTGCCCTGCTAATCCCACACAGAGAAGACAGAAGCTGTCCCTTACAAGCCCTGCCCAAATTGCAGAATCAAGAACAAATCAATGGCTGTTGATGTTGAAGCCACTAAGTCTCAGTGTGGTTTCTTACACAGAGAGCTGACTCACCAGGAATGTCAGTATCCATTGGCGATGGGATTGTGCCAATCTTCATGAGCAGGCTGGAGCGTCATATGAGAGTGTAAGGAGGACTTGTGATTTGCTTTTTGCAGTATTAAGAAGTCAGCTGATATTCCTCCCTGATGTGAGGGCACCGTCACTATAAAAAGGGGCTTTGGGTGGGTCTTCAAAAGCACTGATATTCAGGTATGGTGGGAGGAACTAAGGGGTATGAGAAGAACGTGGGAGGGTGGACGGCCGCTGTGAAAACAGAAGAGAGTCGTTTGTTGTTGATGAACACAGTGGACTGGTGTAAGGAGGAGACTTAAAAAGACTCATGAAGATGTCAGGGCTCCTAGGAAACAGCAGAGTTGTGGATAAGCATGAAACACCTGCACCCTGGCTCTTTTCCACGATAACCTGAAAGAGCAAAGATTAGTTCTCGAATATAGTTTGAGTGATGTACACCAACAAATAGTGTACAACAGGCTGAAGAGTGGATTTATTGATGATCTCAATAAAAAATTAGGTGTAATTTTGTATGCTTAGAAGTTTGAGGGTTTTATCTTAATAATTCCCTTTCTCTCTCTTTGGGATACTTTTCATTAGAACATTCTTAGTCGGTTTATCAGCTTAAATAATTATGTGTTGATGAAAAGCACTGATCAATTGCAGATGAGGCTAGCATTCTCCACGGGCAATCCCATATGGTGTTACAGGCTTCACTTGGAATTCTTTGGGAATTTCAGCCCTCTGTTATGATGGAATCATCATCTATGAAAATTGTTATTCTCTACACCAACTATTCCATCATCATCAGGATTTAAGAGCTTAATTGTTTAATGAAGCCAATTTTCAGATATCTCCTTCAATATGAAAATCAGCCCATTAAAAATAAGTAAGAGATAAAAGCTTGGGTCATGTAGCCAGATGTGTGCTCCGTTTAGGTTTGGACCATTTAGTCACTGTGGCCACGGCCTGAATTAGTGCTCCCGAAAGGTGCTGGCACTTCTCCAACTATCGGCTCCACATTTGGCATCAGCATAGAAGGCGTTTGTGAGTGGAAGTCTTTCAGTCTTAGCATTTACTCAATACTAAGTCATTGTATTATTGTAAATTGTAAACATAAATGATAATTATAAATTTAAGTGATATTAACAATTTAATCGTAAATGTTAACGACACTTGAGTTGAAATTACTTAATATTGAGTGAACTATACTGATGAAAACGTAGACCCCACTAACTCATTAACAAAAGATTGTAGTGTTTATTGCATGCAAGCTCTGCATTAGCAGGGTATAGTCCAGTGAGTAACTTCCCAGCTAGTTCTATTGTATACAGGTCTTATTAATACCTACTCTTGGTTCCTGCCAGTGATATTATGGTCTACTTTAAAAATGATAAAAATAATGTGATTTATACCAATCTCACCACGTTTCATAGATTAATGCATGAAGTGTAGCTGTACAATCATCAGCTGAATATTCCCCAATTTTTTTCAGAACATTTAAAACTTGCAGGAAAATAGAAATAATAGTACAACGAATACCCATAAACTCTCCTTCCAAATTCTCCAACTGTTAATGCTTTGCCACGTTACTTTTTTCTCTTTTTCTCTCTCTATAAACGCACACACACATTTGGAAATAAGCTGCAATCCTCACCTCTGCTTCAGTGTCTACTTCTCAAGAACGAAGGCACTTTCTATGAACCACAAAATCATTAACAACTCCAAAAATTCAATATTTAATATGATGGCATTAAAGTTTCTCCTGTTGTCACCAAAATGATCTTCACTGCTGTTTTCTGTTTTATAAATTCGGGATAAAATCAAAGGTCTCACATGACATCTGCCTACCACACTTCTTTAGTCCCCTCACAGTGATTTGCTGTTCAAGACCTTAGCATTTTTGAAGTCTGTTCGTAGAATCATCCACTATCTGGATTTGCTTGTTTATCTTGATTAGATTGCAAACTAAAAATAAATCTAAGTCCTGCTTCTCTCAACTGACCAAACCAACCTTCTCTTGGCCAAGGGAACCCCAGAGAAACTCATGATGGGACAGGAGGTCAGACATGTCTCATTATACTCCCTCCACCCTGTCCCCTGCTCTGGGGTTTAGATATAACCACTGACCAGCATTTCTGTTAAAATAGAGATCAGAAGAGTGACAGAAAAGGCTTTTTGTGGCAATAAGAACCAAATTATAAATAGGACCTATGGCCATGCCAGTTAAGTCACCCATGCCTACACTTAAAGAATAAGCTATGTTCTTACTGCCTGACACAAGGATTTTCCTTTTCTTTTTCTCCAGCAGCTAAACAAGGACTAGACTTGAGATAAGCAATATCAGAACAATTGAGACTCATCGGCTCACAGACGCTGACTAAGTGAACCAGCCATGACTACAGCTTTGGCTGGGCGAGACAGTGCTTCAGTAACCTCCTCCCTCCTCCTGATAAGAAAATCACCAACCACAGGCTGGCTCTGGCCGATTCACAGAGGCTGAACACTAGTGCCGTCATGTCTCTGCTGCACCTCTGGTCACATAGAACCTGACAGTAACACATTTAAACGTGAAGTCTCCACCCCAAGATGAACATGGGCCTATGTTCAGGAATATTCATAGTTTCTCTGTAACCCATTGAATATGTATGTTTAGCCAAGCCATTTATTATGAGCTACAGCTCCAACCTCTCCTTTAAAGTGCCTGTCTCTCGTCTTTGCTGGAGGCCCACTTTGCAGGATGGCCACCTTGCAGGCTGTAAGCCTTTGCAAGAAATAACATCTTCTTTCATACATTTATAGATCTTAAGTTAATAAGACGAAGGTTAAACAGCATTGACAAGAAAACTACCTGGCATTGTGGTCTGCTTCCTTCACATCATCAGTTTGTCCCGTGATTGGGCAATTCTGACTTCAATCTATTCTTCAAGGTGTATCCTTTTCCTCTTTATACATAAAAGTAATTTGTGGGGTGATGCTTTGAGATTGTGTGTTTAACTCTTCAGCCAGTGATTTTAGGTTTACTGCTGATCCTTGCCGAAATCAATCATTACTGTGGTAACTGCAAAATTTTATTGTTAAATCCCTTCATTCCTCCAATATTTATTAAAAAGTAGTATTTCATAAACAGGAGCTGCCTTGCCCCTATTTTAAATGTGTTACTAAGGAATTGAAGGTTTCTTTATTTTCGTTAACGTGTTATAACCCATTCCGCCCTTTTTAAATGTTCAAACGGTCTCAACTGTGGTTGGTGGGAGTCCCTTTCAGTGAGCACCTGCGTCCTCCTCACACATCCCTCTGTGATTTTTGCTTTGTTTTAGCACTTTTCTCGCTTTCTGGCACAGCAGAGCGTCCCCAGCTTGCCTCGTGTTTGCTTCCTGTGGTTAGGCATTTACATTGCTTCCACCATTAGTTATCTCAAATTATGGCACAGTGAATAACTGCACATGAATTGATTTGCAGCTGCCATGTGGTATCTCAAAGAAAAATCCCAAGAACTAAGGTTGTGAGATTGAAAGATAAATGTCTATGCGATTTTGCTAGACATTGCCAAGTGCCCCTCCCAAGAAGTTGTAGCATTTTGCACTCTTATTAGCCAAAGTGCCAGCTGGATTTTTTTATATTCACACTTCAGAGTAAGTTCCTGTCTCAGAGAAGTCACTATTTTTTGAAACTCTATTTTTACAATTACTTTATGTCCCTTCATTACAATCTTAAATTATTTCACTTAGCAATTTTTGTCATATGTGATATTTGAGAATTTTTATCCCAACTTTTATGTTATTTAATTTACTGTAAAAATAATACATGCTCACTTATTTGATTTTTTTAGAAAACTTCACAAGTCAGAGCAAGTATAATTGTACTTTGTAGAGCATTTGCAAACCAAATTAAATTATTTTGGTTTTGTTAGTACAGTTCTCAAAATTGGTCACAAAATGATATACGTTTTATATAATTTATGCATTGACTTTTGAGCCCATATCCAGAGAGAGACTCCAAAACTATTTTGAGCAATTTCAGCATCATTTGAGTAAGTTTATGGCCTCCCACAGAAAAACTTCAAAATATAACATGCTTTCAAGTACATAAATATCAGTTTATAATTGTTTTCCTTTAGGAAATAATATTTCATAGTCATTACACTATTTTTTTGCCCCTGACAAGTATAATTATACAAGTCTAGCATAAGAACAAATAAGATCAAATAGTCTATTTAAAAGAAACAAATTTAGTTGCACACTAACTAAAAATATGCTCCACTGGTGAAAATGTTTCTTCCTTGAGTTGTATGCAAAACAAAAAAAGAAACAAATTTCAAGCTAAATAGAGATTTAAGTTATGGAATGATAGTGTCAAATGCTTACTCAACTATTAAAGTTTGTTAGATACATTTTTATACCATGGTTAACAAATAGTTTCAGTATTTTTCAAATCAGTGATGAATGAGTAAATGATTTAATTGTGAACTCTCAACATGCATGTTTGTTTAAGCCAAGTCACATTACATAGAGTAAGCATAAAAGTATCAGAAGCTGGTTCGGAACTAATGAATGCAGACATTCTAGACAATGACGTTTCCATCCCTGCAACTAGTAAAACTACGTTATAATTGGTGGTGATTGGAATATTTGCAGTCACTTTTTCAGCTTGGATTTGTTAGGCCAGCACTTGAAAAAGTGGTGCATTTCTTCTTGGAGTCTACCAGCAATTCAGATAGCTGCCAGGCAGTGACTAAGACCTCTTATCTCTAACTACACGACTAATTAAGACAACCCAGGTAATATTGTCATGGATTTATTTCAATCAGCATAGAAAAACTGGAAGTAGAAATGCAATACATAATCAATCTTCTCATACTGTGCATAAGCAGGCACACGCGCGCACACACACACAAACACAAGAATAACGCTATGTGCTATATTACACAGCTTTGTTTTTGTTGAGTACCCATCACGTGTCATGCACTGAGCTTGATTCTTTTACATAAAATCCTAGCAAGATAATTTTGCATGCAGTCTATGTAGTGTAATCTAATTCAGAGGGGAGGATACCATCATTCCCTGATACAGAGGAGAGTGGTGAATCTCAACATGCTGATGATCATCAGAGAGAATACATCGGCAACGCATCTCCAATTGCTAGGTAACATTAGATGTAATACAGTTGCCCAGGTAAAAGCAGAACTTTCCTTTAAAATCTCAAATACACTTTACTTGCTGATTTTCCTTATTGTAGTCAATGCAGTAAAACCCGCTTTTCTGTTTGTGCAGGATGGAGGCACCTCCGTCTTGTCGCTGTGGCGTCAGGGGACAGAGTGGGAGGTGGTGGTGAGAGACTGTGGGTGCCCACCCCGCTGCGGTCCCTCCCTACACCCAGCCCACTGCTTTGCTGATAAGGCTGCCCACCCCGCAGGGGCTGGAAATGCCAAATGGCTGCTTTTCCCCGCTTCTCAGGAAGCCAGGTGTGGACTTGAAGCCATCCTGGCCACAGAACTGTCTGTAGCGGGGCAGAAGAAGGGAAAAGTGTGTGTGAGGATGTGGCCCTTGTTGCTGTGAAGACGGAAGCCTGAGGCTGACGCCTCCCCAGAGGTTGGCAGGAGGGAGGATGGGCTGAGCCTAGTCCTTGAGTTTCTATACCTATTGGTACACCAACTTACTATCATGATAATTTTGAGGCAGTCATTTTGTTCTTCAATTTTCTGTTAAAATGTATATCTTAAAGAATAAGGGCATCAGGAGAATTTAATAGAAGCCCAGTGGCTCCAACCACTGCACCAACCTGGGCACTGTCCAGTCTCCAGGTGTCTTGGTGTAGAAGGCACTCAGCGTTGGATTTTTAAACTGTTGCTCCCCAGTGTGGTCCTTGGACCAGCAGAATCAACAGCACCTGGAGATGGCTAAAACTCAGAATCCCGGGTCCCACCCAGACCTGCTGGGCCGCATTTGCATTTTACCCAGATGCCCTGGTGATGCATGTTCTGAGGCGAGAGTGAGCATCTTCAGCCACTTTTTCAAAGAGTGGAACCACTTTTGCATATTATGTGACCTGCAACCAAGGGTACCCAACTAAGGCAGGGGTTGTGGTACACACCCGTGCAGCCCTGCTTCATGTCAGTAGAGTCTCTGCTCTCGAAATTCTTAAAAGTGTCTTCAGTCTAAGTACAAGACGCTCTCTGTGCCATTCACTCAGATGGCAAAAAGCTTTTTATCAATGCCTGAGAAATACACAAACCAAACACTTCGCAGGAAACCCTGGCATGGCCTCTGGTAAAGGTCTCTCCCAGCCTCTCCCTACCTAGGCTGGAGGTGCCAATTCATTTTGGCTGCAAAGACATTTTCTTTTCTTTTAAAAATAAGCTCTGTATGAATTCCATTTCCCTAAACGTCTTTATTCTTTAAGACACATATTTTAACAGAACAGTGAAGAACAAAGCAATCCCTTAAAATTATCATGATAGTAGGTTGGTGAACTAATAGGTATAGAAATGGTGGAGTACCACTCCCCCTCCTCGCTGACCCATTTTAGTTCTCCTTTAGCTCACTTTTAAAAAATAAAATTGATAGGCACATATTAATGGGTAGCTTCCTCGTGTCTGCATGTGTGTGCACTGAAAAATGTACTTAACAGTTCATGTACTCATATGCTTTAAAATAGGCAACACTAGACATTCAGTATAACCTAATTATCAGCATTTTAGTATTGCAACACCAGTAAAAGTAGAAAAAGTCAACATGTTTCCCAGTTCCCAGAATGTAATTTTCTATCCTGGGAATTGTTTTGACAATATTTTAGCAAATGGGAACTTTTTTCCTCTTTCTGGGCACAAAACTGGACCTTTTTGACCCTTACACAAATGATTATTAATCTTTCCAGATTTCTGTTTTTTGTTTTTTTTTTTTTAAGTTCCATCAAGTGGAACCCAAAGCTGTAACTGAACACAGTTTGGAGACAGATGACTAATTTCCTAAACTATTTCTGGATTTTTTCCTTTAACTACTTATAGCTTCAAACAGGCTTCCACAGAAAATTTCGCTGTGAAGTCCTCCCTGTTCCCCCTCAAGTCCCCCTTTCCCTCGAGAGGTAGAAGTGAAAGGTTGGTAATGGAACACTTAAAAAATGATGCCACTGGGCCCTGCCTTCTGTTCACTAGCAAGGAATGTGGTTGTGCTTATACAGCCGAGGTTAGTCTAAAAGAATTTTCATAAACCACCAATTGCATTACATCAATGCATCATCTTAAATCCCATGGTGATTTTCCTAAACATAACTAGCTCACTGGCTTCAAACCTATTATCTCTCCTTGTTGCTGCAAGAAATTCTCTAAATGTTTATGTTCCTGCAGGACCATACTAAAACGGCCAGTTAGCTAATGTGGAATACTAAGGGAAAAGTAATGTATAACCTGTCAAGAAATTATGCTGGCGTGGAATATATAGCCACCAAGCAAAACTGTCAGAAGACCATGCTGCCCGAAAACCTATGAGAGGAAGTTTTTCATTAACCCCATTGTTTCTGTGAATTTATTTATTGTTGTAGTGGGTGAGGGGAAGAGACTTTGGTATGGAAATGAAGAGCAAGCAGGAGAGCTATTCTGAGAAACAATTTCTCTTTCCAAAATACCGGAAGGCAAAAATGCCTGCCCCTGATACTCTGAAATTGACTGAGAATCACAGGCAACTTAGAGAGAAGGAGGAGGACCTTACAAAATTAAAATGCGAGCTCAACATCACTAATCATCAGAGAAATGCAAATCAAAACCACAATGAGATATTATCTCATCCCAGTCAGAATGTCTATTATTAAAAAGACAAAAAACAACAGATGCTGGCAACAATTCAGAGAAAAAGGAACTCTTATACCCTGTCGGTGGGAATGTAAATTAGTGTAGCCACTATGGAAAACAATATGAACATTTCTCAGAAAAGTAAAAATAGAACTCCTGTATCATCCTGCAATCCCACTACTGGGTATTTACCCAAAGGAAAAGAAATCACCATATTAAAGGGATACCTACACTCCCATGTTTATCATAGCACTATTGACAATAGCCAAGATATGGAATCAACCTATATGTGCACCAGTGGATGAATGTATAAAGAAAATGGGGTATATATACACTGTGGAATATTACTCAGCCATAAAAAAGAATGAAGTCCTGTCATTTACAGCAACATGAATGGAATTGGAGGTCATTGTGTTAAGTGAAAGAAGCCAGGCTCAGACATACAAATACTGCATTGTCTAACTCATATGTGGGAGCTAAACTTGATTTCATGGAGATGGAGAATAAAATGATAGGAATAAGTCAAGAGGAGGCAGATAAAAAGAGTTTGGTTATGGGTACAAGCCTATAGTTAGATAGAAGAAATAAGTTCTATTGTTTGATAGCTGCTATGGTTTGGCTATGTCCCCACCCAAATCTCATCTTGAATTGTGGCTCCTGTAATTTCCACATGTTGTGGGAGGGACCTGGTGGGAGGTAATTGAATCATAGGAGTGGGTCTTTCTCGTGCTCTTCCTGTGATAGTGAATAAGCCTCATGAGATCTGATAGTTCCCTGGCACATGCTGTCTTGCCTGCCGCTATGTGAGACGTGACTTTGTTCCTCATTCGCCTTCCAACCTGATAGTGAGGCCTCCCACCCACATGGAATTGTGAGTCAATTAAACCTCTTTCCTTTATAAATTACCCGGTCTCGAGTATGTGTTTATTAGCAGCATAAGAACAGACTAATACAATAGCAGACTAGGGAAGTATACTTAGCAACGATATTGTGTACATTTTAAAGTAACTAGAAGAGAGGATGTGAATGCTCTAAGAATGCTCCCAACACAGAAATGTGATGAAGAAATGCCCATCAAGGAGATGGGCACCGAAAATAACCTGACTTGATCATTACACATTCTATGCCTGTAACCAACTCACATGTGTCCCACAAATATGTACATTATTATCTATCATTTAAGGGGGAAAATGTGAGCCCTTGAATGCAGTAACTGGCCAGGGAGATAATGTCATGAACTCTAAATCAAAATATGTCTCTTTAGCATACTAGCATATTGGACTTATGCAGCTCTCTGAAAAAGTAATTTTTGGTTGTGGCTGGGGGGAGGCCTGTGAAAAATGGTACAATTAAAAAATGAGGTGTTGTATATCCTGAAGTTTCAGCTTTCTCTAAGACCTCACCTTTCATTGCAGGCTATTCTCATTCCATTGGTGACCTCATGCAAGACTTGAACTTCCACAGGTGTGCTGATGACCAAAACCTCCATCCCCAGCCTGGCTTCTCTTCTGAGCTCCAGATCAAACAGCTAGCTGCTTATGAGGCATCTCCTTAGGGGTCTTCCACAGGTATCTCACAGTGACACGTCCAAATGCAACTTCTCTGGTCTCCCTCTGCCTAGTGTATTCGAGAAGAGGTAGATTTGTCACTCACGCAGTTGGCTGCTCTGTGACACGAGTCCCTCCCTTATGGCTCTAGGTCAACCCTGGGTTGCTGGTTTATTCCTGCAGGACACCACGGAGATCCGATGAGAACAGCACCAGCTGTTCCCTTAGCACAGACCCTGGGGTGGCTGTGGGGGCTGCCAGTCTCCCATCACATGCTCCAAACACTACACGGGGGCCGATCAAGGGATGGGACCCACTGATGGGAAAGGAGGGAGAGTAATTAAATAGAATTACAGCATGCTTGGTGGAGGCATGTAAAACTGAGTGCTAAAATGACTATCCTGAGAGTCTAGAAGAAAAGCATTAAAAAACACACAAAACTCCCGGAAGATGCCTTATGGGCAATTGCCCAGAGCTGCAACAGTGTGACTCTCCAGCCTGCCAGGAGGCCTACTCGAATTGCTGTCACTCATACCCAACACCCCCTCCAGCACCCGTGGCTCCAGCCATTCTCAGTTACTAGCGCCTCCAAATATCTCTGGCTGTTTCACTCTCCCTGCCTTTACACTGCTATTTTTCCTGGATTTCCCTCATCTCTCAGCTACTCTGTCTGCTTATTTGGAATCCCTCTAGTCTCTGTCTCAATCATCACCGTCCCCGAACTCTCGCCTTAGTTAGAGGCACATTACCTGAGAGCAGGTGCCACACTCCCACCTCCCTGGAGCCTCGCCCATCTCCTCTCCTCACTTGATGCCTCTCACCCAGGGGCTTAGTGTTGGCAGCACCTGGCCCCCCACTTGGCGCATAGCGTTTCACAAATATTTGACTGGGAAGAATGACTGCTGTAAAGAACAGTATGCTTGTGTTCGAGACCCGGGATTCATGCCCCATTTTGCTATTTCCAGATGTGTAGTTCTGCTGAGATAGCATCATTTCCCAGCTTTCCCTGAGTCCTCTTGTCTGTTAAATGGAAGATTATTCCCTTTCTTCCTCTAGTGAGGATCAGCATCGCAAGGGAAGTGTGAATGGTAAACTCGGAAGTTTCACCGAAATGTGAGCTTTTTTTGGGAAAAAAAAAAAAAAAGAAGAATAGCTGAAGCTCACCTAGCTCATACTCTGTGCCAGGCACTGTTTAATTGACCCTTGCAATTATCTCATAAAGGATGCTAAGTCCTTTGCCAAAGAGCACAGAGGTAGGACATAGTGGAGAAAGGATTTGAACCCAGGCAAATCACTCACTTGTAAAGGCTTTCACCAGACAAATCTTTGGCTTCAGAATGTATACTCACAAGCCCACTGATGACTGTAACACCCAAAGCTAACGCTGCCTGTTGCCTGTATGCTGAGCTCCATGATAACCATTCTATAGCTACATCACCCTATGCTGTCCACAGCCCTACTGTATGGGCACCCTTGGTCCTGTGAATCTGATAAGAAAATGGAGACAGAGACATGGTCACTCAACCAGGCTGCGGGGCTGGTGTTTGGGCCTGACCCACATTTCAGAGCCCAGGCTGCCCAGCACCATGCAGGGGACAGCGAGGACAACCTTGTGGCAGCAGGTCATGGGCTGTGCAGGACCAGGAGGGAAGCCCTGTTGAGGCTCATGGACGACCCAGCTTGGACGCAGTTTTGTCTCAAAATTGGAAGTGTTGAATGATCTTCAAGCGTCTGTAGGAAAAAGAGGTTCCAAAACAAGGAACTAAAGCTGAGGACTGCTGGGAATTGGAGCGGGCTAGCAAGTCTCTCATGTTTAGAGGAGGAGGCTTGGTCCAGCAGGGAGAGCCTGAAAAGGCTTCGCTGAGGCTCTGAACGCAAAGGTCTGGTGAACTCGTCTTAAGAGAAGGCTGCTAGTGTTGCGGAGGTCTCCTGGCTACAAAAAGTTTACAGTCCAGATTTTCCCCATGTTGTGATAACATTCTAATGTGTTAGGTTTGAGGTTTCTTCCTGAATAGATTCAGGATACGCATTTTTGGTGGGAATGCAAGAGAAGTGAAAAGCTGTGTTTTTCTCGGCACATCACATCAGGAGGTAAGTGAAGTCCACCATTGCTGATGCCAGCTGTGATCACCTGGTTAAGGTGAGGCCTGCCAGCCTGCACCACCATAAAGCTACTGTTTTTCCCTTGGTAATCAATCAGTATTCTGTGAGGAACTGCACTGAGATCATGAAAACGTCATGTTCCTTCTCAGCTGCTAGTTCTGTCTTCTGTTGACAATTGCCTGAATCGATATAACTGTGACTGTTGCCAAAAGATGATTTTCTCATTAATTCATTCTTTAGGATGAAAACTTATGAACATTTTACAAAGTGGCTGGCTTGTACTCCTCAAAAATACCAATCCTATGAAAATGGAGGAACTGCTCCACATCAAAAGAGACTTTTTCTTTCTTTTGCTCTAAATGACATTACTGGGGCCACACGCCATGGCTCATGCTTTTAATCCCAGCACTTTGGGAGACTGAGGCAGGAGAATCACCTGAGATCAGGTGTTCAAGACCAGCCTGGCCAACATGGTAAAATCCTGTCTCTACTAAAAATACAAAAAATTAGCTGGGTGTGGTGGTGGGCACTGGTAATCCCAACTACTTGGGAGGCTGAGGCTGGAGAATCACTTGAAGCAAGGAGGCAGAGGTTGCAGTAAGCTGAGATCATGCCACTGCACTCCAGTCTGGGTGACAGCATGCGACTCCGTCTAAACAACAACAACAAAAAGAATAAAATAAAATAAAACACATTAGTGGGACAAGTGGTGAAATCTGAATAAGTCCTGGAGATAAGATAATATTATTTCAATGTGGATTTTCGGATTTTGATACTTGTATTATGTAAAAGAATGTCCTTGTGTTTTGGGAATTACACATTGAACTGTTTAGCAGCAGAGGAGGTTTGGGCTACAACTTTTTTGAAAAGGTTCAGAAAAAATAGCATGTATGTATAGAGAAGAATGGGACAAATGTGGTAAAATGCTAACATCTGAGGAATCTGCGTGAAGGGTCTATGGGAGTTGTTTTTAGTATTCTTGCAACTCTTGTACATCTGAAATGATTTCAAAATGAGCACACTTTTAAAATGTGCTATGAGTTTGAACTGAATATGTGTACTTGGCTCTTTTTGACAATAAATGGTTGGACTCCCCACCCCTATGGTGAAGGGACTGGGGCTATTTCGTCTCTGAGATTCTGAGGTGGGTAGAAAATCTACTCTGTCCTACTCTGACAGATGCCAACCCACAGGGAGATCTAGTAAGAAGTATCTTGGTCTATTGTGTTGTGTGGAGGGGAAGCATTTAAGCCAAATTAAAGCTCATCTTTTAAAACACTGACTGATACTGGCCCATTGCTTTTGTCTCTAAGTTCCAGCTTTTGGGTATGACATTGCCACTGTCACGGTCTCCTGAAATAGATGATTCCAGAGCACGCAGCTTCCACATGACAGAAGGCTTCACATGGCAGCAACAATAAAGCCCTTTAGCCACTGAGCCCTGCAACAAAGGGCAAGAACAGCAAGTCATGAGTCTTCACCACCACGTGAATGAGCTGCCGACCCACAGCGCCACGGGAACGCAGGCTCCCAGCCCACACACCCACAGCGCAGATAATGGCTTCAGCCTTCAAAAGGGAGAAAGACGTGCCCCCCAAAATTGTTCTTTAAAACACTCCATCGTCATTTGTGACAGCACAATTTGCTGTTTCATGTCAGTCTGTTATCAAGAAGCCTTCTGAATCAGTGCTCTATTTTGAGCACAAAGTCAAGATGTCTGTGGCTTCAGCCGAAGAGGTTCACATGGAAGACCTGCTGAGCTGGTTGCTGATTCAAGCCTGGACCATTCCTGAAGTTCTTCTGGGTAAGTGGGAAAGGGTCACCCATAATGGCTTTTTCTTGGCCTTTTTATCCCTTTCCCACCCTGTCCACTTAGCATCCCTCTAGAGAGAACAGGAAACTGAATACATGCCAAGAAAATGGACACACTCCACATGCATTAATAACTTCACTATATTTATTAATAGCTCGCCAAAGTCAACTAACTCCCTAGGGGATCTTAGTTTCTCCCCTTGTGAGAGTCTATTTTTTCTGTTTGTTCTTCCTTTTCCCTTGCCTTCTTGTAGACATAGCATGTAAGGTAACCAGTTGTAGCCCTTGCAAGGGAGTGCACACCTAGTGACAGCAGAGCTGGCCCCACAGATGCCTCTCAGTCACCGAGTTCCCATAACAAGGGCACTTTACACATCCCATCTGCCATCCCGTCTAACCTTCAAGACAAACTTACAACCTTTCATAGCCCAACTTCGCTGATGAGAAAACAAAAGCTTAAAGAAATTGAACCACATGCCCAAAGATGCATGGCTAGTACAGAAGTTGGGATTCAGACTCAGTTTATTTGTTCTGGTGAGAGAGCCTTAGTGTTTCCGTTCTGTTGTACCTTACCATCAGGTAGAAAAAAAAAAATAAAGAAGCCCAGCTCTTCATTTGCCTTTTGAGACCCCAGTGTTCTTTTACCAAATTGGCTTTGGTGGCTGGAGTGCATGAGGACTCATGACCCTTAGCTCACTTTCCACTTGTAGTTGCCCTTTTATTTCACTGTGACAAGTCTCATCCGTAACCCTGTTCATCAAGAAAATGAATATTTTCAGGCTTTTGCTCAGATTGTCATTCAGATTCCTCCACGATGTGAGAGCAGGGATTCCTCAAAACCCAAAGCTGGGCGGTGCTGCTGTCTTCTGCCCTGGCTAGCGAGGCAGGGCCCAGTAGCTACTCCTGTGTGTCCAGCGCTCCTACAGTTTGCAATCCATCATTTGGCTTTTTGTGAATTATGTGACATCTGGGCCTGAGAAAGAAGATGTTCTCACCTCAGGGGACCTGAGAGTCTGCCCTGTTTCCCTGAACACAACCACCTCTTTACATTTGGATCCTCAGGCAACAGCACCCCTAGAATGAGGCTTCCAACAAGTGCCTGGGAGGCTCCTCTCCTGAACATGGCTGAGTTGCACCCATTGCTCGTATGGCACCCATTGAAACCTTGCACAATAGTGACTTCTCACAGATGCAGCTGCAGCTCCCCATTGGAGGGCCCAGGGAGCCTGACTCACACGCGGTACCTGGGTCTGTGGTGTGCCTTAACTTTCCTCTAGAGGACTCCAGTGCGGTAGACCCACTACTGTCCACAGTGACAATGTCTATAAAGCACCTTGTGCATCAACTCCCTTCTTTTCTCTGTTTCACATCCACGCCCCTCCCAGCACTTCCCGACAGCAGTACCTAGAACATCCCTTGCACTCAGGTCTTAGTCTCAGTGTCTGCCTCTGGGAAAACCAGCCTCAGACACCCCCGGGCTCCTCTTGTACATACCTAGTGCGGTTGTCTGCTGCTCAGCCCTCTATGCAATGGTGCTGACAATGGTGAGGGCAAGAGGCACTGAGTTCCGCACTTAGATTTTTCCATTCCAGGAAGCTGTTGTTCCAGCCAGAAGGCACCCTCGAGAGTTTCTGATGGGTACAGGAGGGTAGGGCTCAGGGTGGGGACCCACTCCAGAGATGAGTGAATTTTCTGTTCCAATGGTGTATACGGAAAGATACAACACTCCCAATCCAACTCCAAGTGTCGTGAAGCTCAGAAATGAAAAATATTTTTATGTAAAAGAAGGGAAGATTTTGTCTTTTGCAGATTCACAGTGTTTCAAAAGGGTAAAATGTTTCTTTCTCTCCTTCTATCTTAAAACCTTCTTTTTTCTGTCTTAAGTTGCATGCTCCATTAAGTTATCTGAATGATTTCCAGGAGGGAATGGGAACCCAGAATCATGCACCCCACTTCTGCCAGCAGTCACTTGGGGCCCCACCATGGTCCCATCCTCAATGTATTAGGTCATGGAGTGGGTGAGGGTGTGTCTCAGCATCCGGTCGCAGATTCAGTTCCTCCCTCACTCCAACTGGCTCAGGGGTGGACATGTGATACCTTGAGACCCAATGAGGTATCTCCTGGGACTTCTAGGAAAGAGCTCTTTGCTCCTCCTCACTGGTTTACAGTGACAGGATGAGGGCTGGGGCTTTGGCAGCCATTTTGCTCCCATGAGAGAAGGGCCTGAAGTTAGAGCCCACAGGAAGAGGCAGAGCTGAGAGGGAAAGAAACACCAAGTCTTGTGATACTGAGCAATGGAATCTGCCTGTCCTCTGGACCTTTCAGTAGTTGAGACATTCAGTTCCCTTTCTTGCTTCATCTGGTGTTGGGTTTTTCTGTCACTTATTGCAAAGAGTCCTAATTGATGTGAATAGAAGGGAGAGGTTTCCTTTATTTCTCTCTCTGATCCAAAATGACTGATAAGTTTTCTTCATTCTCCTTTGCACCATGACCCAAGTTTCTTTCTCCTGTCTTCTGTGATCCAGAATGGCCCTCACTGCGGGAGGCCCTTCAGGGTATGTGAGTATCTAACATTTCTCCTTGAAATCCTCTGTGGAAACGTAACTGACTCCACTAAAGAGGGATGACCAAACTCATAAGGAGTGTAAGGAATTTGCACTTGAGATGCCCAAGGGTCTGATTCTGACATGCTAAGGTTTTATTCCAAAAGTTAAGATTTCATTAACAAATATTTATTTAAAAGCCCTTGGAGAAATTTAGTTTTAAATTCAAGTGCAAAGCATAATTCTTTTAATAAGCTGGGACCAATGTTTTGAAAAGGGAGAAAAAAAATTTTCACTGGAAATAACTAAATTCAAATATTTAAAATAAACAATATTTATCTACTAGTTCTTCTGAAAGGCTTATAAGCATAAACATGGTAACTCTGTAGTGGACAGTTTCTCATACCACCTCATTTAAAAAAAATCCTTTAGTTTCTCTCCAACTTATTACTAAATACTCAACCTACAGAAAACTTGCAAAAAAATCATCAAATGGACATCCATATATCCTTTACCTGTATTTACCAATTGTTACTATTTTGCTGTATTTGTATTGTATACACATATTTGTGAGGTTTTTTTTTTTGAAGAACCATCTGAGAGTTAATTACAAACATCATGACACGGAACCCTTTAATGCTTTAGCATTTCTCTCCTATTAAATGAGATAATTATCTCATGTAATTATCACACTCAGGAAAATTAACATTGATAGAATACTAATTATTATTAGTTTTTTACACAGAGTCTCACTCTGTCACCCAGACTGGAGTGCAGTGGTGAGATCATGGCTCACTGTAGCCTTGTGTTCCTGGGTTTCCAACTCAACCTCTCAAATAGCTGGAAGTACAGGCACGTGCCACCATACCCAGCTAATTTTTGTATTTTTTGTAGAGATGAGGTTTCACCATGTTGCCCAGGCTGGTTTCAAATTCCTGGGCTCAAGCAATCCCACCTTGGTATCCCAAAGTTCTGGGATTACAGGTATACACCACCATGCCCAGCTAATAATACGATTGTCTAATTCTTTGATTCACATTCAATTTTTTTCTTTGTCCTAAGAATATCTTTCACAGTTGACTTTTTTCTTTTGATCCAAGACCCACCCAAGAATCACGCATCACATTTACAAATATTTTACTTTTGAACATTATGCCACAGTCTTTTTTCTAGTTCTTAATGAACTATCTTGGGTTATTATAAAACTGATCATTGTTCCATCAGTTACTTATTTTCTATGAGTTTCTATTAGTTCTGCTGATTAATTATTGAGGGAAGTACTTAAAGAATTACCTAATGGCCACAGGGATTTGGGCATTTGTGTAATTTTTTAAACCTAAGAGAACCTGTTGCTTTTATACTTATAAGCAAAGCCCATCCTGTTGCATTATACATGATCACATGTGAAAATGAAAGTAATCAAAGGAGGTTGGTGACTGATGTACGATAATATTGATAACGTAGTGATGGAGATGATGAAGTTGAGGAGAAGGGAGGGATCTGGTGATTTTAAGTCAGGTTGACTAAATAACAGTTTTGCCTGAAGATGAATATCTGTATGCTCTTTTGTATAATGAGTGTTTTGCAAAAGGTAGGTGCTTCACCTACCTCCTGGAGGTATAAACTACGTCCTCCAAAATCACCACCTTGACCCCATTATCACCAAACCTACACTACATCCCCAAACTACAGTGCCATGCCTCCCATTCACAGACGGCCACATGCCACATCTTTACTTGAGAATGGCACTGCCCCACAGAATGTTCTACAAGGATGTAATGTTCTAGACATGCACCATCCAGTACATGTGGCCACTGAGGAGTACGGCCAAGGTACTGAATTTTTAAATTTATATAACTTTAAATACTTTAAGTAACCACAAGTGGCAGGTGGCAACCATATGAAAGAGTGTGGCTCTAGGGCATGGCTGCAAAACTGCTTGTCCCCTCAGAGACCCCAATTCAGATTCACCAACCGGCACCTCTCACAGCCCATGCACTGTTTAGAGTTCACCAGTAGTTTACGGTCACCCCAGAAAAGAATTCAACCAGTGGCCATCTTGTTGAAAACTCACAAATCATCCCTCTTCCAGCGCAGCCCATACAGAACTCCCCATTCCCTCCGTGGTTGATTTTCTCCATGCACTCACCAGGGCTTGGCATGCTGTGTATCTAACTTATTTAATTGTTTACTCTCCATCTCTGTCCACTATGATGTAGCCTCTCTGAAGGGAGTTTCCTCTGTCTTTTTTCCAGCTGTGTCAGTAAACACTTGGGAGTGAAGCAGGCGCTGGAGACCATCACCCAGGAGTGCCTATGTCTCACCAGCACCGCGTGCCTTACGTATCACGCGCTTCCAGGATGCCCACACACCTTCAGCATGGCGGGGAACGTGGGAGGCAGCAGAGTAGAGGAAAATAGGGGGGCCTAAACAGAGCTAAGTTTCAGCTTACCACTTATAAAAATAGTGGTATTCTTTTGGCCAGCTGGGTTGTTATAAAAAGTAGAAATAATAAATGTGAACAACCTATCAAGATGCCAGCGGCAGAAGATAGCCCCATCCACATGTAGAATCTCACGAATGTGATTCAAATCAGGCATCTTAAAAACCTTTTCAATGATACTTTCTTACAAGGCAGCAGGCAACGTGCTTCAATGGGGAATAAACAAGAAGGGCCCCTGATGCGTCTGGCAAATCTCAGCACTAAGTGCTTCATCAGCAGTAACACATTTACGAGTGATCATTATCCTCATTTTCAGTTGGGAAAACCGAGGCCTAGAGAAGCATCCTGAATCCTAATGTCTGTAGCTGGACATGAACTCATGAACCTCCTGCGGTTTCCAGAGCCTGCCAAGTCACTCTGCTGTACCACCTTGCATGTGACACGCCAGACTGAACAGCAAGGCATCTGGAATGAAAGTCCCTCCTGCCATTCATTCAAATTGAGTCCCTCCTTGTAAGCATTGGAGGTTGAGGAGGAGGGCAGCTGCTCCCTGCTCCACACCCTCCAGGAAAAGTGGCTGACCGGCCACACAGCTCACATAAAGAGAATGGGGGCATTTTAACGTTAGGAAGCTTTTAGGGTCTTTCAGAGGCCACTTCATGTTTTCTCCCTGACTGCAAGATCTGAAGAGCTGCTCATTCTTGCTCTGGGGTGCGTTGGAGGGATCTCATCTCAAGGTCAGAGACTGAGGAAGTTGCCTCTTTGGATCTGCATTAGAGTGCCAAATGCCCAGGCTTCAGAATTATTTTTAGTTGGGAACATCACCCCAGAATGTTGTGATTCCAGACATCGCCACCCAGGCAACCTTCATGCAGATGGCTGAGTAATGCAGCAGCCTGCACCAGGGCTCCAAGGAGGGGCAGGAAAGAGAGAAGCCAGTTCCTCATGTCCTCATTTGAACTGACTGCATGTTCCTGGTACCCTGACCTCTCCTGGTTCCTGTAACTCCAGGCTCCTGCTGGAGACAGAAGAAATGTGGGTATTTCCTGGTCCTCTTGTCCTCTCCAGGCTTTCTGATTTTGAGCAGGGTGAGTACTATACTGGTTTCCCAGATTCTATTTTCATCCTGCTGGTGCTGGATCCAACTCTGGACATTACAGCATATCCCAGCAAGTAGCCACAGGCTGTCCAGGAAACACAGGACAGGATGGACAGAAGGAGGAGGTGAGAAAAGGAGACTGCAGCTTCTTAGCTTCTCCACCCACAGCCAATGGAAAAGGCTCTGCAGTTGCCTTGTATGGTCTTTGGAACCCATAACCAGGGAGGTAACACAACAGGTGCAAACTGTTTGGGGAGATGATAAGGAAAGAGACCAAGAACTGGAAGCTGGGCAACAAATCTTCTAGCCAAGGATGCTGTGGCAGCCTACACTTCATAACCCTTATGTGGACAGGCAGTCAGTCTTATCTGCATAGACCCACACTCTGCTGCCTACATGTGCCCTTTTCAGGTGATGTTGCAGTCCTTTCTGCCCCGTTGCCTATACATGTGCACAAGTTCTTCACCATACTCTACAGTCCGATTTACCTGTCTCTTTTGTAAAAATTCAGTTAGAAGGCTGAGCATGTGGCTCACACATATAATCCCAGCCCTTTGGGAGGCCAAGGTGGGCAGATCCCCTGAGGTCACGGAGTTTGAGACCAGCCTGATTAACAAGGTGAAACCCCATCTCTACTAAAAATACAAAAATTAGCCAAGTGTGGCGGCATGCACCTGTAATTCCAGCTACTAGGGAGGCTGAGGCAGGAGAATCGCTTGAACCCTGGAGACAGAGGGTACAGTGAGCCAAGATCATGCCACTGCACTCCAGCCTGGGCAACAAGAACAGAATTCCATGTAAAAATCAAATAAATAAATAAATATTCAGTTAGAAAGTTATCTACACTGTTAGTGAAATCACCATCATCATCATCATCATCACCAACCACCACCACCATCATCACCACCCAGCCCTGGCTTCTTTGTATTAAACTACTGCCTCCCAATGATAATGGCGAGATGTACTCTTTGCCATACCTTTCACCACATTTATATAACCAGAGGCAAACATTGTTTTAGGTAATATTTTATAAAATCATTTCCTGTTTTATAAAACTGGATTCAATACTGTGTATATTTCTCTGAAGATTGCCTTTCATGCTTCCTGTAGTTTTTTACCAGGCCAAAAAGAGTTGCAATAGACATTCTTGAGTACAGATGCTTTTATTTTTATTGGGTAGATTCTGAGAAATGAGATTGCACGGCCAAAGGGTATGTGCATTTTAACTGTTTAATAGCTATTGGCAGATCAGTTTCCAAACCAGTTGTAGTTATTCCTGTTCCCATGGGCAAAGTATGCAAGTACCTTTTCCCCCTAAATCCTTTCCTGCACCAAGGTGTCATTTTTTCCCTCACTTTCAAGCAAATATATTGCATGAAATTATGTTATTATTTCTTAAAATTTCATTTTTCTGGCTAGCAGTCAAATGAATCATATTTTCATATGTTTATTGATCATTGTAATTCTTTTCTTCAAAACTATCTGTTAATATTCTTTGACTATTTTACAATGAGATTTTAAAAGATATTTCTTATTTTTCATGCATTTTTGTGTGTTATAGATGTTATCTCTTTATTTGTCAAATATATTTCTCTGCTGATCATTTGTCCTTTGACTTTTTAATGATATTTTTGCCATAATATTTTAAAATATAAATATCATCGGTATTTCTTGTGTTTATAAAAAACGTTAATCACGAAATCAAAAGCAAAGTAATTAGAAAAGAGCATGAAGATATATACAAGGAAGTATCAATTGTAAGCACTGTTTACCATTAAAATAGAAATAACCTGAATATTCAAATATTGAGAGTGCAGTTTAATTATAGTATTGTATACAGTCATAGTCATCAAAAAACAGATGACCAGGATTGTATACAATGCTAGAATTATAACTATTTACGTGAAATTAGGCTCATAATATATATTTTGATGTGAAAAATAAGGTTATATGGCGATATGTATCTTATGACACCAACTATTTGTATTTTTATAAGTGCATAGAAAATACTTGGGATATGATTAAAACCAACTATGTTTTATGCTAGTGAAATTACTTGTGTTTTCCCCTTTTTTTAATCTATGTGTATACATATTTTAAAAAGTTATCTCATATTAATTCTGTAATGAAAGAATAAGGCCTATAAGTATTTACACACAAAATTTATTATCCCTTGG
This sequence comes from Cebus imitator, assembly GCF_001604975.1. Taxonomy (NCBI): domain Eukaryota; kingdom Metazoa; phylum Chordata; class Mammalia; order Primates; family Cebidae; genus Cebus; species Cebus imitator. The sequence continues at coordinate 5,933,567 of NW_016107368.1, forward strand.
GAATAGAAGTGGGCTAAGAATTATTGTTAGTCGAAAGAGTCTTTCAATGTTAACTCTACACACCTATGTATTATTTAACTTTGTAAAGCACATGTTATTTCTGAAATATTTTAAGCTAACCTAATAAAAAAGAAAATAAATGTGGATGTCAGGAAGTACTCCAATGATACAAAGTTGAAATAGAATAAATCTTTTAAGGTCACCCTCTGTGTGCCCTTTCCTGCTCCACTGTTAGCTGTCCTGTCCTTTCCTGTGGATAACTGTGGGTATTATTTACTCTGTGTCCTTTCAGATCCTCTAAAGGTGCATTATGTATGGATGTGCATATTTACAAATCTCTACCTTTTCAAAAAGGCTAATGTCACAGGACACTTAATTGAGAGGTCATTTTTTAGGAGCTCTAGCCATTTTGTTGCTTGCACTTTAACTTAATTTATAAGGTCTTCTTGGTCCACAGATTCCAATTTTCATATAGTCAGACTTCTTGTAATTTTCTTGTTGTATCTTGTATTGCTTCAAAAATTTTAGTCCATCCCCAAAATTTAAAATATAATCTATTCTCCTTGTTTTAGTATTTTCTAAGGCTTTTGTTATTGTTTACATTTAGCTCTGTAATTCATCTAGAGTATATTATTCTGCATGCTGTGAGGTAGGGATTTAGCATTTTTTTTTCTAAATAGAGAATCAGTTGTTTCAATACCCTTAGTTGTCCAGTTCAATCTTTCCCTGCACTTGAATGCTACTATTAGAATATTCCAGATTTCATGTTTATGCTGTCTTAGGTTTCATCACTGTCTTTGATTCATCCCATGAGTTCACACACCATTTTAACTACTATTATTTAGAGTATGATTTAATATCTGGTAGAATGTGTTCTCTTTCTTGTGCTTCCTCAGCTTTTTCCTGGCTATGCATTTATTGTTTTAAAAGAATGAAGAAAATAAAAAGGAGACCTAAGAATGTGCTGAATCTCCCCATTTTGGGGGTCTCTCTTTTTTGTGTTCATTCATAAGCATTTATAATTTTCTTTATCTAGGTCTTGCACATTTTTGTCAGTTTTATTTCTGGCTGTTTTTAGTTTCCGTTTCTTTACATGCCTGAAATTTTTCCCCAGTACTTTTTATAATGGATTATTTGAAAAGCGATTGATTTTTCCATTTTGATACTGTATCTGGCTATCATGCTATCAGTTGCTTCTTTGGGATTTTCTTAGAAGAAGTTGTGAGCAGAAAAGATAGTGCTTATGACCTGTCCCTGGTGTCTTTCTAGGTTACACTGCAGAAGGGATTTTGGAGTGATAATTAAAGTCACCAATCAGTTGACCTTAAGACAGACAGATTATCTGGGCAGACCTAACCTCATCACATGAGCCCTTTAAAAGCAGAGCATTTTCTGCAGCTGCAGAGAGAAGAGGAATTCAGAGATGTGAAGCAGGAAGAGGTTCTATCTGAGGGACTCCCTGTTGCTGAGATGGAGAGTGACATGTGTTAAGGAAACAGGGAGCCCAGCCTGGCAAGCCCAGGAACTGAATGGTGACCACAACAAGCAAGAGCTTAGAAGAGGGTTTTCCCCGACTCTCCAGAAAGGAATTCAGCCCAGCCAGCACCTTGATTTCAGGCTCTAGAGGTCACAATCAGGGACCAATCAATCAGTGCAGCCTGCCCGGACTCTGGACAACAGAACTGTGAGGAAACAAACTGGAGTTGTTTTAAGGCACTAAGTTTCTGGTAACGTGTTATGCAGCAACAGAAAACAAACAGAAAATTCAGACCATTCAACAGGAATTGGAGTTTCAATATTTACACCTCTAATATATTATTATTATTCTGTTGGCATCTAGAACCTCCAGAAAAAGGCAAACGTTGGCAGCAGTAGTGGAATTTTTGCTTGTTCCTGATAGGAACGTTTAGTGTTTCACCATTAGCTGCTTTATGTGCAATAAATTTCCTTTATCACAGTAAAAAGTTTATTTTATCCTAATTTACAAAATGTAATACTCAGTAAGAAATATTGAATTGTACTGAATGCCTTTCCAGCTACCATCACGGAGACATTTTGTTTTTCTTCTTTAGTTTGTGAATATCGTTCATAGATTACCAAACGTTGAAACACTTTGCATTGCCATAAATAAACAATTGGTTGCCATTTTTTTTTTTTTTTTTTGAGATAGAGTCTTGCTCTGTTGCCAACGCTGGAGTACACTAGTGTGATCTCAGCTCACTGCAACATCCACCTCCCATGTTCAAGTGATTCTCCTGTCTCAGCCTCCCAAGTATCTGGGATTACAGATGCGTGCCACTATGCCCGGCTGATTTTTGTATTTTTAGTAGAGACAGGGTTTTGCCATGTTGTCAAGCTGGTCTCAAACACTTGGCCTCAGGTGATCCACCTGCGTTGGCCTCCAAAAGTGCTGAGATTACAGGTGTGAGCCACCGCGCCCAGCTGGTCATGATTCATTTATACACAGCTAGATTTGGTTTTGCATCATTTTACATAGGATATTTACATCTATGCACTGAATTAAGGTATAGGTTTCTCTGTGTGATATCTGTTTTTTTAGTATCAGGGAAGTGCTAGTCTTGTAGAATGAGGTTGAAAGCCTTACATTATTTTCCATGCTCAAACATGGAAATTAACTGTGCTTTAGGGGTTAGTAGAATTTACTTGTGCAACTCTCCTAGCCTCTTTCCTTATGGAGCCGTCATTTATTCATTCACTTAGCCAGCATCCCCTGAGCACCTGCTATTCACCAGGCATAGGTCTGGTGTCAGGGACCCCACAGTGAACAAGGCAGTTACAATCAGTTAACTATCATTTGCTACATTTGATTTTGCTCTGGTTAGTATTTTTGCATTTTCAAGCTATTACCAAGTAAATGTTATTCATATAGATTTTACTGAAAAGTTCATTTAATCTATATTATCATATTTATGAGTATAAGTAGTCCTTAATAATTTTTAAAACTTCCTCAAATCTTGAGTATATGCCCTTCCTCATTTCCAACACTGCTCACTTGTGAATTCTCTCACTGTTTCTTAACCCACCATGCCCTGGCATATCTGGTCTGTTGCTTTCAAATGTATTCTTTTCTTTATATTTTATTAATTTCTGATTTTTTCATATTAGTATTTTTTAAGCATCATCTTGCTAGTTTTATTTTGTAGTCTTGCTTTGTGTTCCAATAATTTCACTTAAGGTTATAGTTTTTCCTCTGAGCAACATTTTGGCCACATCTCATAGGTTCTAATATTAGGTATTTTTGTTAGAATTCTGTATTTTCAGCTAAAGTTGACTGCCATGTTAACCCAAGATATATTTAGAGGAATTTAAAATTTTTCTATCTGAATACACATACATATATATTTATGTTTACATCTATCCATGTACTTGGAAATGTTGAATACATACATAAAACATATGCTGCACATATCTATACATATATATGTTATAGGTCTAGAAGTCAGGATCAAGATCTGGACTGGAATGGATAATTTTGTGATCAATCTGCATAGATTATAAGTGGAGTTATGAGTACACGAAATGGTTGGAAGAAAGTAATGAGTGGGTAGAAAAGAGAGCCTTGAGGAATGATAACAATGAATGCTCAAGAAAATGAGATATGGGTTTGTCATGCCAGCTGAAAATGAATTCATCAGTCACAGAATCCATGAGTAACAGCATCTTAAGCTTGGGGCTGGTAGGTCTCATAGGGCAAGAAGTCCACACAAACTTGCAGGGATGGTGCAGTGACTCCACTATGCCATCCAGCTTCTTTCTTATCTTTTCGTTCTGCCATTTAATATATAGGCAGATCTTTGTCTATATGAGGGGCTGACAAATCTGACCCACTGCCGTTTCATAAATAAACTTGTATTGGGAAACAGCCACACTGGTTTGTTTCCCTGTTGCCCATGGCTGCTTTTGAATGACAAGGGCAGATTAAAGTAATCATGAAAGAGACCTTTTGGCTAGCAAAGCCCAAGTCATTTATCTCACCTTTTACCACCTCACCTAATGCCTTCACGGTGTTAGGATTCCCAAGATGAAAATCCACAATTTAGGTAGAATAAAAAACCATTTCCAGTCTGGTCCAGCACATAAGGCACTAAAAAGCCATCATTTCTGCCCTCACAAGAGAAAGAGATAAACAACTCTTATTAGATCACAGAATTGAGTTTCCAGGCCAACACATTGCCCCAAAATAGGAAGACACAGACAGGTGCATATGGAGAATCACCACATACTGGAACAGAAGCCAAGGAGCAGAAATCTTCATGGGAACTAGTGCCAGAGTAGAAAAACCTAAACTATAGACCAATATCTTTCATTAGCATAGATGAAAAAACCTTTAATAAAATATTAGTAAATCAAATCAAACAATATATTGAAAGAATTGCATACCATGAACAACTGGGATTCATTACAGGTATGCAAGACAGGTCAACACTCAAAAATCAAGTAATATAATCCCTCATATCAACACATTAAAGAAGAAAATCCATAAGATCATATTAATAGATACAAAAAGAGCAACTGACAAAATACCACAACGATTCATGATGAAAACTTCTGGCAAACTAGTAACAAAGGGGACTTTTGTCAACTTGATTTTAAAAAAACTACAAAAATCCTACAACTAACATCATACTTAAGGGTGAGAAACTGGATGCTTTCCCTCTAAGGTCAGAAACAAGGCAATGATATCATAGTTCTGGAAATACTCACTAATGCAATTAGATAAGAAAAGAAAATAAAAGTGTACAGATTTGAAAGGAAGAAATAGACTGTCTTTGTTCACAGATGACATGATTGCCTATTTAGAAAATTCCAGAGAATCAACAAAAAAACCCTGCTGTAACTAATAAGTGATGATAACAAGGATGCAGGATACATGGTTAATATACAAATGTCAATTGCTCTCTTATATACCAACAATGAACAATTCAAGTTTGACATAAAAATGTGATAACATTTATATTAGCACCCCTCCAAAAGAAATACTCTATTAGAGTATTCCAGAGAAATAGAACTGAAAAGATGTATGTGTGTGTGTCACATACATGTGTATATGACATATGTGTGTGTATATATATATACACACACATATGTCATATACACATGTATACATACACATCCTATATATATATATACACAGACATATATGCATTTATACAAACACATATATATGTATACATATAATGTGTGTGTGTGTGTGTATGTGTGTGTATGTATAAAGACAGAGAGATAGATTTATTTTAAAGACTTGGATTATGCAACTGGGGAGGCTGGCAAGCCCAAAGTCTGCAGGATAGGCTGGCAGGCTGGAGATTAAGGAAAGAGTTGTTGTTGAAAGTAGTTTGAGTCTCATGTAGTCTGCTTTCCGGAATTCCTTCTTCACTGGGGGAAGTATTCTTTTTTCTCTTAAGGTCTTCAACTGACTGAATAAGGCCTACCCACAATGTGGAAGGTATTGTACTGCTGGTTTAAATATGAATCTCATGTCTTGAGGAAAGAGGGGGAGAGGAGCAAATTAAACTCAAAGGTAAGATAAAGAAGAAAAAATAAAGCTTAGATAGCAGATACATAAAATAGGAAATACAAAAGCAATAAAGTTAATTAAACCAAAAGTTTGTTCTTTGAAGTGATCGGCAAAATTAACCAAATTTAGCTAGACTAATAAAGAACAAAAGAGAAAAGATGCAAATGATTAAAGCCATAACACAACAATAAAGAGAATGAATCAAAGCTTAGCACTACAGAAAATCTTCAAATCACAAAAATAGACAAGGGAAGAAGAAAAGCAAAGAATCTACAAAACAACCAGAAAACAAATAACAAAATGGCAGTAGTAAGGCTTTACATACAAATAATAACCTTAAGTGTAAATTGATTAAATTCTCCAACCAAAAGACATAGACTGGCTTAGTGAATTAAAAAAATACAATCCAACTATATGCTTCCTACAACAAGCCCAGTTTAGGTTTAAGGACCAACATAGACTGAAAGTAAAAGGATAGAAGAAGATATCCATGCAGTAACCAAAAGAGAGCAGGGTGGCTGCAGCTTACATCTGAATAAATAGACTTCTAGTCAAAAACTGTCATAAGAGACAAAAAAAGGTCATGTTTAATGATAAAGGGATCAATTCATCAAGAGGATGTAACAATTATAAATATACATGAACGTAACATCAGAGCACCTAAATATATAAAGCAAATATTAATGGGCAGGAAGAAAGAAATACATAGCAATACAATAATAGTAGATCATTTTGATACCTCATTTTCAACCATGAAGAAATCAACTACACAGAAAATAAATAGGGAAATACTGAACTTGAATGGCACTTTAGACCATATGACATGACCCTGACAGACTTATACAGAACATTCCATTCAACAGCAGCAGAATACACATTTTTCTCAAGTACTCATGGAATATTTTTCAGGAGAGACTGTATGTTAGGCCACAAAACAAGTCTTAACAAATTTTTAAAAACTAAATTATATCAAAGATTGTTTCAGACCACAATGGCACGAAACTGGGAATCAATAACAGAAAGAATCTTGAAAAAAATCACACATATGTGGAAATTAAACACCATGCTCCTAAGCAATCAATGAGTAAAAGGAGAAATTCGAAGGGAAATTGTAAATATCTTGAGGACAATGGAAACACAACATACCAAAACTTGTGGGATGCAGCAGCAACAGTTTTGAGAGGAAAATATATAGCAATAAATATCTACATAAAAAAGGTGAAAATATCCCAAATAAAAAGGCTAATACTATGCTTCAAGGAACTAGAAAAAGAATAACAAACTAAGCTCAAAGTTAGCAGAAGGAAGGAAATAATAAAGATCAGAATAGAAATAAATGAAATGGAGAACAGAAAAACCATAGAAAAAAATGGGCAAAACTGAGTTTTTNAAAAAAAAAAAAAAAAGAGAGAAAATACTCAAATAAAATAAAAAATGATAGTGAAGATATTACACAGATGCCTCAAAAATTAAAAGAATCACATGGGATTCTTATGAATAATTATATGCCAAACAAATTGGATGACTTAAAAGAGATCGATTAATTCCTAGAAAAGTAAAGCCTACCACAGTTCAATCACAAAAAAATAGAAAGCTTGAACAGAATAATAACAAAGAGATTGAAGAAGTAATCAAAACCCTCCCCAAAATTAAGAGCCCAAGACCAGATGCCTTTGCAGCTGAATTCTACCAAACATTCAAAGAGGAACTAATACCAATACTTCTTCAACTCTTCCAAAAAATAGGGCTACAGGAAATACTTCCAAACATATTTTATGAGGCAAGCATCAGCTTGATACCTAAGCCAAAGACATCACAAGAAAAGAAAACTACAGGGTAATTTCTCTGATAAGCATTAATGCAAAAAATTATCAATTGAATATTATCAAACCATATTCAACAACACACCAAAAAGATGATACATCATGACCAAATGAGATTTATTTCTGCATACAACACTGATTTAACACATGTAAATCAATTAATATACTACATTAACAGAATGAAAGATTAAAAACCATCTGATCCTCTGAATTGATGAAGAAAAGCATTTAACAGAGTCTGACATCCTTTGTCGATAAAAACTCCCAACAGCTTAGGTTTAGAAGGAAAGTTTATCACACATAATAAAGATTTTCTTATGCAAACTCCATAGCTAACATCATAATCAACAAAGAAAAACTGAAAGCTTTTCCACTAAGACCCAGGGCAAGGCAAGGATGTCAACTCTCCACTTCTAGTCAGCATAGTACTAGAAGTTAGCAAGAGCAATCAAACACACACAAAAGAAATAAAAGGCAATTCAATCAGAAAAAAAAAGAAAAAGTATCTCTATTTTGCAGATTGTATAATCCTATATGTAGAAAATCCCAAAGATTCCACAGGGGGAAAAAAACTGTAAGAACTAATAAGTGAATTCAGTAAAGCTGCAGGATACAAAATCAGCATGAAAAAAGCAGTAGTGTTTTTATACACAAAATAATAATAACTTAGCTGAAAGAAAAATCAAGAAAACAGTCCCATTTACAGGAGCATCAAAAGAAAATAAAACACTTAGAAATTTAACCAAGGAGGAGAAAGATCTAGAGACTGAAGACTGTAAAACACTGATGAAAGAAGTTGAAGAAGAATAAATGCAAAGATATCCCATGCCCATGAATTACAATAACTAACATTTTAAAATTGTCCATCTACCCAAAGCAATATACAGGTGCAGTACAATCCCTATCAAAATCTTAATAGCATTTGTACCAGAAATTTTTTCTTAGGTTCTAAAATTCCTATGGAACTGTAAAGGATATTGGATAATAAAAACAATTCTGACAAAGAAATAGTTGAAGGTATCACACTTTCTGATTTTAAATTATATTTCAAAGCTATAATAATCAAACCCATACCATACTGGAATAGAAACAGGTCATAGACCAGAGAAACAGAATAGTGTGCACAGAAATTAATCCAAACATGTACGGTCAATTAATTTTTGGCAAAGACACCAAGGGGACACAATGGAGAAAGGACAGTCTCTCTAGTAAATGGGACTAGGAAAACTGAATTTCCATACATAAAAGAATGAAATTGGACCCTTATCTTACATCATGCGCAAAAAGCAACTCAAAATGGATAAAATACCTAAATGTAAGACCTGAAACTATAAAACTCCCAGAAGACACTACAGGGGAAAAGCACCTAGACATTAGCTTTGACAATGGTTTTTTTTTTCCAATTACACCAAAAGCTCAAGCTACAAATGTAAAAATAAGTAAACAGAACTACATCAAAACAAAAATCTTCTGCAAAGCAAAGGAAATTATCAACAAAATAAAATAGCAGTCTATGAATTGGGAAAAAAATATTTGTAAACCATGTACCTGACAAGGGGTTATCATCCAAAATTTATAAGAACCCCTGCAATTCAATAGCAGAAAAACAAATAACCCAATAAAAAAATGAATGAAAGCCCAGGCAAGGTGGCTCACACCTGTAATCCCAGCACTTTAGGAGGCAGAGGCAGGCGGATCACAAGGCCAGGAGTTCAAGACTAGCCTGGCCAGCATGGTGAAAACCCGTCTCTACTAAAGATACAAAAAATTAGCTGGGCGTGGTGGCAAGCACCTATAATCCCAGCTAGTCAGGAGGCTCGGAGGCTGAGGCAGGAGAATTGCTTGAACCAGGGAGACGGAAGTTGCAGTAAGTGGAGATCGCTCCATTGCACTCCAGCCTGGGTGGTGAGGCGAGACTCCATCTCAGAAAAAAAAAAAAAAAAAAATGAAAGAAAGACTCAAATAGACATTTCTCTGCAGGTCAGAGGACACAAAGTAGCAGACGTGTAGGATGAACAAGTCTAGAGATCGAATGAACGTGAAGATTACAGGTGATAAAATTGTACTGTATTTGCAATTCCTGCTAAATGAGTAGATTTTAGCCACGCTTGTCACAAAAACAAAGTGTAACTATGTGAGATGATGAATATGTTAATTTGCTTCTTTATAGTGATCATTTTATTATCTATATATATCCCATAATATATTTATATCTTACATATAAATGATTAAATTTATTTTCTTAAAAGTGGTCAACAGGCAAATTTTGTTATATATGTATTTTTAATCCAAAAAATATAGAATGTGATATATCGAATACCATTGAATCATACACTTTAAATGGGTAAATTGTATGGATGTGAATTCTACCTCAATAAAGTTGTTTTAAAAAAGAGATTTAGGAGAGTGGTCTTCAACCCCCAGGCCACAGATGGGTACTAATCCATGGCCTGTTGGGGACTGGGCCATATGGCAGGGGGTGAGCGGTGGGTGAGCAAGCATGACCACCTGAGCTCCGCCTCCTGTCAGAGCAGCGGAAGCATTAGGTTCTCATAGGAGTGTGAACTCTGTTGTGAACTGTGCATGTGAGGGATCTAGGTTGCACAGTCCTGATAAGAATCTAATTCCTGACGATTTGACATGAAACCGTTTCATCCTGAAACCATCCCCCAAAACCCTTGCCTGTGGAAAAATTGTCTTCCATGAAACCAGTTCCCGGTGCCAAAAAAGACTGGGGACAGCTGGTTTAGGAAACAGAGTTAGCAGGAAATTGTAATTGACTATATGTGAAGGATGTAGTGAACATTTGTCACTTTATGGCTACACAGCAGCTCAACCTCTTCCTACTTTGGGTTATAGAGCCTGTCTCCAATCAGAGAAGTTGAAATTTTTCTATTAATTTTCCCAGTCTCTTGGTAGCTAGAGTCCTGGCATATGACCTAGGTCCTGCCAATCAGAAATGCTTAACGCCTCCTTAGCTCCCCACCTTCAACTCTTAATCAGAAAATGGTGATGTGAAGAAATGCAGATCATGCAGGCTCTTTCCTTGTGGGGGCAGTGCCTGTGAAGGTGGCTGTGTCCTGTCTGCAGGAACTTTCTTTCTGGTTAGCAGCACTGGAGGAATCTGCCATGCACATGCAGTTTCTCTGTCCTACAGTAAAGACGGCAGTGCCGGCAGGAGACCATTTCTGCAGTTTGATTTGGGGAATAGTTTCCGGCTTTTTAGCCTCCAAACCTGATTTGCCAGCATTACCTACAGATTCTGTGAGTTGCCAGCAGTTTTTGGGGTTTTTTGTTTAATAAATTACTGTTCTGCTCTCATTAGCCAGAATTGGTCCGTGTTGCTTGCAACAGAGTACCCTGAATGCTGTAAAAACTGCTTCCAGATTCTCAGGAAGTTGAGTGAATGATGGGATGTATAAGATGAAACTGAAGGAAGTAAAAATCCAGCTAGTATTAAAGGGAGGAGTTCTGATAGTGACTGGCATGCATAGGTGAAATGTTAATTAGATTATAATCTGTAGGCACATGGAATAAAGCGTTCACTGAAGCTTTACAAGGGACCCTGGTTGACCCCTGTCACAGAATAGAATGGTAGTCATGAAGACTTTGTGGCAAAGTCATAGTCCTCACCTCACCAAGGTAGACCTTGTTTCCTCCACTCCTCAGTTTCCAGGTGCAGGCAGATGCCTCTAAAACTGATCCAGTGCCAAACGGAGCCGTCAGCCAGCCCCTAGCGGCAGATCCACTTGGTTGGGCTTCTTAGGGACCACGGTGAATTGGCACTCAAGTTCCACTCCAACCTCTCTCTTGCAACTGGTATTCTGGATGCAAATTAAGATAAAATTTGATGGTGAAACAGGGGTGAGGCACAACTTCCTGTTGAGTTAGCAATTGCTGCAGGCTGTCAAGGTCATAGAGATGTTGGAGTTTTCTGTACCAGCAGCTCCAGGGGCCTGATGACTGTATTATTGCATAAGTCAGTTTCGTCAAGCGTTTTTATTCCAATTCTCACAACACTGGACTCTGATCATTTAGAGGACTGAATATCCAGGGAGGGTGATGTTTCTACTACTTGACATAGCAATACTTGCTATGCCTAGTGGGGGCAGTGGAGAGAGAGACAAAGAAAGAGAAAACACAATTCAATTATTAGGTATGTTTGGGGAATGCAAGAGAAAACAAGGGAAAGGACGGGGTGCCCAGAATCACTGGTGATGGCTCATATGAATACTGCTATTTCACCTAAGGGCAGCTTTGCCTGGTCCTCAGGCATGTTCATGCCAACCTCCACATTCCCTAGGAAACCCTTTAGAGAAGTGTTTGGCAAACTACAAGCCAATGTGCCAAATCTAGCTGGCCACCTATTCTTAATTTTGTTTTTTAATTTCAATGGTTTTAAGGGTACAAGTGATTCTTGGTTAAATGGATGAATTGTATAGTGGTGAAGTCTATTATTTGAAAATTATTCAGATCCTTTTACTATTTTTCTATTGGATGTTGATTTTCTTGTAAATTTATATAAGCTCTTAACATATTAAGAATGTTAAACCTTTTTCTAGAATAAAAGTATGAAATAAAAGTTTAAGGTGTCTTTTATTAAACAAAAGCTGCTTGCCTTTTACTTAATTAAATATATTTATCTTTTCTTTTGTAACTTCTGGGTTTCACGTAGACTTGTTCTCCCATATTTTTTTTGTACTTTTATGAGTAATTTAACACTTAATTCTTTAATGGTATGGGGATATTTTTATGTTTGGAATGAGATGAAGGGCTAGCCAATGATTCCAACATGATGCATTTTCCCACAGTTAGTAGACACTTAGCATCCATTGTATTCTACTCCCATGTAATCTGGCATCTACTTGGGAAGACTTGAAAGCTGAAGAAACGTGTTCTAGACTTTGTGAAGCTGAGGTTCTGGAAGCAAATTATGTTTCATCGTTTAGATGCACACATGAGAGCCTTTTTGTCCATACTGGTCTCGAACTCCTGGTCTCTGGTGATCCTCATGCCTCAGCTTCCCAAAGTGCTGGGATTACAGGCATGAGCCACTGTGTCTGGCCTGAGAATCAGCTTTTCAAGTTTCTCAAAATATCCATTAGAATTTTGATTAAGAGGGATTATACTCATTGGTTAATTTGCGGATAATCATCATTTAAAAAATATTCTTAATCAGAAATGTGTTCAGTTTCTTTACTTGTATGGCTTCTTGTAGTCATTATTCAATGTTTAATAATTTCTTTATGTAGACAAACTTGTATCTTTTTGTTAGATGTAGTATGAATTATTTGGTAGTTTTTCTTATTGTGAATAAGACACTTTTCCCAAGTATATTTCAAATATATCTAAATATAATATTTTCAACTAAAATGCTAAGAGCTATCATTTATTAAACACTGCCTAGGCACCAGATATATTATTTATCTTATGCTTCACATGTTATTTGGTCACAAATGAAAATCCGTAGTTCAAAATATTCATCTAACAATGACTTAAGCAAATCAAGGTTTGTGTTTCTCATGTTCAAGAAGCCCAGAGGTAGGTAAACAGGTGCTGACATTGACGCTTCCCTCATGGTCAAATGGGTGCTATAGTTCCAGCATCATGGCCATTTTTAAGGCAGGAGAAAGGAAAATAGGGGCACCTGCAACTTCTTATTACACCCCTTTGGCCAGAATGGTGTCAGTTAGCCACCACTGCCATCAAGGAAGTCTCTAAGTATTTGATACTTGCAAATCCCAAAGTGAAGAAAGGCTGGATGAATGGGCTTGTTAGTAGATCTTGTGTGACTCTAAGTGCAGCAATGTTCGTTCATAATATCCTCACCATAACCTTCAGAGGGCAGCATGACTGCAATCCCAAGTGTGCACAGGAGGAAACTGAAACACAGCGAGTCTCAGCAATTTGCTGATAGTCACAGCAATAAGTGTAGAATACTTACTTTTAGCCATTCTATTACAAATGATTTCCATATGCAGGAAAACTCTTGTTTTTAAATATTAACATCTTGTCCAGCTACATTACTGAATTCTTCTATTATTTTCATAGGATTTAGTTTCCTGCATATTTTAAGTAAATGAACATATGGAATTATATCTTCCCTGTAATATTGATAATTCTTTTTTTTCCTGTCTCATTGCAATGGCTAAGACCTTCAAAATGATGTCAAATAATAATGGATTTTCCATTTATTTTCCATTTAAATAGGAAGGCCTTTATTGTTTTACCATTAAATGATTAAATTTACACTGAAAAAGAATACTTTTCAGATATTCAGTAGAAAAGATAAATATTTTTCAATAACAAGAAAGTTTTCTTTTCTAGTCTGCAATTCAAAATGTTTTCCTCTTATCACATCAAAATAGCTATACATCTGACTATTCTCCATCTACTTTAACAATATACATCATACTCAAAAAAGAGTGCTAGAAAGACCTCCCTAAGACCTTCTCACACTAATGCTTTACAAATCAACCTCCCATTTCTTTTCAGCTCTGCCTTTGCACAGCAGAATTAATATCTGGCAAGAAACTAAACAATTTTGCTGGAATATATAGTATTATGTGTCAAGAACAGTTTCATAATACTGCAAAACAGTATTATGATCAACAATTTTTCTCTGCAAGACTAAGAGTCATCTTTCTCTGCTACTTTTAGTGAGGGATATGTTATCAGGAAATCTATTTTTGGGAAAATTGCTGCATATTGAACTTTTGACAGGTTCTGAAAGAAATTGGCTGGGCCCAAGTTTCCCAGAAACTGGAGCCCGAATCAAAGCTCCTGTGCTAAGGCTGTCTTGGAAGGTACAATTCTGGAACTGCAAGAGTAAGGGGGAAAGAAGAGGAGACAGAGAAATAGGGGAAGTACATTTACAAGGGCAACGTGTACTACCAGGTTGACTATAGTGTTCCAAGACAGCACAGACTGTGGCTGGGATATGGGACACCATGCCACCAAACATTACAGGGAGGAGGCATTTATCTACTGGTTCCATCCCATCTCCTGTCACTCATGGCTCAGAACTCACCTGACAGTGTGTCAACTTTCCTACACCTTGGGGCTGTAGTCCCTGGGAAAGACAGTTCCCTGGCTCTCCGTGCTTGTATGAGTTCCTAAGTGATGACAGATGCCCATCTGTAAGCTCTGTCTGTCTTACTTGGTGCAGCAAGAAAGCCGTGGGAACCCAAGAAGACCCAAATTAGCTGCTGGTGGTAGAAGAGGCAAGGGCGCCCAAAACAAAGCCTCTCCAGTAACAAGCAGAGGCGGCTTGGGACAGGTAAGGCAAAGGGGATCCAGGAAGGAGATGTACTGGGACTTGTAGAGAGGCCATTTTTACAAAGGAAAGTAGTTATTTACTTATGCGTTAGGGGAAACGTCTGTGTAGTCCGGGTCATTGAGTTCCTGCACTGGGAACCATCCCAGACAGGCAGGAGCAGGAGAAAAAGGAACTCCTGAGCAGCATAGCCCAAGTACAGACACTCCCTGGAGGCCAAAGTCATGTTGGCTTCCACTGTGGTTAAGCTGTTCAAGTCCAATTCCACTCCCTTCTCCAGCTGGCTTCCTCTCACGGGATGAAGACACGCCCTTTGTAGCGGCACAGGAGACCATGTGCCAGCGCATCCCTGAGCTCAGGCTGTTTCCTCCACACAGTTCCCCTTTCCAGGGAATGGCAGAAGGATGAAATATCTTAATATGTGTGATGCCCCCAAGACGGCGTGTGGATGCTGTGGTGTTTGAGCAGTATTTGCCATTAGCCTTTACTGTGTAGAGGAACTGAAGCTTATATATAGCCATAGTAAAGTACCTTGTACTGTTTCTCAGATAAGGATACTGAGGCATCAAGGTTTCACGTGACTTACCCACGACACCCAGCTCCAGGCTTTGTAGCATTTCCCTGCATTAATACTTAATGTGTGACATTTGGGGGAAAAAGTATTTAAAACAATGTGTCCTTTTTGTAGAATGTGTTCTCTGGAGCCAGGTATACTCCTGCCTGCCCGAATAATGTGTTAGTTGGTTTTGCTACTCCAGGTCCCCTAGGCCTGGGCCTGATCTACATTTCCACACTGCTCTCCCATGCCAACTTTGCAAACCCCGGGTTTCCATCAAGCTCTTTGCCAGGACTTGTCACTCCCCAAGGTTTCCTCGGTCACCAACCACCCTGGCTTTGCTAGGCAGGTCTTTTTACTTGGTACTCCCTTAAGCTGTGGCTCCTGCCTGTAGAATACCCACACATCTTTAAAAACTGTGGTCATAAGCCCAGCACTTGGGAAGCTGAGGTGGGAGGATAACTTGAGGCCAGGAGTTTGAGACTAGACTGGGCAACATAGCAAGACCCTGTCTCTAAACAAGTTTTTTTAAATTAGCCTGATGTGTTGGCATGCACCTGCAGTCCTAGCTGCTTGGGAGGCTGAGGCAGGAGGATTGCTTGAGCTCAGGAGGTCAAGGCTGCGGTGAGTTATGATCATGCCACTGAACTCCAGTTTGGGCAACAGAGCAAGACCCTGTCCCCCAAATTTTTTTAAATAAAAAATAAAAACTTTGGTCAAGTTCTACCTCTTTCAGGAAGTGCCTCTACCTCTGCTTCAATGAAATGTGGGTCTTCTCTCCTTCAAGCTCCAGTACACGGTCTGGTCTTCCCAGAGACAGTTCCCGCACTGTGACAGTATTTGAGTTATGCTTTTAACCCACCATCCCCATCTTCCCATTAACCTCTAGGGGCCTGGCTTAGTTTCTGGCCCCTCCTAAGTAGTCAGTAGATGTGTATTAAGGAGGGGGTGAGTCAATGAGTACCAAGTCTAGAGCAGGCACGGGAAATCACTCAACTGTTCAAGGAATGCCTGGCACCCAGCAGGTACTCCACAAATGGAAGAATAATGAATTCCAATCGCCTTCCACCTCTGTTATTCTTTCTTGTAAATGTAGGAGCTCACTTGTTCAACTGAATTGAATAGGATACTAGCAGCATAACAAGATTTATTATGTACATGAAATTAATGTGGACACACACACATGCGCACACACACGCACAAGTATTTGGTTGATACCATTTTTCTGACGTATGTTGATTCTTTTATTGGGTTAATAATAACAATAGCTAATGCTTGCTAATATATCAGGCACTTTCCTAATCTGTTAATAGATACTAATTTTATGCTCAGAACAAGTTGAGATTGATACTATAACTACAAATGGTTGTCAAAAGGGGAAAGTGAGGCACACAGCAGATGAGGGAAGTAACTTGCCTATAGCCACGGAGTTTCTCAGTGTTAGTGCTAGGATGCAGACACAGGCCTCTGGATCTGGGTCTTCAGCACTGGGCTCTACGACCTGCAATTCCTGGTGACTGCCCAAGAGCTGGCTCTTTTATCATTCTGCCAGTAAGTGGACTCATAAAATCGTCCACAGTTGTGCATGCATTGCCTGAGAGCAGTATCACACAGCAGCAGCTGAACACAGAGTGGCAGCTGAATGTTGAGCACTTCTGAAAGTTTCTCAGAAGACCAGAAATGTGGTCAAGCACCCAATTTCCGGACTTCTTAAGTGCATTTACCAAACTGATACCATTCGCTTTAATCTCTTGCTGAAATAAACCACACCTCCAGAAGACAACTTTTGCCTCTGAAGTGACAAAAGTTGGTGGGCAACTCAACAATGTTTTCTCCTGTCCATGTTACAATTAGGCAAAGGGAAGGTTATAAATGAGCCAGTGCTTACCATAGCTGCTTTGCTCCTAATGTTATATTTGCAGGTTTCCTTTCCTGCATTATATGCTGGTGGCATGTTAGTCAACCCACGTTAGTGAGAGAAGGAACGTGGCCGAGCATCTGGTCGGCTCCCTTGGGTTTCACATGAAGGAATGGACATTCAGAGAGGTGAAATAATTCCCTTCGTGAGTGTGGGGTGCGGAATGCACTAGAATCCCAGCTTCTGAGCTGTAGTTGTGTAGCTCTTTCCAGTAAACTATCCTGTGCATGACTTCACAGAAATGTTTAGATAAGCTTTACTTCGTTGATTTGAACTGGATTGCAATGTGGACCTGTCATGTCTTATTCCTGGTGAAATGATTTTTGTTAGAACACATTTCACAATTTTCTATTTCATACACTCATAGCCCTGCTAGCTGTGTCCCAGTTGCTGGCTGAGAGCTGCCACAACACTTGCTCCATTGCCAAGATTTTGCAATGAACACGATTAGCTGCTCCCACAGTCTTGACCATTTTTAGTGTATTCTCCTGCTTCCTACCCACCTTTTTTTTGTTAATGTCCCTTATTTTGGCACCCTTACTCACATATACCACTTAATCTGAATGAATAAAAATGCTTACTGAAATGTGTGCCATCTGTGGTGGCTGAATTTAAAGACATGTTTCGGTTTTTGTAATAGTGTACTTGCAACATTTTCTCTTCTTTGCAAAATCACCTCTTTCTGGTCTTTTCCTGGGTCTTTTGGAAATGCTCTAAAATGTATTCAGACCATCAGCTGCTTTTGTCTGGGGAAATCATGTCGTTGGTGTAGAGATCTAATTTCTTTCTTAGCTTGAGCAAGAACTGTTTAATAGGAAACATTTTGGCTTCCCATACTTTAAAGCCATCACTTCTACACGGAATGTTATTTGACCATATTCTATTGCCCAATTTCCCACAAAAGCTAGTTTTTGAAAAAGAAGGCCAAGCATGTTAATGGAACTCCTGCTAATGGAGCCGCGTAGCAAAGCTGGGGGACTGAGAGGCAGAGGCTGGAAAAGAGCGTGGAAATCTTAAAAACTGCAATGACTTGGTTGTGGCTGGGATAGGTAGGTGGCAAGAGCAAAGAGAAAAAGTGGACATGTGGTGGAATAAAGGAATCCCAGGGAGTAATGAGGATCTGAATGACTGTAGAAGGCCAAAGAAAAAAATTAAGAATGAATAGAGTAAATCAAGATAAAGAAATACAAAAAAGAAAAAAGGATAAAGGTCAACTAAGGTATAAAAATTACAAGAAAAGGCAAAACGGAAGAGGAAGACAGAAGTTAAAGAATAGAAATGGCAAAAAGAGCAGAAATAAAAGTGCATGAGTGAAGGAAAGAAGTATCATTCCAGGAAGTTTCTGCCTCAGCAGTCAATAACAGTACGTCAAAGCCAAAATCCCAGCATAAAGCGCACAGTGATGGGCGCGGGGAGGAGAACCTCACCACCGCTGCCATGCTAGCTCACATTTTCAAACCTCGACCTGAAAACAAAACAGGCCTGGTGCTGTGACTCATGCCTATAATTCCGGCACAAGGAATTGCTTGCGCCCTGGAGTTTGGACCAGCCTGGGCAACACAGAGAGACACCGACTCTTAAAAAAAAAAATTAAAATATTAGCCAGGCATGGTAGTGTGTACCTGTAGTCCCAGCTACTTGGGAGGCTGAGGTTGGAGGGGTGCTTGAGCCAGAGGGTCGAGGCTGCAATGAGCTGTGATCACGCCACTGCACTACAGTGTGGGCAACAGAGCAAGACCCCTGTCCCAAAAAAACAAAAACAAAAACAAAAAACTATAAGCTATGGATTCCTAGAAAATGAACTTCTGTTCCTGAAGTTTAATTAAAAGATGCAAGATGGTCCATAAACATACTACAGTGGAAAGAAAATGATCCCAGCACACAGGGGCCCTGATGCAGGCTGCCAGCCACCAGACCAGACAGGAGGTCACCAAAGGGCTTTTAGTTATTGAAATTTTTCTACAAAGAAATCCAGAAGCCCAATGCACAAATTGGAGACGCCCAATATGATTGCCAGGTAGGCAGCCTGCCTTTCTGGTCTTTTCCTGGGTCTTTTGGAAATGCTCTAAAATGTATTCAGACCATCAGCTGCTTTTGTCTTGCCGCAGAGTCCCCACCGTTCCACCTCCTGTTCCCGGGATATCTTTGTAGAACTCTTCTGTGAGAGGACTCAGACTGTCCAGCTTCTGGGTAGGTAAGTCTGCAGCCTTTTATTTTTTATTTTTTCGAGATGGAGTCTCACTCTGTCACCCAGGCTGGAGTGCAATGGCGCGATCTCGGCTCACTGCAACTTCTGCCTCCCAGGTTCAAGCGATTATCTTGCCTCAGCCTCCTGAGTAGCTGGGACTACAGGCGCGTGCCACCACGCACAGCTAATTTCTGTATTTTTAGTAGAGACGGGGTTTCAACATCTTGGCCCGGCTGGTCTTGAATTCCTGACCTCGTGATCCACCCCCTTGGCCTCCCAAAGTGCTGGGATTACAGGCATGAGCCACCGCACCCGACCTTAGTCTTTTATTTTTTAATGAATTGCTTGCCTAAACTGAAAATCAGGGTATTTTACCAAAAAAAAAAAAAAAAAAAGTCAACTTCCTTTTGAATAACTGGAGCTGTGGGGTCCTGGAAACAGCAACTGATGAGAGCTGAAAAACAGTATTCTTCAATAAGTCACTTTCTTTTTGCTACAGTCCACAAGTGTCTAACGTCCTGAATTCTCATTACCTATCTGACTTTACAGCTACTCCTGCCCAGTGAGGTCCACTGGAAAATCCCTGGAACATATACGGCCTCTTAGGGATGTTGCAGCTCAAAACATTCTGCAGCTGTAGAAAAATTATTACTATATTAAATTGTTACTAAACTACAAATTACTAGTAAATTCCCATTTCAGTAAGGAGAAGTCACTGTTTCAGTCATTCTGTTCTCAAGCTGTAGCTCTTATATTTGCTTAGTCAGAAACCATGTTGGCAGTGTAATAAAATGAATAAGAATGTGGCTGACTGTCTTCTGCTGGTAGTTCTCATCCCTGTCCCAGCCACCGCCTCCCTTGCCCCCTGCCCTCAATCCACCCCCGGCACTGAGAGGTTGCTGAAAGCAAGAACCCCTTCCTCCTCCTCCTGAGAACCTCACAGCCCAGCTTCACAATCAGGCACATGCGGATGTTTTCCTAGAGGCCTCCATACACTGGTTAATTTGTTTCAGATATCTTAGGTTTTATGCTCCATTTACTCGGGTTAATCTGCAAATACTTATCTACTCTGTGAATGTTCTAATACATAATATTAGACACATCATCACTTGGGCCCTGGGGACGGATCCTTTATCCTATTGTTTAGTGGTTTCCTAATCACCAGGAGGAGCTAAAGAGTTGTTTTCTAAGCTGGTATCTCAGATACCTTTTACACTTCCTCTGATTTTCAAGTTAGATGGTAACAATGAATGGTGCACAAATGTAATACACACACAATCTAAATACTCCAAGTAACTACAGGAGCATCAGATTTCAAAATTCAGCATAAAAAATAAGTTGCCAGGTTCAGAGAATTCCTCCATCATCACTGTCTGGGGTGGCTCCAGGCACCTTCTTTACCTATCTAGAAGGTGGAGTTGTCGTTAAAGAAAGACATTTACTAACCATTCTACAACAGCTTTGAAATTCCATGAAATTATTCAAAATGCAGAACAAGGTGAGAACACGTGAAGGGGAGGGTAGATCATGCAGGGCAGTTCTGGATTTCTAGACACTAGCTACATTTCTGACCCTGAAAAGGCAACTGATTTATGGATATGATTTTGGTTTCATCTAAGGGAGGTTTTCAAAGCTATAAATAGGCATTGTAAGGTTTTGGCAAAAAAGGAAAGTATCAGTAAATCTGAGAAAACTGTCCAGGTGCAGTGGCATGCACCTGTAATCCCACTACCAGGGAGGCTGTGGCAGGATGATCCTTTGAGCCCAGGAGTTCCAGGCCAGTCTGGACAACATAGTAAGACCCTCATCTTAAATATTATATATGTATGAGAAAAGTGGAAATTATAAACTAAAATCAGGATTTGTTCTCATGAAAGTAGTCAAGTTTGGAAAAGGTGTAGTCGGGAGGATGTGGTTCTTGCATTTGTCAGCCAGGCAAGGTGGTGTCGGGGAAGAAGCTAAGCCAATATCGTCTGCCTGAGTTTTCACAGCCTTGTCAGTAGAGCTGTACTACCAGATAAGTTACGAACAAGAGTGAGTTCAAAACCACAACACTCCCCTGGGAGGCTTTTCAAAAACCCAACAGATAGGTGATAAATATTTCAAAAATATGATTCGGGTGCTTATATTAACTGTGCGAGAATCGGAAAGGTAGAGACAAACTTGGCGAGCAGATCTGCTGCTCATGGCGGACACTAGGGATGGTACCTGGGCGTTCACTCCGCTCTTCTCTTTACTTTGGTGTTTGCATTTGTAAAAAGAAAGGGGCAAAAAGAAGTGGAAAGTCGTGGAGGCACTCGTCCCAGCCCCCACGTAGTTCAAGCGGCGCAGGAGGGAGCTGGCTGGAGGAGGTCCTGCCCACCTGCCACACTCCGTATTTGGGCAAGCCTGTGAGTCACTGTCGGGAACATGGCTCCCTTCGCCAAGGCCAGCACTACCCCACCATCCATTTATCGACGCAGGGAGTGTGCCGCATGCCTCGACGGTCTAGCGCAGTGACTTAAGAAGTCGCAGCTAGGTGCTCTTTTTCCCATTTTTTTTTTTTTTTTTTTTTACATCTTTTTTTTTTTTTTTTCTTCTGGAGAGAAGACGACCGCATCCAGTTAGAGGCAGAAATGCCACTAAACAGCTATTAGCTCAAGATCACAGGAAGAGATCCCGCGCGGTCATCTCAAGCCCCAACACCCAACGCCAGTGGGCGTCCCAGCCCGGCGCACCCGAGCGCCGACCTTCACATCCTCCCAGGAACGCCGCACCCGCGTGGTGGGGAGGGTGGTGGGGAGGGGGGCAGATGGACCTAGACGAGCCTCGTTTCCCATGCATGTTACGCAACAACTTTGCAGCCGTCATCTTCGCCCTAATTGTGCAGGGGGCGGTGTTTGCGCGTGGACCTTTCCCTCCCGGCTCCGGGCCGTCGCGGCTCTTGAGAGAGGCGCCGGGGCACTTTAATCGCTGCCTCCGCCGCGCAGCCCTGCGCAGCTGCCTCGCCGGGCCAACCCATTCCCCGCCGCAGCGCGCCCCGAGCGTTGGCAGCTTGCCAGCCGCCACCCCCCGCCTTCCCTCCTGCCCACCCCAAGGTAGAGAGCTCCTCTCGGGAGTGTGCGGGAAAGGGGAGGCCGAGGTCCCTGCCACGCCCGGGTAGCCGCAGCCCGCGGTGCTCGGTCGGCAACAGGTAGCCGGGCCGGCCGTGGCTCTCGGGAAGACAAAAAGCGTCTCTGCGAGCGAGTGAGGGTCGCGGGGTGAGCAGAGCCACCGCGGCGACCCGGAGGGTGAAGGAAGCCAAGAGCGGAAGGGGCAGTGAGGCTGGGGGCTCCCGGGCTCCTCTGCAGTCTCGCTCCGGTCGTGTGGGCCGCGCGGGCCGTTGCGCAATCGTCGTTACGCGGGGTCTGGGGCGCCGGCCCTCGCGGGCGCTCGGACACCAGCGGCCGCGACCGGGAAGAAACGCGAGCTGGTAGTGGCGCCGCCGCGGTGGGGAGCGGAGGGCGGGGACGCAGGGGCGGGGCCACGGAAAGCCCGCCCCGGCCCGCCCCTGCCGCCGCGGCCATTGGCGGCGGTCCGGGGGCGGGTGCCGGCTAGGCGATTGGGGCCGGGGCCGCCAGTCACGCGGGGCTGGCGGGCGGCGACGTAGCGCGGCGCTCGGAACTGACCTACTAACACACATCTCTCGGCGCGGCCACGGCGCCCGCGGACCAGGCGCGCCCGCCCGCCTCCCGCGCCGCGCCCTCGCCGCCGCCCGCCTCCCGCCGCGGCCTCGGAGGCCCGGCCCGGCCCAAGCCCCGAGCGCTGCCGGCCCGGCTCCCGGCCGCCCCTTTCTTTCTCCTCGCCGGCCCGAGAGCAGGAACACGGTAAGCGCTCCGCCCACCGCCGGCCGGGGGCCCGGCGACCGCTCCCCGGGCGCGCTGCGGGCGGGCGGGCTGGCGGGCGCGGGTTGCGGGCAGCGCTGTGTGCGGGGTCGGGCTGTAAGCTGCGCTCGCCAGCGGCGGGGAGTGCGCGCGGGGCATTCATTACATAAACTTTTGCTGCCCTGTCAGGATGGGACTCGCCACCTTAAGGTGGCTGCTTTGATTGCAGCGCCCTCGCGCCGGCACGTAGTCCTGGCTGGTTTGCGCTCTCCCCCCGCTGCTGTTGCATAATGTCTCCTGATTTCAGGAAAATTGATGTTTTGGTGGTGAAGAGCGCCAGGGAGGCTAAGCCCTTTCCGAGCGGGAAGATGCTCTTTCCTCTCTTAGTGCCTTTCCTTTCTCCTTCCTTCTCTGGGGCCGGCGGCGTAGAGGGGGAAGAGAAGTGGGTTGAGGAATGGGGAATAGTCTTGATTTGCTTGGTGAGGAAAAGGGTTGGTAGCGTGAACGGTGACGGCATTCCGAGAATGCCTGCGCGGCGTTTGTTTGTGTCAGGGGCTGTGTCTGCACAGACGTTTTCCACCCTGTTTGTCGTCAGTGTGTTTTACAAGCCCTCGGGAAGGTTGTGGGATTTGTCCTTTCATACATTGCATAATCTGCCCACGGTGAAATGTTGGCAAGGATTGCGGGCTGATGTGGGAATCTGCTCGTATGTGGAATGATTTGGTAATTGAGGCGCAGCGTTGGATATTAGATCGTTATTTACGTCTGTATTACGTCCCAAATAAACAGGTTTCAGAGCGATACTACAAAACCTAAAGGCAAGAATTCCTCGGGTTGAATTCTGATCTTGGGTACTACTGGGGTTCGCCCTTTCAATGTTCTCAGCTGTTATTTTTAAATCTAGGACGAACCATTGTGACGTTTACCTCCCCACCTTCCTAATTTGAATGCATTCCATTCTATCAGCCCTTTTTCTCACCTTATTGTCATCGTTTTTTCAAACACGACAAGACAGATCACATAATAGTTTCCTGGAAATGTTGCATTATGTAACTGCCGAATTTGCTGGCAGTGAGCATAGAGAGGGAGCTAATTACGTGATTTTATAATCTTGCTACAAAGAAAGTAGGACAGTCTCAGCCTTTAAGAATGTCACTATAACAGTTTTTTTTTCCTTAAGGATATTTTGAACAGGAAAGTAGACAACCGGGTAAGCATGGAGTTTGCTCATGCTGTCGAATGTGTGTCTTTTGCCCTAAATGAAACGCGCGTTCTTCTAAATTTAGCCCTATCACATTTTAACAATTGTGGCCTCGCAGTGCTATTTCTGGTGTTTTCTCTAGGGCTGTGTGCAAATACAAGTTCAAGGCCATTTGCTGTAGTTTTAACTCCACGCCTTCGGAGACCTTTGATAAGATTGTATTTTTAGGAAGGCATTTCGCAGCGCCCGGTGATTTGCTGGATGCTGGCTCCCATTTATGTTTTTAAAGGACACTTTAGGAAACTGCTGTTCCCTGAGAACAGCAGGGAATAGCCAAGTGTCATCTTCTGTTCTTGGCTTTTGTAAATAACAACAGTAAATGAGGTCAGAAGTATTTATTTACCCTCAGAACAGATATGACCTATGGGAAACAGATATAGGTTAGTAGATTGTGTTTTTGTCTGGATACCCTAGTTTTACTCACGCGAACATGTATGAATATGTAATTTGCCCAAATATTAAATTTCTTCCTGGACTGTTACATAGTGATGTGTGAATATAGGTGTATAATGGTATGTATATGAACAGATGTCCCCCCCTAACGAAACATTTCAAGTAAGTGCAGGGTTTTTTTGGGGGGGGAGGTGGGTGGACATCTCTGGAACAGAGTATTTTACTCCAAGTAATTGCAGTCGATTTCTAAGCAGCTAGTTGCTCTAGGCCCCCATCTTCGGACCCCGACCTACTTTGCGAGCTCGGGTGGGAGTCCCGGGCCTGTAGGGACCGCGTGGCGCCACCTTCCGATCGCGACCTCCAGTGGCGCGTCCGTGCGGCCCCCAGTGCGCCGCTCCCTCCTGCGGGCCGGTGGGGTCTGCGGGAAGCCGGGGCTGGGGGCGGGTCTGGTAGTGGCGGGCAGGGACCTCGGGTCGGGACAGAGAAGCGCCTCTAGGCGGTAGTTGGACTGGGGCTGCTCGTTGGCCTGCGCTCCTCCTCCCTGCCCCCTCCCCACATTCCTTTGTTCTGGCGCGGGGGGTCCTCGCGGCGCCGAGGCCCCGCTGCGCCGCCCACCCGGAGGGAGGTGGGTCTCTGAGAGGCGCCGCGTGGGGGTGCGGCCCGCGGAGCCTGGGCGCTAGGGACCGGCCGGGGCTGGCATGTGGGTGCGCTCTGGGTTCGCCCGGGCCGCAGGAGCCGGGGATCCAGGGAGCCGGGGACAACGGCACTCGCACGGAGAGGAAAGGGGCAGTCCGGGCGACCCGGAGCTTCTGCGTCTCGGCGGCCCTCCCTCCTATGGGGCAAATCTAGGGGCTTTTACTCCGCGCCTGTTTTGCGGTGAGGTTCTGAAACCTGCAGACACCTTTGTTCCAGGAGTCTTCATTGTATTTCTGAGCCAAGCGTGTCTCCGTTCTTGAAGTGAAAAGGACCTTAAGAAAACCTCCAGAGGTCCACCGACCACAAAAATTGGTGGTGGGGGCGCTCCAGTGTTGATAGTGATTAAAAGGAAGGCCTCAGCTTGACTTTGGCCAGTTGAGTTGAGCCGATTTTTTTTTTTTTAACCTTTAATTTATGTGGTCAAAGGCTAAAGTAGAGAGAACACCGATCTCCAGAGTTCAAAATAAAACCAGAACGCCCAAATAGACGCTGCTGTCCTACTGTAAAACTACAGTCCTTCATCCTGGCATAAAGACTTCCAAGATTGTACCCATGCAGTAATTCACAGTGAATTCATGGAGACATCACAGATGTTCTCCTGAAGCATGTCAACGCAATCTGCTCTTTGTTGAAAACTGACCGAAAACTTGGCTTCTATGGGATCATATCCTACACCCCATCCCTCATCAGTTTCCCTCGTTATAGGCTTTCAGTAGTTAGAGAATAGGCTTTGGTGAGGTACAGATCCTAATAGCGCAGGCCCTAGGCTCACAAGAACCCTGGGTCCCAGGCCCCAGCTTGTTATCTTCTTCCACTGTCCTGATTTCCGTCACTCTCCAGGGTAAACTGAGGGAATAAAACCTGTTGAGCTAGTTGGTTGTGAGGAATTCAATAAATGTTTCTTGGATAATTGACCAGGAACCAGAATCTTGATGTGTGTGTGTCAGTATTTACCTTCATTTTTCTCTGCGTAAATCTCTGCAGTAAAAGTAAGGATTAATGTTGGAATTAAGTCCGTAAGATCTTTCTTGAGATACTTTCTTTGTTCTAATTATTTTATTTTATTTATTTAATTTTTTTTTCTGAAAACTTTGCCATTGTGTTCAATGTTGATTTCAGTTTGAGGGGAATTCCTGACAGGATTGCAGAAACTCAAACTTCCCAAATCATTGGGTTAATGTTTTGGGGAGCTGTTTGAAGGAATAGAAAGATGACTCGATTATAGTAGTAGGAATGAAGTGAGAAGTGCCAAATATTAATAGTTCAGCTTTTTCCAATTCCCTTACACATTCTGTGACTCATCTTCTGTAGCCTGGATGATTTCTGTATCTAAAATTTTGTGGTCTGAGATCAGCAGTGGACGGTGAGACCCCACAGATCAACTGTCTTGTAGGGGGAGTATGTAGCCTGAAAATTAAGGCCAGTCCTGTGAAACTGTTGATATTTGACCCTTTTGACTAACAGAAGAAAATTTCATTTGGCACTTGCAACATAGGTCAGTGCTTCAGTAAGAGTCATGAGCAGCGAAAACAGGCTGGAACGGATAGGCATCGAGGCCTTTTGATACTGATCATTCTTCAGAAAAGAGATTAACAGTTAGTATTTACTAAACACTTACTCTGCATGTGCCAGGCGGTGTCGAGGGTCTCTGTTATCATCCACGTTTCATAGATGAGGAAGTGGAAACTCGGAGAAATGAATTAGCAGCCCAGGTTGCAGAGCCTGAAAACTAGATGGGGAAATTTGCACCTCGACAAAGTTGAAACAATTTCCTTTTCTGTGTTAAAGGCTTATCTTTGTGCAGTGCAGTTATAACATCACTGTGATGCAATAGCCTGAAAATGAAGGCCCTTTGTGAGAGGCCTTTCAGGCATTGAGCAATGTGCCTGACTCACCAGCTGAGTGGATTTTTCTAGTTGACCTTGCGTTGGTCATTAGAGTCAATTTTGAGATGTAAATGCGATTGCAGCATGGAATGGAAAAGGTGCAGTCATGTTGCCTAGGTTTTATTTTTACCCAAGTTAAGCTCGTATACTTCATGATTTCCATTGTAATCCAGATGGCATTGATGCTGTTAAAGTTGTTTATTTTTAATTCGTATTGAGGAATGAGAGCACGCTTGGGATTCAATTCAAAATATAACAGAAACAATGTCATTGACATTTCCTTTAATATTCATTTCTTGTTTTTGTAAAGTATGCCTGTATTTCACAGGGTTTAACACATTGTTTGATATCCTGTTATTTTTCTAAATTATATTTGAGTTGATTTCTATCCAGGTTGGACTTGTATGAGAATGTCGAAAGACGCTGACCTTTGAGCACAGACATTACATAAGAATTTTTCAGTTTCAAAATGAATTTTTATTACTGTCACCCCCAGTTATCTTTCACATTTCTTTGCAAGTAATTTTACTGTAGTTAAAAAACAAAATAAAACAAAACAAAACAAACAGACAAACAAAAACGCCCAAAACTGTTTTTCGTGTGGCTTTAATAAAAGAGCATAAGCTTGTTTTTATGATAAGAAAGTTTACTAGAGATTTACTAGATGCCATTTGTTATTAATCTGTGCTTTCAGGACTCAGTTTCATAGGAATCAGAATAATGTTTATAAGCCTTTTAATTATCAGAACATGATGTCTTTTATTAATTAGCTTTTTAGGGGTCTTAAACTATAATTAACTAGTCTTCAAATAAACACTAAAAATAAGCATTGTAAAATCCACTGTATCCATAAAGTAGAAAATGACGTTTATAATCATCCACTGACTAGAAAAGTGGAAGAAGAAATTAAAAAGCCAAGTGAGGCAATTTGGGATGATTCTACATTATCATTAGAAACTTTCAAGAACTTTCTCAACCTGACTGCCCCCCCCCGCCCACCATTTTTGCCATCATTACACCATATTGCGTGTATTAGTTACCCACTGGAGAATTTCCTACAACTGGGTTACTTTCTGATTGTTAGTATCCTTTGAAGATTTCAGATGAGTGCTAGACTGATCAATTACCTTTTCAGAAGTTTCGAGAATATTAATGGTCCCCATTTTTTAAGTTTCTATAGATTTTTAAAAAATTATTACTGTTCTGTTTTTCCCCACATTAATCCCCATCTTTAGTGAGAGCTGTTCTTATTTCTCAAGCCATGCAGTTAATCATTTGATCATGCTAGTGTGTATGTGCTTACTCTGTGCAGGCTTCAGAATAATTTGTGTATTAGGTTACCAACACTGACCACCTCTTAAAGAAGAATGTTAAGTTATACTATTTCATATTTCAATTATTTAAATTATATCAGTGATGTAATAAAAGGCAATGCTGTCATCATATTTATTAAATTTAAATTTAATTTTCAACTAGTCCTTTGTTGAACTTGAAATATTTTCATTTATCATAAACTGGATCAGGCTTTGACACATTTATTTACAGAGTCACCCAAATAGAAAAAGTAGGTCAATTTGTTGCTATGACAGGGTAGATCCTGGCAGTGTGTGAGTGTGTGTGTGTGTGTGTGTGTTGCCTGTCTTGATCAAGTATACATTTCTAACTTTGGGGTAAGCTGCTTCTTGGGGACAGAGTGGCCCTTAGAGAGGTTTAACATAGTTTTCTAAATTTAAAAATCCTTTTCTTTTTCAACAGGATTAGAAAATTCTCTTGCAACTTCAGTGTTTTCTGACTTTTTTCACTCCCCCTGTCCCCTGGGTTTTACATGTGTAGTGAATTATTTTCACATTTCATCTCTGCTTTTAAATACTAGATTGTTTCTCATCTATGAAAAGAAGTAAAGCATTTCATTGACACAGACACTGTGAATTTTACCCACAGGAAGAAAATGTAGGGTTAACATGTTGCTAGTATTAATAGTTTAAAAGTATAAAGAGATGTGAATTGATTAATTGATTTTGTTTTTTCTTAAAAATGACATTTGTCTCAAAAATAAGCAACTGCTGTCTTACTGGAGAGACGGCTTACAGTTTAACAAAACTTAGGTTTATCTTAAAGGTCATTTTTTTTCCTTTACCGTTATATATATTATACAACAGAGAGAAAACAATAGATTCAGAGAGTAGAGGGAAAATAAGATAATTCCATCATGTTTTCAAATCATTGGGCATATCAAATAGTATTTCATCTTCTATTGACAGAATTTTAAAGTCAAAATATATATAGCAATTTGCAATAAAACTTACCCTTTAGAGATAATTAATAACAAAATGTTCTCAGTAGATGATTTTAATGTTTAAACTACTAGTAAGATTTTAGATGATTCAAACAAAGCATGTTTATTCTTCTCTTTTGTAGAGTTTGGATTGTTAAACATTATTTCTGTGAGAGATCAGGTAGAGACCAGGGACGGTAATAAAGGTCTATCATAAACATAAGTAATGAGATAACTCCTCAAGGATAAATTTGGTCTAGAATTATTGTTATGAGGTTATTTCTTTTATAGAATTTTCTAAGTCAAATCTTGTTCTTAATTACAAACTTTTAAAATGTTGGCATATGAAAAAGAATTCTTGCTTATAGAAATAGCTTGATGAACTATAAAAAAGCATTAATTAGTGATGGCACCTTCAGAATATGTACAGAAAAGTATGTCAACTGGTATGTAATAATACCTGCTCTTAAATTTCTCTTTTTTATTTGTGTTTTCAAGGAGAGTCACATCATCTAATGTGTGTAATGAAGTTAATCGTGCTGAATACACTAACATCATAGGATTGGCATGTAGTGTCAATTATTCACCAGAAAAGAAACTTAAGCAATGACGAATATACCACAACATTAGATGTTGATTTGAAACGATGATGCATAGATGAAGTAATTGTTAAATTAATCATAATGGAAAATACTGAGGCTTGAAATAAATTTGTTAGGTTAGCATAAATCCTGAGGCTTTTTGAAGGCATCGTAAACTACCTTTGCATTTGCTTTAAGTTTATTGTTGAGGGGCATAAGGAGAACCCAGAGCCCATCTGTGCCCAACTGCCATGTGGTCTTGAGAAGGTTAGCCTATCTTTTAGCTGATTAAGCTGAAAAATGAGAGGGTCAGAGAGACACTGCCCCACCCCCACACCCCCACCCTCCGTGACTCATGTTGAAAACAGATTACACTCTTGGTTTTGTTAAAAAAAAAAAAAAAAAAAGATCATAGGTGACAGTGTCCACAGCTATCATATTTCTTTTTCTCTATTTAACATAATTACAATTGCCAGGAGATTAAAATTTTAGCAGAGATATGAAAATTAATAAAATGTTATCTCAATTCATAAATAGTGCCAGGGTGTGAAACAACTCTAGGGAGGATGAAGAAAAGTTCTAGATAGTATCTTTGCTGGCTAAAAGAAGTTAAGATAGCATAGTGCCTTGCTGCACCCAAAGTAACCTAGTAATGGGTGTGTGTTACTCAGAAATGAAAGTGACACAGAAGAGAACTGTGTGTAAATGAGACTGCATTGCACAGATGCAGAACAACCTGGGAAAGTGTAGGAGAGAGTAAAGGAACTGGGCTGGAATGTAAGCTGTGCCATTTAACCAGCTGTGTGACACTGGGCAAGTCACTTGACTTCTCTGAATCTTAGTTTTCTCATCTGAAAGTGAATGAAAGGAGGTCAGGCTCCCAGTGCCCGTTTTGTGATAAGTGTCTAATAAATGGCACCTACTATGATTGTTTTTGTTATTATCTCCATGACGAGAATAAAGCCTGAACCCCAGGCCCCTGTCTGTGCAGCTCTGCACTCACACCTGGTTCCCCTCTGCTCACCTGTTTGTCTCCCACCCACGACTGTGAGCGCCTGGTGTCGGGAGCTTGGTTTTTTCCTCCCTCTTTATGCACCCCCAGTCTCCCCTTGTGTCCAGTACACAGTAGGTGCTCTATGTGTGTTGAGTAAACCATTAATGAATAAGAGAAGCCCTCTGTTAATAAATAAAATATCTTCTTTAGAATTCACATGACAACATTAAAAAGAAAGCATCAGAAAAGTTTTCTGGTTACAAAACTGTCATATATAAGGTATATGGGTGACTGTCAATCAAACGCTGAGCACCTAATATCTTCAGGTTTTTGCTAGAAGACTAAAAGTATATTTTAATTTCCGCCCTGAAGTAATCGCAGTGTAGTTGGGCACAAAAGACAAACATGTGGAAAGACACACAGTGCATATGATTGTGCCTCTCTCTATTATCCCACAATGCTGATAAACTCTTCTGCACTGCAAGATTATTTGATACATGATATTACAGAAAATATCCTAAGGTAGTGTGGTGATTTGCCATTGAGTTGTAGAGATCATGAATGGAATACATACAGATGAGAGAAGAATAATGACGTGTCGTGAAATTCAAATAGGAAGATGATTAAAAACAAATGAAGTGGCTAGGCGCAGTGGCTCACGCCTGTAATCCCAGCACTTTGGGAGGCTGAGGCGGGTGGATTTTGAGGACAGGCGTTCGAGACCAGCCTGGCCAACATAGCAAAACCCTGCCTCTACTAAAAATACAAAAAATTAGTGGAGCATGGTGGTGAGCACCTGTAATTCCAGCTACTCGGGAGGCCAAGGCAGAGGAATTGCTTGAACCCGGGAGGCGGAGGCTGCAGTGAGCTGAGATCGTGTCACTGCACTCCAGCCTGGGCAACAGTGCAAGCCCCTGTCTCAAAAAAAACAAACAAAAAAAAACAACAAATGAGGTTTTCTGTAGGTCTTAATGTACCTACAAAGTTGTAGAGATGATAAAGTAGACATTTAGTACTTACACACCTGGAAGACATGAGTTAAAGAAATTTTAAGACACATGGGGCTATTTTAGTTCAATAGAAATAGGACTGTGAAGGCTGCCTCCCAATTGGGCCCCAACCTTGGAAAGGTCTTAGAAGTTTAGGAAGAGTAACTAAAACAGACAGAATGGTGGGGCATTTCAAAAGTGTTAGTGTAAAAACTACTAAGTGAGGCAGAAAAAAGGAATCTGATTTTTTTTTTTTTAAGAAGGAATGCATAAGATAACACATGGAAGAGAAAGACTCTCAAGTGGAGAAAATACCGAGAATAATATCAGCAAGGGACCATATGATGTTTAAAAACTAAAAGTGGAAAAAAATAGTGGCTGAGAGTATAGTGGAGATTTGAAAGGCGCCTTGGAAAAGGTCAATGCAATCGTCGTCTTTAACTGGGATATCTTACTCTTTGCTTCCCCACTCACTTTACTTTAGCAGGGAGGACTTTGCTGAATGGCAGAGTACAGACTTCAGAGGAAATAATCCATTCAATATGTAGAGGAAAATGGGTTTTTATGTTAGAGGACAAAACCTAAATGGAAATTAGAGGATATAGTATTGTTGGCTGGGTGTAGTGGCTCATACCTGTGATCCCAGCACTTTGGGAGGCCAAGGCAGACGAATCACCTGAGGTCTGGAGTTCAAGACCAGCCTGGCCAACATGGTAAAAACCCCATCTCTACTAAAAATACAAAAATAGTAGCCAGTCATGGTGACGGGCACCTGTAATCCCAGCCACTCAGGAGGTTGAGGCAGAAGAATCATTTGAACCCGGGAGGCAGAGGCTGCAGTGAGCTGAGATCGTGCTGCTGTACTCCAGCCTGGGCAGCAGAGCAAGACTCTGTATCCAAAAAAAAAAAAAAAAAAAAAAAGGAAATAGTATTGCTTTACTAAATGATAAATAGGAAGATTCCTTTTCTGCAACATCACTGCTGACTGTGACATACTCCTTGCCTTCATTTCCCGTTAAAGTTCCATTATCAAAAAAGAAACAGAAACTTCGTATTAATAATCACAAATTTCTCTGAGTTACAACTAGCTGTTCCATTTACTGTGTTGGCCCAGTTTAATGGGCAGAAACATGGCATGAAACGTTATTCTTTAAGATCCTGAAATTATTACATCATTCCTTTCGTTCCTTCTGGAAAAGACGAAAGAAGCTGGCAGGCTTTTTCCAATTGATAAAAGTAAACTTCACGTTATTAGTTGTGATGAAACTAGGCATAAGAAAGAGATAGTGACATCGTGTAAGAACATTACATCTTTTTAATATGGTAGGATAAAGTGCCACTGTGTGCAGATCATGCTGACGGAACCATTGTGGTACCATGTCTACTTTTTGAAAAGCATTACCAACTGGAACATTAGGCAGAGAATCAGTGTCTAGAAACAGTTAGATTCAAAAGCCCCCATGCAACAATTGCTATCCGAACATAACGTGGAGTTTATTATCTCCAGTCAAGGCAACTGTCAGGCCAGATTTGTACTGTAATTGTTTCATCAGTGGAAGAGAAAACTAATGGATGATTCTGTTTTTGAGTTGTTATATTTTGCTTGAAACTAATTAATATAACTGAAAGAACCTTTTTCTGTATCTATATTCTCTTGTTTTAAAATAATTTTGTTTCAAGACTGTGCTGTACTTTTAAAAGTCCCTTTGAATAGTAACTGTTTTTAAGTCCAAAGCTACTACGTAACTGAAATCTCAAATCTATTTTGACAGCATTTTCAAGATCACAAAAAGTATTTTGGACACTTCAATCTTGAATGTTTGATAGAACAATTCAAAGGAATCAGAAAAAAGAATTTCTAATCTCTTAAACTCAGATGCTTGTAAAGAGATGGCTTGATAGAGAAGATCCCTTTCATTTAGATGTAGTGAGTCACCTGGTAGGATTTGCGGGGATAAAAGCCCCTCAGGCAGTCAGGGGTGTTGATGGGCAGGTTTATGTTCACATTAAGGTGCAGATTAAAACCAATAGCTCCATTGTTAGTGGGCTTTTACTTTAGTTTTTGTAGAAGAAATTTGTCTCCATTTATGTTTTATTCCATAGAAGAGTGCAAAACTTTTTTTACTGATGCTAAAGTTTACTTGGTAAATTCCCTTTTAAGAGGTGAGCATGTTTGCTTGGCAGTGATATAAATATTAGGTAACATCATTTAGAAGCACCATGGTATGCATGTGCTGTTTAGAAACCTACCAACTAGAGGCTATCTGTCATTTCCTTCCTGTAATTGCCCACACCCAACTATTTCTCCATTTCTCCTCATTAAATACAGCCTTCCTCTATTTCTTCCTGGGCAGAGGTTATTTTATTTTATTTTTCCCTCACTTTCCTGGACCACATATTCTCTTACTGGTAGGTCTCCTTAGGGATTTGCCCTTTACATCTTTATACTTCAGGTATTTGGGAACTTATTTCCTTTTTGAGAATGCTAACATGTTGAAAGAAAGAACTGTGACTGTGCCTCATCTGTGCTTGCATGCCCTAAATGCTTAGCATATTTCCTTGTATATAACTTTTAATAAACATTTATCCAATGAATGACTGTTTTTTTTTTTTTTTAAATTCATGTATTGCAGATAACCAGGGAGACCCGACTTCATTCAGTAAGGAACCTGACGGATTTATCCCAGGCAGTAGAACAAAAGGAAGAATATTGATGGATTTTAAACCACAGTTTTTAAACAGCTTGAGCATACGGGGAAATTAATTTGTTCTCCCACACACATATATAGGGTAAGGTTGTTTCTGATGCAGCTGAGAAAAATGCAGACCATCAAGAAGGAGCAGGCATCTCTTGATGCCAGTAGCAATGTGGACAAGATGATGGTCCTTAACTCTGCTTTAACTGAAGTGTCTGAAGACTCCACAACAGGTGAGGAGCTGCTTCTCAGTGAAGGAAGCGTCGGGAAAAACAAATCTTCTGCGTGTCGGAGGAAACGGGAATTCATTCCCGATGAAAAGAAAGATGCTATGTATTGGGAAAAAAGGCGGAAAAATAACGAAGCTGCCAAAAGATCTCGTGAGAAGCGTCGACTGAATGACCTGGTTTTAGAGAACAAACTAATTGCACTGGGAGAAGAAAACGCCACTTTAAAAGCTGAGCTGCTTTCACTAAAATTAAAGTTTGGTTTAATTAGCTCCACAGCATATGCTCAAGAGATTCAGAAACTCAGTAATTCTACAGCTGTGTACTTTCAAGACTACCAGACTTCCAAATCCAGTGTGAGCTCATTTGTGGATGAGCACGAACCCTCGATGGTGGCAAGTAGTTGTATTTCTGTCATTAAACACTCTCCACAAAGCTCGCTGTCCGATGTTTCAGAAGTATCCTCGGTAGAACACACGCAGGAGAGCTCTGTGCAGGGAAGCTGCAGAAGTCCTGAAAACAAGTTCCAGATTATCAAGCAGGAGCCGATTGAATTAGAGAGCTACACAAGAGAGCCAAGAGATGACCGAGGCTCTTACACAGCGTCCATCTATCAAAACTATATGGGGAATTCTTTTTCTGGGTATTCACACTCTCCCCCGCTACTGCAAGTCAACCGATCCTCCAGCAACTCCCCGAGAACATCGGAAACCGACGATGGCGTGGTTGGAAAGTCATCTGATGGAGAAGATGAGCAACAGGTCCCCAAGGGCCCCATCCATTCTCCAGTTGAACTTAAGCATGTGCATACAACGGTGGTTAAAGTTCCAGAAGTGAATTCCTCTGCCTTGCCACACAAGCTACGGATCAAAGCCAAAGCCATGCAGATCAAAGTAGAAGCCTTTGATAATGAATTTGAGACCACGCAAAAACTTTCCTCACCTATTGACATGACATCTAAAAGACATTTCGAACTCGAAAAGCATAGTGCCCCAAGTATGGTACATTCTTCTCTTACTCCTTTCTCAGTGCAAGTGACTAACATTCAAGATTGGTCTCTCAAATCGGAGCACTGGCATCAAAAAGAACTGAGTGGCAAAACTCAGAATAGTTTCAAAACTGGAGTTGTTGAAATGAAAGACAGTGGCTACAAAGTTTCTGACCCAGAGAATTTGTATTTGAAGCAGGGGATAGCAAACTTATCTGCAGAGGTTGTCTCACTTAAGAGACTTATAGCCACACAACCAATCTCTGCTTCAGACTCTGGGTAAATTACTACTGAGTAAGAGCTGGGCATTTAGAAAGATGTCATTTGCAATAGAGCAGTCCGTTTTGTATTATGCTGAATTTTCACTGGACCTGTGATGTCATTTCACTGTGATGTGCACATGTTGTCTGTTTGGTGTCTTTTTGTGCACAGATGATGATGAAATTAGATTGTGTTATCACTCTGCCTGTGTATAGTCAAATAGTCCATGCAAAGGCTGTATATATTGAACATTATTTTTGTTGTTCTATTATAAAGTGTGTAAGTTACCAGTTTCAATAAAGGATTGGTGACAAACACAGAACTCCTGCTCCATTGCATTTGATTTGATGGAAAAGGAAAATCAATTTAAGTTACAAAAATAAAGATTAAGATGTTTTATATGGGGGAGTTTTCTCCCCTGAATTAAAAAAAACTGAAATGCTAAGTTCAGCAAATAATTTGTTTTTCCAGGCTATCAGTTGGAAAACCATTTTTTTTTTTTTTTTTTGAGACAGAGTCTTGCTCTGTCACCCAGGCTTTTT
>NW_016107368.1:5971507-5993408 GCF_001604975.1 Cebus imitator
AAAAAAAAAAAAAAAAAAAAAAAAAAAAAAAAAAAAAAAAAAAAAAAAAAAAAAAAAAAAAAAAAGAAAGAATGGCTCTAGGTCTTCAGATATTAGCTTAAAAATGATAACATCCAAAAATTTTTTCTAAGTTAATTGAGGATAAAACCATTATTGGTTATTTGTCCAAGACCCTCAGTTGCCTTATAGAAGTAAGAGTGGTCAAATGCGGACCAAGTGCTTCTGTTGCAATGCATGACCAGCATCTGCCTCTGTTTCTGGGATGAGGTTGGGCTGGGGGATAGTTGTGGGGGTTGGTAGGTGGGCTAGGCATTAGTCAGGCACAGCTTTCTCCAGAGGTATCTGCTCACGAAAGCCCTCTCCAGAATCATCTCTTTCCACACTGACCTCTTTTCTATTCTAGAAGTGGGTAAAAGACTTGAGCAGTCCTGGAACAGGTGCAGAGTGACAGTGACTCAGCCCTCACTTCCCACCAGCATCTCATGTTGGCAGGGAGGCAAAATACAGGCAGGAAGAGCCCAAGGGTAGCATCCCATTTTAGGACTCTGCAGTCTTTCTGACTGTCCTCTTTGAGTACAAGCCTGATTTTTGATATGCTAAATTTCCTGCACTTTCATATTTTTAAAAAGCACGGTGCTTTGTATTAAAGGCACTGCCAGTAACACACACATACCCACGCCATTGACTTTGTCCTTTTTGCCACAGGGATCACTTTTCGCTCTGAAGTCTCCTGGCTCTTAGAGAAACACGCTGCCTGCCAGGTGCGGTGGCACGTGCCTGTGGTCCCAGCTACTCGGGAGACTGAGGTGGGAGGATCGCTTGAGCCCAGGAGTTCTGGGCTGTAGTGCGCTATGTGGATTGGGCATCCACGTTAAGTTCAGCATCAATATGGTGACCTCTCAGGAGTGGGGGACCACCAGATTGCCTAAGGAGGGGTGAACCGGCCCAGGTCAGAAACGGAGCAGGTCAAAACTCCTGTGCTGATTAGTAGTGGGATCACACCTGTGAATAGCCACTGCAATGCAGCCTGGGCCTGGGCAACATAGTGAGACCTATCCTCTTTAAAAAAAAAAAAAAAAAAATGTGCTGCCTGGCTCCACTTTTGGCCTTCTCTCCAGTATTTTACTCTAGTGGCTGCGTGAGGCCCCAAAGGCAGACTCTTCTCATTTGTGGCAGTTATAAAGCAGGGAAGGAGAGCTACAATATCAGATGGGAAGTCAGGGGCCAAAAGCCTTTGACGGCCTAGATGGGTGGGATGACTCTAACAACACAAAGTATAATAGAGATACAATGTAAAGCCAAGTTCTTACCTTAAAAATAAAAAGCAACTATCCAAATTCACAATTGGGAGAAAAATAATAAAATTACTACATTAAAAACATGAGTTTTAGTTCCTTCAAGCTTACTAAGAGTCAACAATCAGTGGAATGTTGGGTTGTGTCAATGCAAATAGCATTCCAAGCACGGGTGGCTGTCCTCCATAGCAGGGGTGCATGCTTCATAAGAGGAGCAACATCAGACTTCCAAAGGAGATGGGAGACTTTGTAGCCATGAACTAAGTAACCTACTAAGAAAACTACTGGTAGGTTGTCCAGAAAGGGATGAACTCTGGGCTACTAAAAGGGAGAATGAGTAGATAGTAGCAAGGAAGGTAAATCTCAATTTTTTTTTAGGAAGAACTTTGATCTCAGAGTTGTGCAGAAGCAAATAACACCTTCCCCAGTAATCTCTGAATATTAGCACTCATGGGGTATCTCACACTCAGACATCACCATTTGAGCTCTTTTCCTTAGTATTCTTTTGCCTTTTCATTTCAAGGATCTAAGTTATCATTGGGATCCTGTTTAAAATGTGACTCCTGGCCAGGTGTGGTGGCTCATGCCTATAATCCCAGCACTTTAGGAGGTCTAGGTGGGAGAATTACTTGAGTCCAGGAGTTTGAGCCAAGACTGGGCAACGTAGTGAGACCTCCACCTCTACCCTCACGCCCACAATCCCCCAGAAATGTGCATGATGGCACATGCCTGTAGTCCTAACTCTGCAGGAGGCTGAGGAGGGAGGATCACTCGAGCCCAGGAGTTCGAGGCTGTAGTGAGCTGCAGTGGTGCCACTGCACGCCAGTCTGGGCAACAGAGCAAGACCTTATCTCAAAAAAAAAAAAAAAAAAGAAAAGTAACTCTCTAGGAATAAAGGGAATATCATAAACAAGCAATTTCAACCCCACTAGAGACCAAAGAAACGTAAAGTAAAATTATACTGTGACGCTTTGGTTTCATGATGTCAACTGAACAGACACTACCACCTCTCCTTCCCACTCACAGAGCCCCCAAGAATGAGAGAAAATGTGTTTAAAGCCATATAAATGTATAACTATATTAAGAAATAAGAAACACAAACCTCAGAACTCCAGAAGGTTTAAGAATTCCCAGCAAGGTGGTTATCAGGCAAACCTAGATAGAGGAAGCTGCAGTCAGGCACAACCCAAGAAAGCTCCCACAGGGT
The DNA here is from genome assembly GCF_001604975.1 of Cebus imitator. NCBI lineage: Eukaryota > Metazoa > Chordata > Mammalia > Primates > Cebidae > Cebus > Cebus imitator. The sequence goes on from NW_016107368.1 coordinate 5,974,010, forward strand.
TCCGCCCCAGTGACTGGACAGGAAAGGCATGTGGGGAACCTGAGTGATCCTCAGGGGCATTGGCTGGGCGAGGACACAGCAGCCACAGCCACCAGCCAGGCCAATCGCAGTGGGGAGCAGTGCAGGGCAGAGTCGGGCGGCTCTGCCCCGGTAGCCCACAGATCCCCTGTGCAGTGCACACATGCACCCCGCAGGAAGCCTGCATAGCCATCATGTGTTCATTGTTTGGGCTTTTTTTCGTTTTTGTTTTTTTATCGTTGTGTCCGTTTTCATAAAGAATAATGCTGAGGCTCTGAAAGGTTGACTTGTCAAAACTCTCCCAGATGGCTAGCAAAAGGAGCGGTCAGGTCAGGCACTTTGTTCTTCCCCCGATGTACCTGGGAAATGAGACTAGGGCATCTCTCCAACCTGCATGAGAAAAGAAAGGAGTCCAAGCGAGTGTCCAAAGTGGCTTTCCTCTGTCAATCAATAAAACTGCTGTCTAAGCATCTACTTGTACAGATGTATAATAGCTGTCTAATAACTTAATTCTTCTTTATCCTCAACTAGCAAACATTCTGAAATAAAAACAGCCCTCATCAGTGTAGGTCTTCCATTTCTTGTGGATATGCACATGTGTTTCCTCTCCTGAAGTCTAATTCCTAACAAATGGGCACCTTTTTGACACAGCACCATTGTTAATTAAAACCTTAAATCATGTTAGATGTTTTTAAAAAAAAACTAGAAGCCGTTAAGCTCATTTTTGAAAACTAGAAATTATTTCTTAGAAATGAGAATCATTGGCATCACCCACCTGGTTTTTGTTGTTTTGTGTTCTGTGGGGCTGAGACAGGGAGGTGTTGTAGTATTAATTACTGCTGGGATGTCTTGTGCTGGGCCACCAGCTACTTGCACTTGAAAAACTTGTGGCCAGGTGTGGTGGCTCATGCCTATAACCTCAACACTTTGGGAGGATGAGGCAGGCGGATCACCTGAGGTCAGAGGTTCGAGACCAGCCTGGCCAACATGGCGAAACCCTGTCTCTACTAAAAATACAAAAATTAGCCAAGCATGGTGGTGCACACCTGTATTTCCAGCTACTCAGGAGGCTAAGACAGGAGGATCGCTTGAACCCGGGAGGCAGAGGTTGCAGTGAGCCGAGATCACGCCACTGTGCTCCTGCCTGGGCAACAAGAGTGAGACTTTGTCTCAAAAGAAAAGAAAAACTTGCCAAGGATGTGAAATTGTGGCATATTCAAAATACCAGTAAGGATATAGAAGAGAACATGCAGAATTATGAACCATAATCTTCTCAGAAAAAAATGTACACAAGGATGTCTTCTGGAAGGTCATACAAAATACAACTGGTTTAAAGAGTTGGCCAGGTGTGGTGGCTCATGCCTATAATTCCAGAACTTCAGGAGGATCACGAGGTCAGGAGTTGAAGACCAGCCTGGCCAACATGGTGAAATCCCATCTCTACTAGAAATACAAAAATTAGCCAGGCATGGTGGGGAATGCCTGTAATCCTAGCTTCTTGAAAGGCTGAGGCAGAATTGCTTGAAACCAGGAGGTGGAGGCTGCAATAAGCTCAGATCATGCCACTGAACTCCAGCCTGAGCAACAGAGCAAGACTCCATCTCCAGGGGAAAAAAAAGTTTGGCAGTAATTCCCAGAGGTGGCTTATTCTGATTCTAGTCGACGTAAGGAAAAAGTTAATTCAAGAACTAGTGAAAATAAGACCCGGGGTAATATTGCAGAGCACCAGAGAACAGATGATGCTAAGTGATGAAGACGTACTACTTAAGAAAGTTGGGAGAGAAACTGTCACTGCTAAGCCATGCTGGAGACTGACAAAGAACGGTTACTGTTTGCTGAGTATTGATAAGCCTACAGACAGGCAAACAGAAGTACATGTGTAGAGCCTTCTAAAGTAAACTGTTTCGGCTGAGTAGCCCGGACAGGTATGAAGGCTATTTTTTATACCTCACTTTTGTCAATCTGATCCACTTCAGAAGGAAAAGGTTACTTTGGGGAAAATACCTATTAAAGTCCAAGGTTCTGGAGGTCAAGAATATGGCACTTTTGAAAGAGCACATGGAAGAAATCACGGTAGGAAAGGAGGGAGAAAAAGGAAGTTGTTCAAGAATAGCACAGGAATCTAACAAAAGGGAGACGAAGGGCAGGAAGGAACCTCAAAATTAATAACCCCTGAAGTAAACATGTTTCAGTACAACAGGGTTAAAAAAAGAAAGTTGTTCTAACAGTCGTGTCAGATTTCTAGTGAGAGAGGGAACTTTCTGAGAAAAGAACTTCGATACAATACTGGGGTCCCAGCAAAAACGCTAAAAACAGCGATGCTCGTAATTGCCTGGCACCAACATAGGTGAGATGCTTTGTAGAGAAAGTGAGTCAGGTGATGGTGGTGATTTGTGCTTTTACAGGGCAGAGGGGAGGGTTACTTTTGAAAGGAAGAGGATGAAGGAGAAAAGAGAAGGGAGGGGACCCTGCATGGCTAAGAGCCAGTGCAGACTCCCTGTGGGTGGGCAGCCACGCCAGAGAGCCACCATCTGATTCGAAGTGGTTTCCATTGCTGAATGGAAACAGGCCAAGATAGTTCCTCTTTAGATTTTTAGTGAGTCCTACTAGACTCAGAAATGCTTTTTGCAAGTAAGTTTTTGTTTGCTGGACTTTGTAGCGGAGTGAGCATTCTGCAGAGCAGCTTATCTGAAAGCAGGAGCCCAAGGTCATGGCCGTGAAGGCTGACCCAAGGAACCTGCAGAATCCAGAAGGAGACTTGGACTTTGACGACCCATGCAACTAAGACCTGCAGATCATCTTATCCAGATCTCGAGGATTAGGGAGCACCTCTACCTGCTAATTTTCAATGACTATGAATCGCCTAATGGACACTCAGTTCTGTGCAACATGCTGTAGGGGAAACATAACAAAAAGAGACAGGATCTCCTTCTGAAGAGTTTTAAATCTACTTGTAAAGGAAAGACCAAAATGCTAAAAGTAGTAAGAGCCAATAGAGTACACTATCAAGAGGTAGAATATGTAGAAAGAACTATATCTACCAAAGAAACTGAGCAAACAGAACTGGGCAGAAACTAAAGGACATTTGGGCAATTAAAGCACCTAGATTAGTCTGGTGTGGTAGTCACACCTCTAATCCCAGCACTTTGGGAGGCTGAGGCAGGAGGATTGCTTGAGCTCAGGAGTTCGAGACCAGCCTGGGCAACATGGGGAAACCCCATCACTACAAAAACTTAAAAAATTAACCAAGTGTGGTGGTGCACGCCTATTGGCCCAGCTGCTCAAGAGGCTGAAATAGGACAATCACTTGAGCCCAGGAGGTCAAGGCTGCAGTGAGCCTTGATTGCACCACTGCACTCCAGCCTGGGCAACAGACACCGTCTCAGGAAAAAAAAAAAAAAAGACAAAAGAAGAAAGAACCTGGATGAGAGGGAAAATTTAGAACCTGCATGAGCAGGGAAGAAGTGTTGGGCATGACTACCGCTGTTGGGGGCTGGGGGCGGTAAGGTGATGAAGTACTCCGCATCGCTGCAAAAGGGAATTTATTTGGAGGATTAGTAACAGAATTCAAAGATAAACATAGAACCAGTTGCCAAAGGACCTTGAATTCCAGGCTTAAGAAAATGCCCTTGATTCACTTAGGAATGGCTGGAGGGAACGTAACCTTGTAACTGCTGCTGAACGGCTTAGCAGGGGCATCAGCTCAAGGTGAATCCAGGTGGGAGAATCAGGAGAACAGGTGAGCAGGGGTCAAGAAAAAGTTCTGGAGAAGCCAAAGGGCTCTGCCTTCCCTGGGTACATTAGCATGTCCTGAACGCTTCAACAACAGTGACGCCCTAGCCGAGCCAGGGTCACTGAAGACAGTGGGTTGTAATGAATCTATTCTTCATTTTCTGCAAAGTATGATAAGTATCATGATGTTATTTTTTGCTTCTTCAATTTGTAGTTGTTTTTGTACTGTATGCCCTGAGTGGCACCTAACATCGGTTCAGAACAAAATTGGGGTAATTGCTGAGATAATCCAAGGGAAAGTTTTCTGAATTTTTTGAGATTGTAAATGAGTGTGTTTCTAGAAAAATCAAGATAATTGTCTGTATTTTTCACTTCCCTTGCTGTGAACATGCAAATTGGGCTTAAGCTTGCAAAACACATTTAAAAACTCATTTTCTCCAGGTAGAAAGAAGCATCTTAGCACCTCCTTAGAGTCATGCAATAAGGCAGAAATGAGGGAAGTGTCATTCTTCCCATTCATTGAATTTGAGAGTAAATTAACCTCAGGCCACAAAGTTCAAGGATAGAGCAAAGTGTACTATAGGTTGAGCATGGTGGCTCACACCTGTAATTCCAGCACTTTGGGAGGCCAAGGCAGGCGGATCACCTGAGGTCAGGAGTTCAAAACCAGCCTGGCCAGCATGGTGAAACCCTGTCTGTACTAAAAACACAAAAAATACAGGTGTGGTGGTGCACATCTGTAGTCCCAGCTACTTGAAAGGCTGAGGCAAGAGATTGCTTGAACCTGGCAGGCACAGAAATTGCAGTGAGCTGAGATTTCACCACTGCCCTCCAGCCCAGGCGACAGAGCAAGACCCTGTCTCAAAAAAAAAAAAAAAAAAAGAAAAGTATGGTGTAATAACTGGTGAAAGCACCAGGGTGTGGCAGCTCACACCCGTGACCCCAGCACTTTGAGAGGACAAGGCAGAAGGATCGTTTGAGGCAGGAGTTTGAGACCAGTCTGGGCAACACAGCAAAACCCTGTCTCTATAAAAAAACATTTTAAAATTAGCTGAGCATGGTGGTGGGCATCTGCAGTCCCAGCTACTTGTGAGGCTGAGGTGGAAAGATTGCTTGAGCCCAGGAGTTTGAGGCTGCAGTGAGCTATGATAACTCCATTGCACTCCACCCTGGGTGACAGCAAAACCTTGTCTTTTTAAGAAAAAAAAAAATTCAAACTTCTTTTTTCCTCTCGGTACTTCATATTGGGTAATAAATAAATAACTGGGGAAAACAATAAAAAATGGCTAAGCAGAGGAAAACACAAGTGATGGCTGGAGCCTGCTACTTTTGTTTGTCCCTGCCTAATGTTTTTGCCAAGTTCTCTTACACCTCAGTACTATGAATAGCGTACCAAAAATCAAACGGTGCCTTAAACATGCAGTAACACATATTTATGATGAAAGCATAATAAAGAATGAACAACAGGTCGTTTTTGAGTATGCCTTTAATGTACTTTCAGCATACATAGTACTAAGTCGAGAGTCCTGGTGGCATTTCCTTTGCCCCTTCTTCCCACAGTTGTGATTGAAGAACTAGGTGACCAGGGTGCAAGTGACAGCAGATTTGGAAGCTGCTTCAGCGGAATATTTTGGCTTTGCAGAGGGGAGTTGTTTCCTTGGGGCCATGGCTGGCACAGCTGGACTCCATGAACGCGAACTCCAAGGAAGTGCGGTCCTCTGGGCTTCTGCACGATGCCACTATCGTTCACTGAACTTTGAGAGCTCTTCCTGTGTCCCAGGAATAGCCTTTCACAGAGTTTGGCAGGGAAATTTAAGTCACCTGGCCATGTGCACAGTGTGTGTAAATGGGGAGCAAGGAGGTGACTTTGAGAGCCACACTTGTAATCGCTGTGCGACACTGCCTTAGGTCTGAGCTGGTAGCATTTTTAAAGTCAAAAGTCATGGGAGAGAGGCGGGGAAGTTCAATAATTATTTTACCCCCTCAGTTTAGGCTGCAAGAGCCTAAACTAGTCTATGGGCTACACCACCACAGTCCCCACTGCTGGCGAGCCCTGCACCATCTACCAGGCTGTGCCCACTGCTACAGGCCGACCACCTCCCCAAAGCTCACATGGAGACACATTGTCCACCTTCTTTTTTGGGACGGACAGGGTCTCACTCTGTCACCCAGGCTGGAGTGCAGTGGCACGATCATGGCTCACTGCAGCCTTGACCTTGACCTTGACCTTGATGATTGGGAGCATGGCTCAAGCAATCATCCCACCTCAGCCTTCCAAGTAGCTGGGATTACAGGCACGCGCCACCATGCCCAGGTAATTTTTTGTATTTTTAGTAGAGACGGGATTTCACCATGTTGACCAGGATGGTCTCAATCTCTTGACTTTGTGATCCACCCGCCTCGGCCTCCCAAAGTGCTGGGATTACAGGCGTGAGCCACTGCTCCCGGCCTTTTTTAAGTTTTAAATGTAAAGTTTTTAAATTTTACATTTAAAGTTCACACCACCATAATTTTTAAATTTTTCTATAGAGACTTGATTTCATGATATTGCTCCGGCTGGTCTAGAACTCCTGGGCTCAAACAATCCGCCCACCATGGCCTTCCAAAATGCTGGGATTATAGGCATGAGCCGCTGTGTCTGGCCACATCACCCAGCTTCTAGAAACCTCAGGAGACCTTCTTGTTTACAAATAACGAAGCCTAAACCCCCTTGTCTGAAATTTAAGGCCCTCAACATTTTGGCTGATCCCATACTGACCTTTCCCGGCATACCCCCCATCCTCTGTGAATTCCAGACTGTGGGTTGCAGCCGCACTGGCTTGTGCCATTAGTGCCAGGGACGCTAGCCAGTGTTTCAGATGCAGGAACAGACGACACAGCAGTGTCGTCGAGGTAGTAAGTCCAGCTGCGGTTTTAAGAAACACACATTCTGACATGTTTCCATTCACAATGTAAAATGCATCTCTTATGACAGGTCTCTGCTGAAGCAAAGTCTTGAAAGCTGCAATTTCATACCACTGATGTGAACTGTTCTCCCCGGAGCCCAGGAAGCCCACAGAGAGGCTTTACTGGCCTCCAGGAGGTAAAAGAAGAGGACATGAAAGCCTAGGTCTCAGGGCCGGGTTCTCCCCTCATTAGTGCTCCTCTTCTTCGTGTGTGTGTGTGTGTGTGTGTGTGTGTGTGTGTGTGTGTGTGTTTGTGTGTGTGTGCGTGCGTGTGTGTGTGTTTAGGATTGGGTTTCTGCCTGGTAAAAGGTTTCTGCTCTTCCCTACTCTGTGACAACATTCTTCATCACCCATATCCTGGGTGCTCTTCTCCTTCCAAGTATACAGTACAAGCCTGCCCTGGCATCCATCAAACAGCCCTTGTCCTGTAGCATTATTCAAAATAAATTCTGATACAAGAAAATTAGGACTACCTTTTCAAGACCATCATTTTATAGGTTAGATAATATCTGTCTACTGCTGGCATTACTGATCTTCCCATCCAAAAATTAGTTCTCCTAAACTGTACCCCTTGAAAACAACTTGAATAAATTAAGTAGTACCTTGCCAGGTTCTGGAAATGCAAAACAAAAATGTCCTGGCATTTTGGACCAGTGGTTTCCAACTTTTGTTTATCCCACAGTCCTAGCTATTAAAAAAAAGAAAGTTTATCCCACAGTCCTGGCTATTAAAAATAGAAAGTGAAAGAAAGAAAGAAAGAAAGAAAGAAAGAAAGAAAGAAAGAAAGAAGAAAGAAAGAAAGAAAGAAAGAAAGAAAGAAAGAAAGAAAGAAAGAAAGAAAGAAAGAAAGAAAGAAAGGAAAAAAGTACATCTATCTATATATCTATCTACTTTCCTATCTATCCATTATCCATCATCCATGTATTATCTATCTATCCACCCATTCACTCATCCATCTAGCTGTTATCTATTTACCTATCTACCCATACATATATTGTCTATCTATCTATCTATCTATCTATCTATCTATCTATCTTTTTATCCATCCATCCACCTGATGAGAGAGAAAGTACAGGTACTAAAGTCAGTTAAAACATTAAACATTAGTGGCTCATGCCTGTAACCCTAAGCACTTTGGGAGGCCAAGGTGGCCAGATCACTTGAGGCCAGGAGTTTGAGATCAGCCTGACCAACATGATGAAACCCCGTATCTACTAAAAATACAAAAATTAGCTGGGTGTGGTGGCACACGCCTGTAATCCCAGCTACTCAGGCGGCTGAAGCATGAGAATTGCTTGAACCCAGGAGGCAGAGGTTGCATTGAGCCACTGCACTCCAGCCCGGGTGACAGAGCGAGACCCTGTCTCAAAAACAGGAATAAATAAAATAAATATTGTTAAAGCTTAATGTATCTTATTTTCAGACAAATAAATATGAAAAAAATAATTCCAGTATTCCCCTTGCATCATAGAGGATAATTCTGTAAACATCCTGGGCCTCATCCTGGACCTCAGTAAAGACCACTGCTTTGTATCAGGGGGGATTGGAGGTAGAGGAATGGAGGCTCTTCGTATATTTGATCAGCTAATTGGGTTTTTACAAAACAAAAAAAAAAGTAAGGCACATTTTGGCGTCTCAGTTCAAAGCTCTTAGATGTTTCCAAATGTTAAAAATACACACCATCTCTATTTCTTCTTCTCCTTATATCTTTTCACCAGCTTGGATTTTAATAGATAAAATAGCCTTATAGTCTCAAGTTCCGAACTATTTTTGATGCCTACACTACATTTTGAAATTGAGGTTACGTTTGTCTTATCAAATGCCTAAGACTTGTTTATTACCTGAAAGTGAGCAAGGACCTGCTTTTGTGTTCTTCTGGTGGTCAGGAAAAGGCTTCCACCACTGAGCCGTTTCATGAGGCAGTGGGAAACGACATAGAGTTTGGCTTTGAACCCATCAGGAACTGTGTTGATTCAAGGTACCAAATAGCTCCTTGTAGAATATAAGTTCCCCCTTTAAAAGTTGTAAATTCTTTCAAGGCTAGCGTTTAAATAGGCTTTGAGGGAAAGCAATCGCTTATTACATTCTTTGTGAGAAACACCTCTGGATTAAACTTGTGAGGTATTCCAACCGGTCTCTGATCTTTGAACTTCTTTATAATTACAGCTGACCCCAAAGTCATTCTATTTTGCAGTTTTCTACCAGCAGCTTTCACAATATTTGTAAGATATTAAAATTACCATCTGCTATTGCTTACGATGTCTTAGGCTTCTGATGTGATAAAAGTATTAATTATTTTAAGCAGTACATTTTTAAACTTCTTATCCTCTTTTATGAATGCTCACTAATGAATTCTTATTAAGTCATTAAGGTAAGTATGGCAATTTATTATTACATATTTTTTTTCTATAAAATGAGAACAGCTTGTCTGGCTTTGCATCTATAATGGTAACAGAAGCTTCACGAACAGCTGCTTTGGTGTTAACTTCTAATAGGCCTTGCATGGAGCAATCTGTTCTCCATGTATGGGACTCAGGCATTACTCACGTCCCTGAGAAAAGATGGCACCAAGTCAACTACTGCTGGTTTTATTTATATTATTTTTAAGTCATTTTATTTTTTGCTGTAGATATTCCGTAATTGAAACATACTTACTTATAAGAATTCTACTAAAATTCCATTTCTATACTAGGACTAAAGTATTAAATTAGCAGGAGACATACATAGGACATTCAAAGAATGCATATTTTGTGCGTCTTTGAGGTATTCTTGCCATTTGAGGAATTCCTGAGATGAGTCATAACCCACAGGATACGTATCTGCAGAACTTTTGTTGTCATTTACAACCAATTTTACACGTTTGTCTGGTTTAACTTCTTAAAATACAAATGTGATCAAACCAGTCTTCTGATTTCTTACTTTATAGACTAAGTTTTGCTATTCAAAGTGTGGTCCAGGCTCCAGCAGTGAGAATTTGACATGGAATCTTCTAGAAATGTGGAATATCAGGCCCCTCTCAGAATTAGAATCTGCATTCTAACAAAATCCCCAGGCGATATACATCCATACTCATTAAAGTTTAAGAAGCAAGATCTATAGGAATGGCCCCCCAAAAAGTCTGTCTTGGTGAAATTAGTGAAAAATGAAGAACACAGTGAGTTTGTCATAAAGCTAAAGGTATCTAAATTTTTTAGTAGACAAGTAAGAAATCTCCCTCTCCCCCCACTGCCATCCTCCAATCTGCTCTCCATCCACAGTGTCCTTGTTCCCACCTTGCACAACTCTGGGCCTTCACACATGAAGCTTCTTTTGTTGGAAATCCCCATCTCTGTCTGACAAGCTCCTTTGAATTCTTCAAGACCCACTCGCTTTCTACCACATCTGTAAAGACATTCTCAGTGGTATCCCTACAACGCCATACTCATGTTGTGATCATAGCGTTTTTCACATTATATAAAATATTGTTCACGTGTCTGTCAACACATCTAGGTCATGTGCTCCTCAAAAGCGGAGGCTATGTTCTCTACGTCATTGTCTCAACTCCTAAGAGAGACACAAACTAGTTGCTCAATATGTTTGCTGAATGAATGTGACCTATGTGGAAATAAGCACCAGCAGAGAGAGTTATTGTGAAACACTCCGTTGGATAGGTGGAACGTGGTACATGGAAAGGCTGTTGGTTCAGGAGACTGCTTGCTAGAAGACTTTGGTCAAGTCATTTAATCCTTCTGTGCCTCAGTTTCCTCATTTGTAAAATAAGAATGCCTGATTTCCCTTAATGCACTGGATTATTCTGAGGGTAAAATGCAAGGAATTATGAAAGAATCTTTAAAAGTTAAAAAGCAGAAACATCAAACAAAAGGTTGAATATCAATATGAGGCAGTAATCTTGTTTTAAATGTACCATTAGAATGAAGACACACTACATATGAGTATTTGTGGCTCTTTTGGTTTTCTAGGACTGCTGTAACAAAGTCCCATGGGCTGGGGGCTTAAATAACAAAAATCTGTTTTCTTATAGTTCTGGAGGTTAGAAGTTCAAGATAAGGTGTTGGCAGGACTGGTTCCTTCTGAAGCCCGTCTCCTTGGCTTGCAGATAGATGATGTCTTCTCCCTGCATCTTCACGTAGTCTTCTGTGTGTGGCTGTGTCCTCCAAGTGTCTCTTTTTATAAAGACACCTGTCAGATTGGATTAGGGCCCACCCTACTGACCTCATTTTAACTTAATTACCTCTTTAAACACCCTGTCTCCAAATATAGTCACATTCTGAAGTACCAGGTGTTAGGATTTCAACTTACAAATTTTGAGGAAGACAATTCAGCTCTTAAGAGTGACTTATTTAACTTTGCACAATAGTATTTGTGGTGTTTAAGTAAAGCTAAGGTACCTCCTACCTGGTCTATCCATTCCTCAAATGCAGCTGGTTGTTAGGGTTCCCAGTTTTTTTCCAACAGTAGGCCATTCAGAAATGCAAAGCACCGTTCAGTTAATAATGGTGCACCAAGGCAGTTCAGACTTGGTAAGTGGGATTTCATTCGAACATGATGCAAGTGGAGAAGGAGGTTTTTACAATATTTTTAAGGTTATAAAAATATAAAAGAAACGTAGTATAGATGTATAGAAAGAAAAATTTTAAAGGTCCCCTTCCCCAATCTGATCCCTGCAAGATGACCAATGTTAAGTGGTTTAGCATGTATTTTTCCATATTAAAAATGCTTATATATGCAAACCTACACAAAAGCATATGCACATATGGAGTCTCCATATGGAGGCATTTTCACATCCATTTTACTTTTGTCAGTAACCCATCATACTATCTCAGTTTCATGATGTAATTGCAGTGGAATTACATTTAACAGCTCAAAATTACATATAATCAACACATTTCAATGGGGTTGGAGGAGACAAGCTATGTGCCTCTCACTTGCTGGTGAGCCCTAGTGCTCTACTACCTCCTCATGCAGACTTAGTCAGTTGGCCACCATGATGGTTAAATTTAGGTGTCTACTCGACTGGACTTAAAGGACACCCAGATGCTGGTAAGGCATTATTTTCGGGTGTATTTGTCAGAATGTTTCTGGAAAAGATTACCATCTGAATTGGTAGACTAAGTAAAGAAGATAGCTCTTCCCACTGTGAGTGGGCATCATCCAATTTGTTAAGGGCCCACACAGAACAAAAGAGTAGAGGAAGGCCAAATTCAATCTCTTCCATCTGAGCTAGGACATCCACCTTCTCCTGGCCTCAGGCATCTGCACTCTGGGTTCTCCGGCATTTGGACTCTGAGACTGACACCATCACTTCACCGGTCCAGATTCTCAGGCCTTCAGACTCAAACTGAATTACATCACTGGATTTCCCAAGTTTCCAGCTTGCAGACAGTAAATTGTGGGACTCCTTGGACCTTCATAATTATGTGAGCCAATTCCTATGATAAATCAATTCTTCTGTGTGTGTGTGTGTATGTGTGTGTAAGTATGTAACTCCACAGTGAACTCTTAACTCACAAGAGTCAACCTCTGAGATGCTGTCCTCTCTTTTATAGCTTTATGCTGATTTTTTTTTTTTTTTTTTAAGATGGAGCCTTGGTCTGTCACCCAGACTGGAGTGCAGTGGCACAATCTTGGCTCACTGCAACCTCTGCCTCCTAAGTTCAAGTGATTCTCCTGCCTCAGTCTCCTGAGTAGCTGGGATTATAGGCATCTGCCACTATACCCAGCTAATTTTTGTATTTTTAGTAGAGACAGGGCTTCACTGTGTTGGCCAGGCTGGTCTTGAACTCCTGATCTCAGGTGATCCACCCGCCTTGGCCTCCCAAAGTGTCGTGATTAGAGGTGTGAGGGTACTGACTTCTTGAGTTACTTTAAGCACAAGTCTCTCATGTTTAAGAAGCTAAATTTACTTACTGCTATGCTTAATTTAAATATTGTTTTTCTGGCTCTGATAATTTTTGTCTTTAGAAAATTATCACCTATGTTCGTATTCCGACGTGATTAAATGCTTGCAACTATTTTATTCTGTTTCCTTTTCCTAATATTTAAAGGCACTATGCCTTGTGGCTTAGCTCCTTTCCTCTCCATCTCCCTCTGGGGAAGCATGCATTCTCTGCTCCTCTGTGCCTTGAGTCTTAGGACACCAGCTGCCCACAAAGATGAGGAAGCAAAAGGTTACATCAGCTACAGCAATTGTCCAGCTCTATCAGTGACCGAGCAAATAGATCTTATTCTAGAACCTAGTATTGGCAGGCTCATTTGGCCTACAGATGGAAAGCTATGTGTGCTAATAGCCATGTTAGTAATAAAAGTAATAGAAGAGAAACTGAGATAACACAGAAAGGAATGTTGGCTTTGCCTTCCTCACTAGTCCCGTTTGCTCGACAGGTGGGGGTGATAGACTATAAAATGCATAGCATCACGTGCATGTGTTGGTGGTGTTTGTTAATATTCTATCCTGACATGGAAGGAAAGAAGACAAATCGAAAGGAGGAAACTTAAGATAGAAGTATAGATGAGTAGTTAGTAAGTATGTAACTTGGAAGGCATCCACAAAATTCCCGAGATACATTAGATAAAGAAAAGCAAGCAAGGCGTGAGAGAATGGACTGAGAGATACCCAACATAGATGACTCTAAATATACAAGAAGCACTCGAGGCACCACATATTCATGAGGCTTTAATTCAACCACCCATCGGTGACACCCTTTCTGGCCCTACCTGTTCTCTGTCTAAGAAAAGCAAGTAAAACCCTTAGCTGCTCAACAGGCTAATTGTCAAGCTGTCAAGGAGCCAGCCATCCTTGCCCCCTTGGTGCCAGGCACCTCCTCTGATTGGGCACCCTGGCTCAAACCTCAACACTAGTCCTTATAACATCATCTACAGGGACAGCTGATGAGGCAAAGACACATGACAGACACACCACGTGAACACTGTCATGTACCAGGATTCAGAGAGCACGACCCTTCATCCTGCTCACACCCTACCCCAAGTCTGCTAGCTAACCCTATGTCTTTTTCCTTGCGTCTCTGTGTGTTTTTAATTGATCTAATACATTAACTGCTTGAAAGAGTTTAACTTGTCCAGTGGGACTTTCTGTTCTGTGACCTCTGGAACCACTTGCCTGGTAATGTCAAGTTGGTGATGGGTATGGGATGAGTCCCAACTAAATTAACAGGAAAACGAAGTCACACTGTGAAAAGACTCTCTGAAATTAAAGCCATACTTAAGAGGAAACCTCCAGCCTAGGAAGACTATGAAAAACGGACTCACGGTCTAGTGTAGAAGAGGCATTAAACAAGAATTTGGGAAATAAATCCAGGTTAAAACTCAATGCAGGCCTTACCAAATCCATACTCTTGAAACAAGAAGCAAAAACCTAGAGCCCAAGAAGACGGCTTTGGTGTTAGTGGGAGCTTTGATAACGTGTGTGGGTAGAAGTTAGCAGAAGTCAGACTAAAGTAGCAACTACCCACCTCTGGGAGCCGACCCTGGGGAGTCTTTGACAGCACCCCCACCTCTGCCTGGAGGATACACTGGGGGTAACTACGATCAACCAAACCAGGAGGTACTGCTTGTGGTCCTGTTGCTCAAATCAAAGAAATGGGGGCTTATACCTGGTCAGACTTAAAACAAATGATAGGAAAATTTAATAAAATCTCAAGAAACATAATGTATTAGCAGACTGGATTAAAGCACTTCTGGGCTGGGCATGGTGGTCACACTTGTAATCCCAGCACTTTGGGAGCCCAAGGTGAAACAGTCACTTGAAGCCAGGAGTTTGAGACCAGCCTGGACAACAAAGCACATCTCTACAAAAATAAATAAATAAATAAATAAATAAAGACAAAGTAACCAGCGTAGTGGCACGTAGCTATGGTCCCAGTTACTTGGTAGGCTAAGGTGGGAGAATTGCTTAAGTTCGAGGTTACAATGTGGTATAATCGCAGCACGGCACCACTCTAACCTGAGTGACAATACGAGCCTTACTCAAAAAAACAAAACAAAAAAAAAAACCCAGGTGCAGTGGCTCACACCTGTAATCTCAGCACTTTGGGAGGCTGAGGTGGGCAGATCACGTGAGGCCCAGAGTTTGAGACCAGCCTGGCCAACATGGTGAAAACGTGTCTCTACTAAAAACACATGGTGGTGCACATCTGGTGCTGAGGCATGAGAATCGCTTGAACCGGGGAGGTGGAGGTTGCAGTGAGCCAAGGTTGCACCACTGTACTCCAGCCTGAGTGATGACAGAGTGAGACTCTGTTTCAAAAATAAAGAAATAAAAACAAATGATAGAAGAATTTAACTAAACCTCAAGAAACACAATGAATTAGCAGAATGGCTTAAAAACATTCTGGGTCAGACATGGTGGTCACATTTATAATCCTAGCACTTTGGGAGGCCAAGGTGGGAGAGTCGCTTGAACCCAGGAGTCTGAGACCCGTCCAATCAACAAAGTACATCTCTACAAAAATATGAATAAAAAATAAAATAACCCAGTGTGGTGGCGTGAACATGTGGGTCCCAGTTACTTGGTAGGCTAAGGTGGCAGGATCGCTTGAGGAGTTCAGGGTTACAGTGTGCTATGATCCCATGACTACACTCCAGCCTGGGTGACAGAGTGATATCATTACTCCAAAGAAAGATTCTGCTCAGAACCACTGTCATTTTAGTTTGTCTTTTCGAGAATGTCTTATAAATGGAATCACATGGCATTTAACATTTTGAGTCAGGTTTCTTTCACTTAGCACAGTAATTTTGAGACGATCCAAGCTGCTGTGTATATCAACAGTTGGCTCCTTTTTATTGCAGAGTAGAATACCATGGTACAGCTAGACCACCATCTCTTAACCACTCACTCTTTAAAAGACATTTGGGTTGTTTCCAATTTGGGGCTATTACAAGTAAAGCTTGTGCAAGGTTTTGTGTGAAAAGAACTTTCCAGGCCGGGTGCAGTGGCTCACGCCTGTAATCCCAGCACTTTGGGAATCTGAGGAGGGTGAATCACTTGAGGTCAGGAGTTCGAGACCAGCCTGACCAACATGGAGAAACCCTGTCTCTACTAAAAATACAAAAATAGCTGGGCGTGGTGGTACACGCCTGTAATTCCAGCTACTTGGGAGGCCAAGGCAGGAGAATCACTTGAACCCAGAAGGCGGAGGTTGCGGCGAGTCAAGATTGCACCAGTGCACTCCAGTCTGGGCAACAAGAGCTAAACTCGTCAAAAAAAAGTTTTCATTTATCTAGGGTCAAAACCCAGGGGTGTGGTTTCTGGGTCATATGTAAGTGTGTGTTTAACTCTGAGAAACCGTTAAACCCTTTTCAAAGTGACTGCAACGTTTTGCATTCCCCTGGCAATGCATGAGGCTTCCGGCTGCTCCCCATCCTTCCCAGAATGAGGTATTATCAGTGTTTTTTATGAGCAATCATTCCAATAGGTGCCTAGTGATTCCTCATTATTCTTTTCGCTGTCTCTTTTTGAGAAACTTTGAAGATTAATTCATCATAAAAGAAAAAAATTATCACTTATTAAATACCTGAAAGAAAAAGAACAGAATGTAGCTGAGAGAAAGAAGCCATTCAGCCAAAATAGCAATAAACTGTTAGGCATTACCCAAAGAAGGCCTTTAGTACCAGATGTTACAAAGGAAAAATAAAAATAACAGCTCTTCCTCTCTGGCAAAAAGATTACGCAGAGGCCCAGAGAGACATGTGGGTACTGGAGACATATATTTTAGCCTCAGGTAACCTCTCTATGCAGTAACTGGAAGACCTGGGACATTGGGAGAAGACTTTCACAACAGGTCGCCCTTGGCCCACCTGAGCAAGCTGATCTCACCTCCCTCCTCTTTTCCCCATGCCTTTACCTGGAAATCACTATGTTGGATAACTGTGCTTTCTTGTCTCTGACATCAACAAGTGGGTGGTTGGACAGTCTGAATCAAATACATTGATACATCGATTTACATAAATACACTCACCAGATACCACACACAGGCTGTAATAGTATATTGGGCGTTACAACAAATTGGAAACTAGCCAGCAACACTGACGCTACAAGTATAATGGGTTGGATTTACCCCTAAACAGACATAGTGGGGATACAGCCTTTCTACCCAGGTAAAATGAGGAGGCACATCACAGAAGGGAATGGGAACCTGTGGTGTGTCATTTGCCGTGGGCCTGCCGGGGTCTAACAAAGCTTCAGGAGTTGGGGAGTGGGAACATCCTTGAGGGGAAAGGCCCTGGAGACTTGGGCCCTCCCTATTCAAAGCTCTCACAAAGGCAGTGCCTGAGACCCTGGTTATGGTCTGCTGATACTCCCAGGGGTCGAGCCTGGCCAGGCTCTTTATCTACAACTCAGCCAAATGTGGGAAAATGTATCAAGTTGGCTGAATTACAAGCTGAATTTCAGACATGATAGGCGACATATTTTACACCGATTCCTAAACAATACCAAGTGGTGTAACTAGTTGGTCTGCAGCATATTGACAGACTACAAACTGGGAAGTTGATGGCAAAGGGTGGCAAAATATAGCAAAAAAATCATAAACATAAAAAAAGAGAGAGAAAGAAAGAAAAGGCCAGGCGTTCTTCATGCCTGTAGCCTCAGCTACTACGTAGGCTGAACTGAGAGGTCACTGGAGTCCAGGCGGTCAAGGCTGCATTGTGCTGTGATTATGCCTGTGAATGGTTACTGCACTCCAGCCTGGGCAACTTAGCAAGACCCTATCTCTAAAAATTGTTTAAAGATTAAAAAAAAAAAAGAAACCCAACCAACAAAACAAACACACAGCAAAAAACATTGCCCAACCATCACGTCAAAAAAAATCTGAAATTATATAACAGGAGGCAATGGACTAAGTAACTCAGAAAATATACACAAGACTGTAGTATACAAGGAGCAGTGAAAAAAACATAAATTAGGCATAGTAAGAGATCAAAGCATTAATAATGAAATAGAACAATTATAAGAATATACTGAAATAAAAGTTACGTGAATGTGGTCTCTGTCTCAAAACATCTTACTGTACTGTACTCACCTGTTTTTGGAAGGTGGTTGACTGTGGGTAACTGAAACCATGTAAAGTGAAACCCTGAATAAGGGAGACTATTGTACACTAATCAAACAAAAACAAAACTTGGCAAGTGATACTGTTGCAAAAAAAAACAAAAAACAACAACATAAACCCCAGCAAAACTCCCCATAAATTATCCCACAGAAAACAGCAAATTGTGTTCCTGAAGACTCAGGACACTTAGGAATAAATTCTCTGATAACAAGAATTGAACAAAGGTACATTCCTTTAAACAATGAGGCTGCTTTAACAGCTTTCCAAAAATGTGATCCATGCCATGCTGATGAACTCAGTCTTTCATCTGTCAACGGAGAGATTGACTTATCGGAGGAGATGAACTGAGCTGAAGATGGCAGATGGGTTACGGGAAGGTATTAGCCAGACTCCTGTCATGGAGCAGAGAAATACTGTCCCGCCACCTAGGATACAAACTCAGCATTGGCATTTGCTGTCTGGGCAGATCTGCAATTCCTGGCCACTACTGCAGTGTCCCACCATCTCTCCAAAAATGACACCTGCTCACAAGCAGAAAATGACCAGAGAAAATGACCAGCTTGCTTCACAACTCAGGCGGTCCAGGTAGGGGCACAGGTACCCTGTGCCCTGTAAAATAGGGCTTTTACCTCCCCTTGAACTCTGAGTTGAGAATTAGATGAAGTTCCTCTTACTAATTTGGCCTGTAGAACTTTAAGAAGCACCAATTTAAAATAGGCCAGAGAGCAAAGACAAAAAGCAAGAACAAAATCGGGGTGTGTGACAAAATAAACTTGTAGTGTTTTAAGGCTGATAGTCTTTCTATATAAGTCCTTGTCTCACGGAAGTGGCTAACAGAGTCCATAACATGATTAAATAGCTAGATAACCAGATAAACCAAAATGCCAAAAAAAAGAAAAATCGAAAACATCAGTACTATTAAGTACAATTTAAATAAACTGTAACATTTGGTTGGTAAATGCAGAGGTTTACAAACTGTATGGAGAACATCAGGGGTGGCAGGGGTCAGTGGCTCATACTTGTAATCCCAACACTTTGGGAGGCAGAGGCGGGAGGATTGCTTAAGGCCTGGAGATTCAGACCAGTCTGGGCAACATGGAGAGTTCCCATGTCTAAAAGAAAAAAAAAAAAAAGGAATAAACTAGCTGGGCATGGTGGTGCATGCCTGTAGTCCCAGATATTCAGGACACTGAAGCTGGAGGAGGACTGGAGACCAGGAGTTTGAGGCTGCAGTGAGTCGTGATTGCTCACTCCAGCCTGGGTGACAGTGAGACCCCAACTCTTAAAAGAAAAAACAACCTCAAGGGTTATATTTCTACTTAACATGAATACTTGAACACAGTATATTAATACACGCAGTATAATCAAAACACAGTATATTCAAAAACATCTATTTGTCTTTTCTCTTACCTCATTATTTTATACTTTCTAGATTTCCTCTGCTGAGATCATGGGTCAGATAAATTATCACTCTTCACACAAAATATGTAAAGGCATAAAAATATAAATATATGTATTTAAGTAAATTAAATAGCATCTGCTATTTTATCAAGAGATTCCTTACTGTAAACCTGAAATATAAAGTATAAAACAATTTAATTATACTATCTGCTTGTGATTTTTTTTTTTTTTTTTTTT
>NW_016107368.1:5993673-5996506 GCF_001604975.1 Cebus imitator
TCACTGCAACCTTGGCCTCCCGGGTTTAAGCGATTTTCCTACCTCAGCCACCCGAGTAGCTGGGATTAGAAATATGTGCCACTACACTCAGCTAATTTTTGTATTTTTGGTAGAAGGAAGGATTTTGCCATGTTGGCCAGGCTGGTCTCAAACTCCTGACCTCAGGTGATCTGCCTGCCTCGGCCTCCCAAAGTGCTGGGCTTACAGGCAGGAGCCACTACGCCCAGCCCTGCATGTGATTTTTAAATATCGTCCTGTTGATTTTTAAAATCAACAATGATTATATCACACTTTAAATATGATTTTTGAGATCTGTAATTGTCTTCAAGACCTATGACTAATATTCAATTAAGGTAATAAGTCACCTGAAATTTTTGGTGACTAAAGGCATAAATACAGAAGTGATAGACCACTCTATAATAGCATATTTGTTCTTTGCAAAGCTCAAATTAAGATGATAAATTTATATGAGGTATATTGCTTTAGATCATATAATGGTATTTACCAACATTTATTTTAAAAAGCTGAACTTAAAACTTTAACTACATATGTATATTTAATCAAAATGCATATAAAGGTATATTAAAGGTGTTAATGAAAAAAGCTTACGAATAATGAAGACAGAGAGTGAATGGTTCAGATCAACATTATTTTGACCCTTGAATATACAATCTGCTCTTTAAAAAAGAGGAAATAATTTTGTTCTCTGTCTTGAAAACAGAGCCCACTGTTAACTCTTCTCACAAGCGTCAACCTCTGAGAGGTCATTCTCTACTTTGTAGTTTTGCCCTGATTTCTTGAGTCATTTTAAATAAGTCATTTTTAAAAAGTCAAAGTTAGGTACTAGTATGCCTAATTTCAATATTATTTTTCTGGCGTTAGTAATTTCTTGTTTTCAGAAAATTATCCCATGTTTATATCCTGATGTGATTAAATATTTGACAATTCTTTTTTTCTGTTTCCTTTCCCTAGGTACACAAATTACAACAAACCTGGCAAAAAAATAAATTAATTATGTAGTGATAAAATGTAACAAATATAAATTTCATTAATCATTTGCTTGTTAGGTTGGATAGAACATACTTAGGTTATGTATAATGATCGAGGCAAAGCTGTCAACAAATTAGTTTACTCCTAGATCCAAAACTCCTTGTAATTTAGTACAACTCTAATGTATGAACAAAATCAAAGACCCTGGACATTTGTCAATGACTTCCCTGATCATAGTTCCTTCTCTTTGTATGATCATTGGCTAAATACCCAAATAGGGGATTCTACTCTCCTCTATGCTGTTTAAATAATATTGACTAATCAGAGCTATTCAATCTTGTCTCCTGCAGGTGGTTTTATAAGCTATAAATCAGAAATTGAGTTTTCTAGAAGTGCCTCCTCCCCAAAAAAGCCCGGATAAAAGATAGTACCAGATAGAAACAGACTCTTCCCAAAAGATAAAATTATATTAATAAAGGACTTTTGCTGTCTAGAGAGCAATGACCCCATTAAAGTTGACTGCTCAGCCCAAGTTCATCAGTATATTTGACTTTTGAGGCTATGCCAACTGGATATCCGTGTATCGAAAAATTAAAATTAGATTACTATGTCACACCATATGCAGAAATAATTCCTCATGGATTAAGAACATAAACATGAAAAATAAAATATTTAATATCTTAGAAGAAATAGGAAAATATGTTTTAAGACTGTCAAATAGAAAAATATATAGAAAAGGCACATCTGATAAGAAACAACTGGTAAATCTGACATCATTAATGTAAAACCCCCATTCAGCCAGTGACAACAGAAATAAAATGAAAATAGAGTTCAAAGAGTGAAAAAAGATACTCCAAGGCACATAAGAGGATATAAAGAATATATTAAAAATATCTGCAAACCAATGAAATCAGGATATACCACTCAGAAAAAAACCTAAATGATATGAGTAAAGAATCTACAGGAGAAGAAATAAAAATATTGCATAATAGTGTGTACAACCACTCAGTCTCCCTAGTAATCCAAGAAGTGCAAATTTAAACCACAAAGATCAACCATTTCATAGCCATCAGGTAGGAAAAATAATTTGTCGTCATTATCTTTGGAGAAATAGAAAGTCTTCTGCATTGATAATGGAAGTATAAACTTTATGCAACTACTTGGGCGGATAATTTCTCAATATTTTATGAAGCTACAGCTGTGCATATCTTTTGACCAGCTTCATGATTTGGCCAATATTTGTAACTTTTTGGCAAGTGTGTATAAGAAGACAGATAACAGAATGTTCACTGAAGTATTGCCTATAATAGTGAGAAAATTTGAAAACAGTGTAAATGCCATCAACAGAGAATAAAATAATGATGTATTCCTTTAATTGAATACAAATAATTAAAAGAGTGAGCCAGAGCTGCATGTATCATAAAGGATATATTGCAAAATCAAACTGTGTTTAAAAACACACGCTGAGTTTGAAAAGAGTTAACAGTGTAAAAACTCGCAAGAAACTAAACACGATATTTCAAAAAGTGATCATCTCTGGGAAAGAAGAGGCAGCAAGAGGATTTCAGAAATAGCTTTATTTTTTTTTAAGATGGGGTTTCACCATCATGGCCAGGCTGGTTTTG
Organism: Cebus imitator; assembly: GCF_001604975.1. Taxonomy (NCBI): domain Eukaryota; kingdom Metazoa; phylum Chordata; class Mammalia; order Primates; family Cebidae; genus Cebus; species Cebus imitator. Next base: position 5,996,289 of record NW_016107368.1, read on the forward strand.
AACTCCTGACCTCAGGTTATCCACCCACCTCAGCCTCCCAAAGTGCTAGGATTACAGGTGTGAGCCACCATGCCCGGCCAGAAATAGCTTTAATGTTTCCATCCTATCTAATACCCTTAAATAATTTGAACTAAGGCAAAATATTAGACTTTGAAAGGACAGGGTTGTGGGTATATAGGTGCCATTTTGTTATTCTCTCTCTTTTTTTTTTTTTTTTT
>NW_016107368.1:5996711-6000117 GCF_001604975.1 Cebus imitator
ATCTCTTGACCTCGTGATCCACCCGCCTTGGCCTCCCAAAGTGCTGGGATTACAGGCTTGAGCCACCGCGCCCGGCCCATTTTGTTATTCTCTATGTGATTTTCCGTATGTTTGAAGTATTTCCTCACAAAAATGTAATAAAGAATTTTAGTTGTCTAAATAACTTCAGTTGGTTGCTATAATTTAACAAATGAAATATGGGATAGTTCCTCAGGCTTTGTCTTTTGTGGCATCTAAGAATGTAAGAATATACATATATATATAAGAATGTTCTTCATTTGGGGTTAATCTAATGCCTCCCACGAGTAGAGTCAAGTCACTCGGATACTGTACAGATTATGGGTCTTTCTCAGGATTCACATCTAGTGGTAAGTGATGTCACTCATTGGTGATGCTAATTTTGATCATGTAGTCATGCTAGTGTCCCGCTTCTCCATTGTACAGTATTTTCTCTCTTATATTACAATAAGCAATCTGTGGGAAAAGACTAGGATCATCTCCTCATCATAATGGCTCACCAACTCGGTTTATCCTTCATTGCTGCTTCTTGATGCAATCAGTATTTATTTAGGATGTTGTAATATGAATTTCCAACTCCAGCATTTCCTCCATGTTTACCACTTGGCACTTGGCATTCTACTGTGAGCAAACGCTTTCCCACTGCAATCAACCATCCATCCATCCATCCATCCGTATCTGTCTATCTATTGTCATTAATCTTCAGTATGGTCTCATTTCCCCACATTTTTCTTAATGGTTTATAATTTATTACCATCCTTAGTTATTTTGGTGTTCAAATTATCTTGGATTTGGCCACTGGCACCCCCTTAAAGCCTGCTCATGCAACATGTGCCCATTATTTTTTGTAGCACTTCCCTCTTTCTTGCATAATAGCATATTCCAGAGAATAAAATCATGATGTATTATTTTATAATACATCATTTTATAATAATGATGTATTCCTTATTTTATGAATATTATAATCACACTGAAATCCCTTTCAGTGTGAGATTTCAGTGTGATTATAATATTCATATGAAATACAGGTAGTTTAGGTTTACTTTCAGTTTTAGGCTTTTTTTCTTCTTTCCCATTCTCATAAATTACTATTATTTTTTAAAGATATAGGACATTAACATGCTTCTAAAAATCAAAATGATATAAAAAGGAATAGTGTCATTATCTTCTGTATCCCTTTCATCCCAACAGCCCTCACTTACAGGTGACCACTCCCAGTGGTTTTTTGACTTACCCTTCTTGCATTTTTTCTTTGTTTTTGTAAACATAAGCAGATATGTGTATGTCTTCTTTCTTTCTTTCTCTCTTTCTTTCTTTCTCTCTCTCTCTCTCTCTCTTTCTCTCTTTTTTTAGAGATAGGGTTTCTTCATGTTGATCAGGCTGGTCTTGAACTCCCAGCCTCAGGTGATCTGCCCGTCTCAGCCTCCCAAAGTGCTAGGATTACACGCGTGAGCCACCACACCCAGCCTCTTCCTCCTCTTTTTTACATAAAAAGTAGCATACCATACATGCCCATGTTGATCCAGCATGGTGGCTCATCCCTGTAATCCCAGCACTTTGGGAAGCCAAGGTGGGCAGATCACTTGAGGTCAGGAGTTTGACAAGCCTGGACCACAAGGTGAAAACTCGTCTCTACTAAAAATACAAAAAATTAGCTGGGCGTGGTGGCACATGCCTGTAATCCCAGCTACTCAGAAGACTGAAGCAGGAGAATCACTTGAACCCAGGGGCGAGTGGGGGTGGGAGGTGGAGGTTGCGGTGAGCCAAGATTGTGCGCCACTGCACTTCAGCCTGGGTGGCCAAGCAAGACTCTGTCCGGCCCCCACAAAATATGGATATATACATGTTTACTTTGCTTTTTTTCACTTAACTATATATCTTGGAAATAATTGAATCTGTTCAGAGCAATATTGTTTACTCATTTTACAATTGCACAGCACTCTTCTGAGCATAGAGTTCTTGGACATTATGACAAGACCTGATGAGTTAAGAATGGAGAGAGGAGAAAGGCAGGAGGCAGGTTTTCTAAAGATATACAGAGAGAGCCTGCTTCATTTACTTTAAAATGTCACCCTGGGCTCTGGGAGTGTGCCAACATCGTAGTCAAAATACCAGGACTGGGTTGGAAGCCTGCATTTCATAGCTTCTGTCTTGATTCCATTTAAATCTCCTTTTGAGAGACAAGAGAGGAAGCAAGAGAAAAATATACATCTATCTGCTATCACCCTCTTCTCCTTTTTACTGTAGTCAGGATTTCCAAACTGGAATAGGACCCGAAACTTGGCTACACCATACATTTGTGCTTGGCCCAGCCATAATAGTTTGCAAAACTAAAAATATAAATTAAATGATGTGAAGAAAGGCTCAATTTCTCAGCCATCTATGTGTTCCTATAAAACATAATAGATAATTATCTATAAGAACTGTTACATTATAGAATTAAAAAAATTTTAATCTACATTGTTGTTTCTTCGTATAAGAACTCATAATCTGACCAGTTGGATTAAATTTTGAAAAGGAATCTCACATGTTCTCAAATAAATCACACTCAATTATTTTTGTTGTAGTCTTGCTCCCCTGGGCAGTTGGGAGGAGAACTTCATAAACAGAGTTATCCCATAATATATAAATAATACATAATCAATGCACTACTGTCTCCTCTCACTTTCTATATTTCCTCAGTGGTATCTACTATGAAATGGGCTGACCTCTTATCAACTCCAGGAAATGAGCCTGATAGTGATTTAAGAGAAACATCTGGTTCCTTTTATTAAGTGTGCAGATAGAAATCAAGATAAAATGTTATCATTGGAATGCTGCTTGTGTTTCATTATCCTGGCTACTGATAATAAATGAAGTTCCAGAGTGCTGTTCTTGCTCAATAATTCAGAGAAAATGACCCAGAAAAGCAGTTTTGTGCATTTCTTGGCCAAAAGAGCCCTAGTTGTGGGAAACAGCTTCTCAGGCAACCTTTCTTCCTGTTTGCTGAGACACTAATACCTTGGATGCTTGGAGCTGCAGAAACTATTGGATTAGTCATTTCTGCCCTTCAAGGGACCTTAAGTATGCTGCACAAATATCATCAATTTCTGTGGGCACTATAACATGAAAATGACCAGCAGTATTGTTCATAAGACAAAAGTCACTTACTGTCTATACGCATTGATGGGCAAAAAGCATTTTCCAGCTGTAAAATTTCTTTTTTTTCCCCCCATTTATTTATTTTATTGCATTTTAGGTTTGGGGGTACATGTGAAGAACATGCAAAATTGTTGCACAGGTACACACGTGGCAGTGTGATTTGCTGCCTTCCTCCCCATCACCTACATCTGGCATTTCTCCCCTTGCTATCGCTCCCCAGCTCCCCACCCCCCACTGTCTCTCCCCT
>NW_016107368.1:6001377-6004569 GCF_001604975.1 Cebus imitator
TGAAGTTTAAGGTGGTTTTTTCCAGTTCTGCGAAGAAGGTCATTGGTAGCTTGATGGGGATAGCATTGAATCTGTAAATTACTTTGGGCAGTATGGCCGTAAAATTTCAAATAATCTTTTAAGTACTTCAAAAAGAGAATATAGCTTAGATGAATGCAAGTTAGTAACAATTACTTTTAAATCCCTACATGTACTGTACATAAAGTAATATATAAAACCTGAAGAATCTGCCTCTCCTAACAACATTTTAATACAATGTGTATTAGTACATTTTCACGCCTCTGATAAAGACATACCTGAAACTGAGCAATTTACAAAAGAAAGAGATTTATTGGACTTACAATTCCACATGGCTGGGGAGGCCTCACAATCGTGGCAGAAGGTGAAAGGCAAGGAGAAGCAAGTCACATCTTATGTGGATGGCAGCAGGCAAAGAGAGAGCTTATGCAGGGAAACTCTCATTTTTAAAAACCGTCAGATCTCGTGAGACTAATTCACTATCACAAGAACAGCACAGGAAAGACTTGATCCCATGATTCAATTACCTCCCATTGGGTCCCTCCCATGACACATGGGAATTGTTGGAGTTACAATTGATGAAGAGATTTGGGAGGGGACACAGCCAAACCACATCACAGTGGTTCTCAGCCTTAGCTGTACATAAGAATCATCTGGGGAGCTTTTAAAAATCTCAGTGTATAGTTGGATAAAGTGACTCATGCCTGTAATCCTAGCACTTTGGGAGGCCAAGGTGGGAAATTTACCTGAGGCCCAGAGTTTAAAACCAACCTGGACAACATAGTGAGACCCCATCTCCATAAAATTAAAAGAAACATTAGCTGGCATGGTGGTGTGTGCCTATATACCAGGGCAGGAGGATCACTTGAGTCCAGGAGTTTGAGGCTGTGGTGAGTTATGATCCTACCACCAGCCTCAGAGTGACAGAGAAAAACCCAATCTCTAAGAAAAAACAAACAAACAAAACCCCCAAAAAACACTAATATCCATGCTGCAGCCTACACCAATTCAATCAGAATCCCTGAGGGTGGTATCGGCAATTGTAAGAGTCTGGCCCTCCTAGGAGATTCCAGTGTATACCCAAGAGTGGCCACTCTAAAAACAGAAATTTTATTTTGTCATTTCTTCATTCCCTATTTTGTGAGAGCCTTTAGAAACATGCCACATAGCACCAAGGCAACCAATACCTACCTGGGCTCTACCCCAGTGAGTCTGAGGTCATTATTTAGCTGTACAGATTTTTGTTTTCCTAAAAGGAGACTTAGAGGAATGTTTTAACTAAGTGTTGTCATTTGACTCACGGAACCCATTGAAGAATGATGTGTTTAAGAAAAATACAACTAAAGAAATGATGTTTTAACTAATCTACCAGAATTGGTTCAACAGTAACAGATTAATACCACCTGCTCTACAATTCTAATTTAAAAGCCAAATTCTAAGACTTTAAAATTAAGTTGTAATTTTTGGAGGGTTTGGTCCTAGTTCTGACTGACCTCATGGAAAACCACAGATTTTCATTTTATTTTAATAGAATGAACAAATGCAGTGTTTTACCTGGACACGAAGAAGGGAACAACAGGCACTGGGACCTGCTGTGGATGAAGAGAGAGGATAGGAAAACTCCCACTGAGTACTATGCTTATTACCTGGATGATGAAATAATCTGGGCCAGGCGTGGTGGCTCACGCCTGTATCCCAGCACTTTGGGAGGCTGAGGTGGGTGGATCACTTGAGGTCAGGAGTTCGAAAGCATCCTGGCCAACATGGTGAAACTCCATCTCTGCTAAAAAAAATAATAATAATAATAATAAAATTAGCCAGGTGTGGTGACAGGTGCCTGTAAAACCAACTACTCAGGAGGCTGAGGCAGGAGAATCACTTGAATCTGGGAGGAGGAGATTGCAGTGAGCTGAGATCGCACCACTGCATTCCAGCCTGGACAACAGAGCAAGATTCCGTCTTAAAAAATAGATTAATAATAATAATCTGTACAGCAAACTCACATGACATGCAACTGACCTGTGTAACAAACCTGCACATGTACCTCTGAACCTACAGCAAACCTTTAAAAAAAATGCAGTGTTTTACAGCATCTAATTTATGCCAGGCATTTTGGTAGACTCTGGGGACACGATGACATGTAAGATACACAAAGCCACTGTTCTCGTGGTTCTGATCACTTAGCAGTAATGAGATGTGAATTCTGAGAATACACATAAAAGCCACAGACATTCTTCAACATTATTGAGAAATCCATCCTGGTCTACAGGCTTGAAAAAGAAGAGCACTTAGCCCCAGATGTTACAACTTAACAGGTGGCTCTGGATTATACTTTCCCTTATAGTAGATCACATACGTACTTCCCAGGAACGGACGTCATTGATAAATAATTATATAAAGCAACAAGTATTTTCCCAAGCAAGATTCAAATTATACCAAATGCCCCCACTTAGGCATGATTTTCTCCACTAGTAGCACCTCAGTGATGTGTCTGTTAAATATTATGCTCTTTCTTTTATATTTAATAGGAAATGAAGTCAGCTTTGTCTTTAGGGCTAAATATGCCTTTTGGCTCTAAAGGCCAACATATTCCTGGGCATTCACTGGGTTACAACAGATTGACAGTGACTGAGTTGAAATAAGTCACAAGGATTTCTGAGCTGTCCTCCCCTCTCCCTGGGGATCTACACCCCAAAACACTTAATACTTGAAGGGAATGCCTGTATTGTTTCAAAAAATAATTTGTTTGACAGGTTTGATCTTCTTAGGTTTTTCTCCCCTTTTCTCTTCCGTTTCTCTTTCAAAGTGGTTATTATTTCAAGCAAAATTTTGACAATCTCCCTTTTCCCTTGAACTGCAACTGTATACTTCCTTTTTCTTAGAAAAAGAAAAGTCAGGGCCAGGGGCAGTGGCTCACATCTGTAATCCCAGCACTTTGGAGGCTGAGGTGGGCAAATCACCTGAAGTTCAGGAGTTTAAGACTAGCCTGGCCAATGTGGTGAAACCCCATCTCTACTAAAAATACAAAAAATTAGCTGGGTGTTGTGGTGGGCACCTGTAATTCTAGCTACTCAGGAGGCTGAGGCAGGAGAACTGCTTGAACTCGGGAGAAGGAGACTACAGTGAGCCAAGATCGTGCCATTGCACCCCAGCCTAAGCAACAAAATAATTGAA
>NW_016107368.1:6004609-6023069 GCF_001604975.1 Cebus imitator
AAAAGAAAAGAAAAGAAAAGAAAAGAAAAGAAAAAGTCAGGCTCCCACATGGTAGGTCCTCTGCATTATCAACCTTCTGGGTGGCAGCCACTCAGGAAGGTGGTACAGGAGAAATGTACAAGACGCACAGGATGCCCACACTGCTGCTGATTAACAGAGATTGAAAATCAGTTCTTCCTTCCACATCTCCCAAGCTCCAGCTTCATTTAACTAGGTTTTCTAATTTGGAGATAGATAATTATCAAGTGACTTCATAAAAGATGACACACATGGAGAGTTTCTACTGGATATCTATAGTAATGTTGCTGATAAAATAAGGCCTGACTCATTTCCTGAATTATTTATAAATTCAGTTGCTGAAAATAAACCCAGCATCATAGGCAATACACTGCTCTTGGTCTGGTGATTTGTCAACGAAATTTTCATGAATTGCTGGGGTTGGAAAGAAACACATCGTTCTGGCTTTCTTGGCCCTAATTCAAAACGTGAATATTCACATGCTACACTATAGGTTGGCAAACTTTAAATAATTAAAGATTTGAAAATATTTTGTAGTTTTTATGAAAGAGCCTTATCTTGACAATGAAAATTCTATAACGCTTCTTGGCCTTTTGGCTAAGATCAGGTGAAAACGCTACACAAATACATGTTTCTGGACTTTCATTAAATCTCTGAGCCAATTTTTAAAAATCACATCTTCCATCAGTGAAAACATTTTTAGGTACATAATTCCTATATATACACATACATATATATATGTAGATATACACACATGTATATGTATGAATGTATATAAACACATACAAATACAAATTTTTGGGAGAAGTAAAAATACAAGCAGAAGTCCTAGCGTTTTTTTTTTTTTTAATCCCAGTGTATATTGTCTTGGAATCACTAATCATGCCAAAGTTATTGTATCTTAGACGTAATAATAATAACTGACATTTATTGAATACATATAATATGCTGTACTATACCAAGTACTTACATATATTATCTCATTAAACCCTCAAATGAATTGCTATGGTCCGAATGTTTACATCCCCCCAAAATTCCTGTGTTGAAATCTAATCACTAACATGGTAGTTTTGGATATGGGGCCTTTGGGAAGTTATAGGTCAGGAAAGTGAAGCCCTTATGAATTGGGATTTAGTGCCCTTATAAAAGAGATCCCAGGCTGGAAGCAGTGGCTTACACCTATAACCCTGACACTTTGGAAGGCCAAGGCAGGAGGGTTACCTGAGCTCAGGAGCTCAAGTCCAGCCTGGGCAATATGGTGAAACCCTATCTTCACCAAAATACAAAAATTAGCTGGGTGTGGTGGCACACACCTGTAGTCCCAGCTCCTCGGGAGGCTTAGGCAGGAGAATTGCTTGAGCTTAGGAGGTTGAGGTTGCAGTGAGCCCAGATCCTGCCACTGCACTCCAGCCTGGGCAACAGAGAGAGACCCTGTCTCAAAAAACAACAAAAAAGAAAATCATAAAGGAGACCCCAGAGAGATGCCCTGCCCCTTCTACCACATGAAGACACAGCTAGGAGGAGCCAGGTATGAACCCAAAGAGGGCCCTCAATAGGCAATGAATCTGCTGGCACCTAGGTCTTGCACTTGACAGTCTCTGGAACATTGAAAAGTAAATTTCTGTTGTTTATAAGCCACCAGTCTATGGCATTTTGTTAGAAGAGCCTGAATAGAAAAAGACACAACTGGGCAAAGCAAATAATACTATTTCCCCCATTTTATAAATGAAAGTTGCTCAAGGACACACTACTAACAAATCGTTTCACTGAGGCTGACATTTACATGGTTTGAATCCAAAGGTCATGCTTATAATCACCATTCTGCCAAAGTGATCTTAGTTTCTGCCACATATTTTTAACTTCACTTCCTTTACGTTTGAAAAATTATCAGATAATAAATGAATGTGGTTGAAAAGATCAAAATAGTAAAAAAAAAAAAAGTACAAAAGGAGCAGGAAAAGTCTCCCTTTCTTTCTAATGGAATTTTTAAAGTAATTTGCCAAAAGATCCTAGATACTGTGATGTCAAACACGGGAAGCATTATTTTTTTTTTCTCAGAAGTACAGCTAAATTGTATTTGCCTCGTGTTTGGAGCTCTGTTTCTGGTAATGACAGAGTGTCTCATATCAGACCAAACCTCCTGCAGATGACAATTATGACCTCTGGGCAAAATATAAAAAACAACTATCTGAAGGCACTGGAAAGAAAAGAAGAGCAGGAAGACACTGGTTTAAGTTATGAAGATAATGTGGCTTCACATTGTTGGAAAGATAGGAATATTGTAATATATTGTAATAACCTTTACTGATAATTATGAACGTTCTTTAATATTACACTAAAATTTGACAACTGGTAATTTTTTTTTTTTGAGACGGAGTTTCACTCTTGTTGCCCAGGCTGGGGTGCAATGGCACATTCTCGGCTCACCGCAACCTCCGCCTCCTGGGTTCAAGCAATTCTCCTGTCTCAGCCTCCCAAGTAGCTGGCATTACAGGCATGTGCCACCACATCTGGCTAATTTTTTGTATTTTTAGTAGAGATGGGGGTTAGTTGCAATGTGTAATCTGAAACTGTATCATATTCTGCTGTATTTCATATGCTATTCTATTAAAATCCATTGTTTTATATTGTACTTTAAATGAATATTTATGTATGCTTTCCCATTTATTCTTTATAATACTAAAAGGTGAGCTCTTCATATTCCTACATTACAGATTAATGTTTTAAAGTTTGTACAGTAAGGTATACTGATCATTTCCTTAAAAAACACATAATCTCATGAGGGCACCAGGTAAAACTACAAAATATATGTATCAGCTATGACTTTCCTACTATAAACCTTTACTCAGCTTGATCTTTTCAATAACAGACTGTATTCAAATACTAATAGCATATGAAAATAAGAAGAATAAATGTGATTCAAGAACATTTTCTAGCCAGGAACAGTGGCTCACGCCTGTAATCTCAGCACTTTGGGAGGCTGAGGCGGGCAGATCACTTGAGATCAGGAGTTCAAGACCAGCCTGGCCAACATGGTAAAACCCCATCTCTACTAAATACACAAAAATTAGCCGGGTGTGGTGGCATGCGCCTGTGATCCCACCTCCTCTGGAGTCTGAGGCAGAAGAATTTCTTGAACCTGAGAGGCAGAGGTTGCAGTGAGCCAAGATTTCACCACTGTACTCTAGCCTACGCAACAGAGTGAGATTCTGTCTCCGAAAAAAGAACATTTTGTGATAGTAGGAGAGTTAGTTTCTTTTTTTGGAGACAGGGTCTCCCCTGTCATCCTGGCTGGAGTTCACTGGCCTGATTACAGCTCAGTGCAGCCTGGACCTTTCTGGCTCAAGTAAGCCTCCTGAGTAACTGAGACCACAGCTGCACACCACCATGCCTGGCTAATTTTTTCTTTTCTTTTTTTTTGAGAGATGAGGTCTCATTATGTTGCCCAGGCTGGTCTCATGCTCCTGAGCTCAGGAGATTACTGGCCTCAGCCTCCCAAAGTGCTGGGATTACAGGTGTGCCACCATGCCTGACCTGGAAGAGTTAGTTTCTAACTACTATACTATACTATAGACCTGGCCTTTGCAAATCTTGATGGCTAATACCTCAAATGCCCAAGTGATTTTTCTCTTTGCAATACAAATGGAAAACTACTTGAAGAAACAATTATGACCCTGATAGAGCGGTACAAAAAGAACAATACTGCAAAATCTTGAGAAGTAGAATATATTTTGCTGCTTTTTTTTTTTTTTTGTAAATTAATTTTTGGATAGGCACGAATCAGAGGCAAACCAACTGCACTGTCATCTGCTGCTTTTTTCTGAAGCTGCTAAAAGCACTAATGATCAGTAGATTAGCTAATGCCTATTCTTTGAGCAAAAGGAAGCATTATTCTATCGTGCCTCGACTGTCAGTGCCTCGTTTCTAACTATGACAAAGACTTTAATGAGGATAACTGGATGTCCTAGAGAAAAAAGAAAACATGAACAGGGAAGCAGGAAGTTACAACAAAATACCTTGCATGGATTTGCATAAGGTTCTGCAGCTTACTAGCTACGTGAGCTTCGGCAAATTGCCTTCCTTCACAGGGTGAGACAGAGTGCTTGTGGGCATAAGAGGAGATGTGGGCTGTTGACACTATTATCATCCAGGGAGGTTTCCACAGATTTGGGTAGGCTCAGGGATATAGAGGTAGGTTCACAGAACTGGCTATGGGAAACTGAGGAAGAAGAATTCCTTTGTTACAGGTTGAGCTGTGCCCCTCCAATTCATATGTGCAAGCTATAACCCCCGCGGTGAGTGTATTTGGATAGAGGGCCTTTAAAGAGGTAATTAAGGTTAATTGAGATAGTAAGGGTGGAGCCCTGATCTGACAGGAAAGGTGTCTTTTATTTAAAATTGAAATTTAAAATTGAGATTCAGGGGGTACCTGTGCAGGTTTGTTACAAGGTTATATTGCATGACGTTGAGGTTTTGGCTTCTATTGATCCATCACCCCGATAGTGAACATGGTACTTCCAAAAGGAAGTTTTTCAGCCCTTGCCCACGTCCCTCCATCCCTCCTTTTGGAGTCCGCAGTGTCTATTGTTTCCATCTTTATGTTCCTGTGTACCCAAGATTTAGCTCTCACTTATAAGTGACAGCATGCAGTATTCAGTTTTCTGTTTCTGTGTTAGTTTGCTTAGAATAACAGCCTCCAGCTGCATCCATGATGCTGCAAAAGACATGATTTCGTTCTATTTTATGGCTGCACAGTATCCCGTGGTGTATATGTGTCACATTTTTCTATTCTGAATAGTGTTGTGATAAGCATATGAGTGCATTTTTGGTAGAAGTATTTATTTTCCTTTGGGTATATACCCAGTAATGAGATTACTGGGTCGAATGGTAGTTCTATTTTTAGTTCTTTAAGAAATCTCCAAATGCTTTCCACCATGGCTGAACTAATTTACGTTTTCACCAGCAGTGTATAAGCATTCCCTTTTCTCTGCAGCCTTGCCAACATCTGTTCTTTTTTGACTTTTTAATAATAGCCGTTCTGACTGGTGTGAGACGGTATCTTATTGTGCAGGGGTCCCTAGCTCTCGGGCCATGGACAGGTACTGCTCTGCAGCCTGTTAGGAACTGGGCCATACAACAGGAGGTGAGAGGTGGCCAGGGAGCATTACCATCCAAGCCCTGCCTCCTGTCAGATCAGTGATGGCATTAGATTCTCAGAGCAGCCGAACTCTATTGTGAACTCTGCATGCAAAGGATCTCTGTTGAGTGTTCCTTATGTATGAAACTCTAATGCCCAATGCTGATCCAAAAAAGGTCAGGCACTCCTGTCACTGTGGTTTGGATTTGCATTTCTTTGATAATTAGTGATATTGAGTATTTTTCATATGTTGGCTGACCATATGTCTTCTTTTGAGAAGTGTCTGTTCATGTCCTTTGCCCATTTTTTATTTTTTTGAGACAGGATCTCACTCTCAGCCAGGCTGGAGGGCAGTGGCACGATCTCGGCTCACTGGAACCTCTGCCTCCCAGGCTCAAACAATCCTCCTACTTCAGCCTCCCCACCTCAGTAGCTGGGACCACAGGTGTGTGTCACCATGCCCGGCTAATTTTTATATTTTTGGTAGAGATGGAGTTTTGCCATGTTGTCCAGGCTGGTCTCCAAGTCCTGAGCTCAAGTGATCCACCCACCTCAGCCTCCCAAAGTACTGGGATTATAAGCATGAACCACCAAGCCTGGCAGCTCTGCCCAATTTTTAATGGGGTTATTTGTTTTATTTTTGTTGATTTGCTTAAAGTCTTTATAGATTCTGGATATTAGGGTTTTCTGGATGCATAGTTTGTAAATATTTCTTCTGTTCTGTAGGGTGTCTGTATACTCTGTTAATGGTTTCTTTTGCTGTGCAGAAGCTCCATAATTTAATTTAATTAGGTCTCACTCACCAATTTTTGCTTTTGTTGCATTGCTTTGAAGGACTAAGCCAAAAATTCTTTGTGTAGATGGATGTTCAGGAAAGTATTTCCTAGGTTTTCTTCTTGGATTGTTATAGTTTGAGGTCTTACACTTAAGTCTTTATTTCATCATGAGTTAATTCCCTTGTATATGGTGACAGACGGGGCCCCGTGTCATTCTTCTGCATTTGGTTAGCCAGTTTCCCTAGCACCATTTGCTGAAAAGGAAGTTGGAAAAATGGTCCTATAAGGAGAAGACATACCAGGGATGTTCTCACACAGAGAAAAGGCCATGTAAGGATACAGGAAGAAGATGCCATCTGCAACCCAGAGAGAGGCCTCAGAAGGAACTAGCCCTGCTGACACCCTGTTCTCAAAACTTAGAGCTTCCAGAGCTCTAAGGAAATAAATGTCTATTGTTTAAACTGCCCAGTGTGTGATATTTGTTATGGCAGCCTGAGCTAACACTCTGTCTTCAGTGCCCTCAACTCCACAGAACATGGTTGATTTAGAAGAGAGAATAGAATTCTTACCCACTAGACAAGCGCTTAAGTGACAAGGCACCATGAACCCAAAGACCATAAACAGGAGACTAAGACCACAGACGTCTAGTTATACCCTGATAGAGTAGGTATTCTTTTTACTTATTTGGAGGGATAAGAAGGAGATACCACCTACCTTAGAACTAAGAGGGTTAAAAGCAATAGGGTAGGCCTCCTGATCTTGGAATTTTATGGACAATTTCTATCCCAGACCTGCTGAAAGCAGACGAGAATATTGCATTATGTTATTGCAATAGTATATCACTGATTAGTATCTGTCCTTACTACTTTAACTACTGTTGGCTTTGTTTATCTTTGACACCTTCCTCAGGTAGGGCAGAGTATCTATATGAATTATTGGAAATTCTTCTGATTGGGAGATTGGTTTTTTCTTTCCATTTAATTATTCAGTCATTTATTCATATCAGTATGGATTCATGGATATTTATGCTTTTGAATATCATGCTGTGCTACTTTATTTATTTTATTGTTCATCTTGTTTCAGCTGTGGCCACTGGGAACTCTCTCAGTTGGTTCCTGCATCTCTTTGACATATGCCCATCATTTTGGGGTTATTTTGAACACTTTCTTATTTTCTGGCACCACCACATCCCTCAGGCTCATCTTGTATACTTCCTGCTCCAGTCCTAGAATCACCCATTTCTCCAAGAATCAATGGAGAATTGCCTTTTTTTGGAGGATGGTATTAGAAACCAAGATCTGACACTAGGTGTGCTCATTGCTTCTGGTGTGTTATTGTTTCTAGTTTATCTTAGCTGACAGAGCAAGGAGATGTGTGCATACTCATTTGTGTACTTATCTATAGATGTTTCCATGTGTATCCATCTATATTTACATTAAGATAAACATGAGTTCATACTGATGTTTCCAGTGCTCACTCCTCCTTATCACACAGATCATCCTGGCCTCCTTCCCTTGCTTGTTTTCTCCTGCACCAACAGGGAGAAACTGGCTTCTACCATCTACCATCCATTTACTTAATTGTTCAATGATATCTTTAAAAAATGCTAAAAGTTTGTATCAGTTACTAGCATGGGTCTCTTTGGTGTTCTAATTGTCCTAGGCTTGGACAGTAGAATCCCTTCCAAGCTGTGGCCTTTCACATCTCTGTCAATTGTGGAGCACTTCAGTTTTCTTGGGACAAGGAGATACTCTGATCTCACCTAGTGTTTTTCTCTGTCTCAGACACTGAATCAATCATCTTTTCAAGGATCCTAAATTCCGTCTCCCGATTTTTGCAGCAGCTTTATTGAAGTATAATTCACAAGCCAAGTAATCCCCTCACTTAACATGTACAACTAAATGGTTTTTAGTATATTCTCAGAGTTTGTGCAACCACCATGCAATCGACTTAGGGCATCCTTATCATCCCCCAAAGATTCTATGCACCTTTTAGATATCAACCCCTAGACTCCCCATCCCTCTTATCCTGAGACAATTAAGGTTTGTATTTTCAGGGCATGGTGCATGTGTTTGTATATTTGCATGTATGCATGTGTACATAATCAGCAACTATGAAATTGTCAGGGGAAGAAGCACTATCTGGGAAATCATGACCACGCAGGATCCAACGGAGAGGGTGAAGTTTCCAAATGAAATGATAACAGAAGAGCTTGATAAAACTCCCTACTGCTAGGGGTCAGAGTACTGGCAGGGAAGATGAAGCCCTTACAAACAATTAGGAAAAGCAAACAAAAGTCGTGATTAAGAACTTAGGTTTTTGGAGTAGAGTGTTCGAGTCCCAGCTTTCTAACTTATTAGCTATGTAACTTTCAGTAATTTACGTCTCTCTTTACTTGTCTGTATGATGCCTACTCTACTCCAGAGGTGATGGAGCTCACAGGCACACATGGTTGCTACCTAAAATGAGACCTACAATAACCCTGGTGGGCATGGATTGCAGTGTCTGGTCAAGGAGTCTCTGCAGCGCAGAGTGAGAGAAGGTGTCTTCAAATATACCTTTTCTCTGGGGGTAGTGTCCTTGGGTGAAGCTTACTGGATCCCTTCAAGGCTCTAGAGATTGGATTTTCTGGATTTGACATCCAATCCCTCCTTTTGGAGATAAGATTAGGTGGGAAAAGACCTTCTGGAGTGAAAGGCCACCATGGGGGCTTATGATATTGTGATACACTAAGAAAGAGATATTTGGTCTTTGTCTTGGTTGATTTTGCATTGCAATAAAAGGATACCTGAGGCTGGATAGTTTCTAAAGAAAAGGGTTGAATACCCCAGCTTTTCCACTCTTTCACTCTTGCCATTTCTTCATTTTATTTTATTTTATTTTTTAAATTTTTTTAGTGGTAGAGTCTCACTACGTTGGCCACCTTGGCTTTGAACTCCTGGGCTCAAGCAATCCTCCCGCTTCAGCCTCCCAGTGCACACCACCACATCTGGCTGTACTTCCCATTTCAAAAAACAAGCCCTACCCGCCTTTTCCCAACTGACACTCATTATTCCTCTTTCATACTTGACAAACTTTCACTGAAAAGTAGAAAGGAACCAGAGAGTATGACATTTTATTAAGTGTCTTAACACTTACTGAAAGGCTGTTCTAACTAGTAATTAAGAATACGAGCTTTGGCTGGGCCCAGTGGCTCATGCATATAATCCAGCATTTTGGGAGGCTGAGGCGGAAGGTCAGCTTGAGCCCAAATTCAAAACCAGCCTGGGCAACATAGTGAGACCCTGTTTCTAGCAAAAAAAATTAAAATTAAAAGATTAAGAAAAAGAACATGGGCTTTGGAGTCAGATGTATCAGGATTTGAATTCCAGCTCTATGGATTCCCAGATGCAGGCTTTGGTAAATAAATCTCAGTTTCCTCATCTACAAAATGGGGATCGTAATACCAGCTTGAAAGTTTTCTGAACATTAAACTAGATATCTTAAAGAGACTAACAAGGAAGTTGATAAATGGTAGCTAATATTTCTACTCTGTTCTTATTTCTTTCCTGATGCCAAGTGTTTTACATACTTATCAGCCCAATAAGTGGGCATAATTATTCTCATTTTATAGGTGAAGGAATTGAAAGTAAAAAATTTGGCTGGGTGTAGTGGCTCATGCCTGTAATCCTAGCACTTTGGGAGGCTGAGGCAGGTGGATCACCTGAGGTCAGGAGTTTGAGATAAGCCTGGCCAACATGGCAAAACCTCGTTTCTACAAAGAAAAAAAAAATTAGCTGGGCATGGTGGCATGTGCCCATAGTCCCAGCTACTTGGGAGGCTGAGGCAGGAGAATCACTTGAACCCGGAAGGTGAGATCATGCCACTGCCCTCCAGCCTGGGTGACAGACTCCATCTGAAAAAAAAAAAAAAAGAATTCATGAGGTGAAATAGATATTATATTAGTTATACTGTAGATAAGGAAGTGGAAGCATGAAGTATTTAAATAACTCATTCATGTCTCAAAGTGAAGCAATTATGGGGCAGGGATCCAAAGCCATGTCTATTTGATCTGGAATGTGTTAACTTCCTGATATTTCACAATTTGCTATTAGTTGTCATTCCTGACAGGTTGTGATAGTGATGGTGATATTTATCAGCTACATTAATTTTTAAGAATCAACTTTGGTCACAGACCTGAGATATCTTCATGACTATTGTAAGTAAGGATGAGAGTACCAGATGGTAGAGAAGGGGATAGTCCTCTATGTTGCATTTTTTCCATCTGGCTCTATGCCCTTAGAAACAATGGGTGGTCCTTTGTTTTCTTTTATAACCCAAACAATCTATGATTATCTTTCTGCAGTAGCCCTAGTCAATTAGTATTAGCTGAAGTTACATTATTTTAAATAGCACTGTCAGGAGCTCTGTATAACAGTGTTTTTTACTGTTTAAATTTACAATCTATTGATGAACCAACATAAAGATATCAAAAGATAAAGATATCATGAGGCTGGCAGCCCAGCCCCTAGCCTTTAGACCTTCCTTGGACCCACCCTCTTCAGCCCAGGAATCTGCCTCCCACTGCCATTCATGGCACCCAGTCTCAGCCTCAACTTTGCTCCAAGAATGGAGCAGGCGCCAACAGCAGGGAGAAGCCAGGCAGCAGGAGCAGGCACATCTGAGCCTGTGGGGGCATGCGGGGCCTTCCCGGGCCCCAAGAGTGCAGGGATGTCTGGGTCTGCAGCCGTGGTTTCGGTCCCCCAGGAGGGCAGGTCTCCTATTCCTGGCCTTCCAAGAGCACAGAGAGGCTCAGATCTGCAGCCACAACTTGGGCAGGGCTCCTCCTACTCTGTGGAGCAGGAGGCCCAGGTCTGCAGCTCTGCTGCAGAGGCACCTGGGGAACTCCCATCCCAACCCGGAAGGGGTGGGTCTGTTGCTTGTCCCTGGATCCCGCCAGAGGGTGCAGCCCTGGCCATGCCTCTCTGCTGCAGCAGCAGGCCGTCTAGAGCAGCCACTGCCATCACTAGTGTAGTGAATTTTCATTGATTTTATTTTGTCTTGGCATCCATTTCGAATATGTTTAACTTTCTCACATGAGAAGCCGGGCAATCACCTTTGACCCAGTTTCCAGTTCTCTGCTTCCTCCCAGTTCTCTGCTTCCTCCCAGTTCTTCAGTGTGATCCATCCAGGTAGCTGCCTAATGCAACTGCCTCCTGGTGACCATCTCCCTATGGGAGAGGTAAATGCAGCCTGCTTGACTCACCTGTTGACCTCCATAACCCACATGGACTGTGTACATGGGCTCCAGTGACTACCTCACAGTGACAGGGTGACTGCATGGAACTTGTGCCTGCTTGCTCTAAACCCACCAATTAGAACTCCCATGCATAACTGCTTGGGTAACACCCTGGACCCCAATAGAGGCTTTAGCTCCACAGGTATCACCTTCTTTGCTCCCTTTCCACTGGCTGGCTCCCGCCAGAGAGGGTGCAGCCCTGGCCATGCCTCCCTGCCGCAGCAGCAGGCTGTCTGGAGCAGCACCTCCAAATTTACCCTCCCCCTGAAGACAAGACCAAATTAGAAAGAAACCAAAACAATAAAAATCACAACACCCAGCAGTCAGTGAACATCATCATCAGAAAAGAGGAAAGATACAAAGGAAGCAAAGTTTTTCGTTGCTGTAAACTTCAAGAAAAATTCCCTTTATGGAACTTTACTAAAGATAGAATAGAAAGTGGGCTGCCCACGGTGGCTCACGCCTCTAATCACAGCATTTTGGGAGGCCGAGGTGGGCGGATCACTTGATGTGAGGCATTCGAGACCAGCCTGGCCAACATGGCGACACCCGTCTCTACTAAAAATAAAAAAAATTGGCCAGGCGTGGTGGCACGTGCCCGTGGTCCCAGCTACTCAGGAGGCTGAGGTGGGAGGATCATTGGAGCGTGAGATACCCGAGAGTGCAGTGAAATGAGATCACACAACTGAACTCCAGCCTGGGCGACAGAGCCAGAACCTGCCTCAAAAAAAAAAATATTATTAATAAAAAGTTAGCTTTCTAGAATGACAAAACCAGACTTCTCACCCCACACGGGAGGAAGGCAGCAAATCACGCTGCCATGTGTGTACCTATGCAACAATCTTGCATGTTCTTCACATGTACCCCCAAACCTAAAATGCAATTAAANAAAAAAAAAAAAAAAGGTGCCTTCAACATCATTCTACAGCAGATGCAGTAATGGAATTCAGTCTATGTTTTCTTTTTACATTGGGTAAAAGGTGAGGACATAATGAAGGATGTTTTGCTTAGGACTAACAATTATAAGAAATTTGTATGGCAGGCACTAGGCATATGCTCATAACAGCACACCTTTCAAACAGTATCCTTGAATACAAGCTTTCCCATTAGAGATCTGATAAAAGCTAGGTAGCAAAAATTCTACTACAATGTGCTTTGATGAGTACCTACACACTAAATTGACATCCTGAGTTGCTGGAAGAGCTACATACTCTAAATCCCATCTCAGACTACGGCTTGTTTGAACCCTTTGTAGGACTCGTTCCATCCCGGAAGAGCCATCGTACACCTACCCATATGAGTGGGTGGGCTGGAGAACTCCTTTCCTTGTTTGCCGTTCTCATCCCCTTCCTGAACGCCACGTAGTAAACATCACTTATGCTTATCAGGCACGCTTAACCAGCAACATGGGACACATGAGCATGTCAGTGTCCCACGATGGGCTGCCACACTTTCAGCCAACTTGAGGAGACAAAACATTGTTCATTTTTGCATCTTTCTTAACACAGAACCGCAGCATGGTCCAGGGAATACAGAGAGACAATTCCCTCCGGTAGTTCTTATAGAAAAGCCTTCCCTGAACGATTCCATAGCCTTGGAAAACTTTCTTTCCTTCTGTGTTGGACAAACCATCAAACATCGCGGCGGAGAATGGGGCAAGGCCTCGGGTCAAGGGGCCGGGGCGGGGCGGTGAGGGGCGGGCACACGCTCCAGAGGGCGGGGCCAGGCTGGAGTCAGGCTGCAGGGGCGGACCGCAGCTGCGGGTCGGGGCGCCGTGCGCGTGCGCGCGGCAGGTCGGCGCCGGGCGGGGGCGGAGCGACAGTCGCAGGCCCACGCCGTAAACAGACAACATGGCGGCCGCGGTGGCGACTGCACCTGGGACATTGGGATCCCTGCATGCTGGCGGCGTCCGCCTGGTAGCTGCTTGCAGTACACGGCTCTGCCGGGGGTTGAGGCTTCCCGGCTTGTTGGCAGGCCGGCGGGTGGGCCCGGCGTTCTGGGCCCAGAGCTGGGTGCCTGCGGCCGGGGGTCCCGCCCCAAGAAGGGGCTACAGCTCTGAGGTGAAGACGGAGGACGAACTACGGGTGCGGCACCTGGAGGACGAGAACCGAGGTGAGGTGCGAGCGCGGGACAGGCGCGGTCGCCCACAGGACGGGCAAAAGGTGCAGCGTCCGCTTGTAGGACGTGGGGTCGAGGTTTGGCAGGCGCTCCTAGCCTGGGTCCCTCCCCTTCCTTACCTCCCCACTCACCCCAGCGTGGGCCGTTTCCTTGTGCACCTTCTTGCTTTCAATACTTAAACGGGTACTCCGGAGCAGCTTACCTGTAAAGTGACCGCATTCCTCGCGGCAAACAGAAGTGCAGCTTACGCCCTCCGCTCCAGACAAGCCAAGGTCAATATATACCCTGGGTATTTAATCCTTACTACCAGGCTTTATTCTTGCTGTGTAATGGCTTTCCGTAAACTCAGCTGTTAGTGGTGGAGTTGTAAAAGCTGCAGTGAAACTGCGTTTTATTATTACGAAGAATTTTGAATTTGAAGCTGCTCAGCTGGAACAGTTTTTCGTCTTGTTCATTTTATCTTAGTAAGTTAGTCTTGAGGGACTATTCCACTTCATTTAAACAATTTTGAGCACTTTGTTATTTTGCTGTGCTCTGAACAGAATGTGGATGGTATTGTTCTTGCCCATGAGCTACCTACTATGGGAGGAGACATCATTAGTAGCAGTACAATACAGAGGATGGAAGGCTTTGAAGGAGGTTGTCTTTTCTAGGGAATACTGTTAAAGCTCAGTTCCTTTCACTGGCAGTGAAGGGAAAAGCTAAAAGGGTCGTAAAGGGTGGAACAGCAGTTTACCCGGTGTAAGCCAGAGGACCAGTCTTAATTTTGACATGCTTTTGTTGAGCACCTATAATCTGTTAAGCAGAAATGAAAAGCGAGTAAGCCATAGTTGCGGTTAGTATAGTGAAGCAGATCCTGGTTTTTGGTAGGCGGTGTGAACTTTGAAGGCATGGTAAGAGGAAAGGGCTGTAATATCTGCAGGGTTTCGTCATATGAAAGGGTGGTCCAAGGCATTCTTTAATAGGCAGTGGATTTTGCCATTTGCGAGGGTTCTTGGGCAGACTTCTCTTAACTATCTCACATGTAAAACAGGAAAAATAATACCAACCTTATAGGTTTGCTGTGAAGACGAGATGAGATTGTTAATATAAATTGCCACTATCTAGCCTGTAGCAGATGCTCAGTAGTGTGGTGAATTACTTTACTCCTTTCTTGTTTATTATTACAGACAGAGACAAGAACATGGTCAAAGCATGGAGATGTGAACATGTATGATGTATTTGGGAAGTAACATAAGGCAAGTGTGGCATGATAAACAGAATAGTAAGAAATTCAGCTGGAAGTGTAGATTGGCACTGGAGTGAGTAGAGCTTGAATGCCACCACCTTTTGGGTAAGCTTAGTCATGCTGGGACTTCACTTCCGTTAAGTGTACCAACAATATGTTAGATATAAAGGGATTGCAAGTACAGCTACTAATATGCACCATATTCTATTTTTCTTTTTGTTTTTTTTTTTTTTTTTGGTCTTTATAACTTGAATAAAATTGAAAATACATTTATGCAAAATGTCTGGCAAGACGTTGAGTTATGATCTCAATGGACCAAAAGAGAGAATATCAAATAATAAAAAACAATAAACAAAAAACGAAATGTTTTTTGAATGTCAAGGTTCTTTTTTTTCTTTGGCCTTCATTTCCTGATAAGATAGAACACCATGGTTTCTTAAAGTTGATCCCGCCTCTTTTGAGGTTTGGCAAGAATGAAGACTCAGGCTTGGCTAACATTGTTTATGCTTTGCTTTGTTTTACTGTTAAACCAGCAGTAAGCAATGCAAAGAAAAACATGAGGCCCGGCCGGGCGCGGTGGCTCAAGCCTGTAATCCCAGCACTGTGGGAGGCCGAGGCGGGTGGATCACGAGGTCAAGAGATCGAGACCATCCTGGTCAACATGGTGAAACCCCGTCTCTACTAAAAATACAAAAAATTAGCTGGGCATGGTGGCGCGTGCCTGTAATCCCAGCGACTCAGGAGGCTGGGGCAGGAGAATTGCCTGAACCCGGGAGGCGGAGGTTGCGGTGAGCCGAGATCGCGCCATTGCACTCCAGCCTGAGTAACAAGAGCGAAACTCCATCTCAAAAAAAAAAAAAAAAAAAAAAAAAAAAACAAAAAAAAACATGAGGCCCAACAGGTGAAGGAGTTTCCTGGATGCCTTTGTTTCTCTTAGAGGTTGGTCAAAATTTGGTGCTGTCAGCAGCCCCTAAGGAATATGATTGATAACTCTCCTAGTCATAGAAACCCCAAACAGCATGCAGCACTTTAGGTGGGATGGGGTTCCATGTTTGTCATTTGTAATCTGTTATCTGAGCGCCATATTTGTAATTTGCTTTGGGAGACATAGCTCTATAACCAAATTTTCTTTCTTTTTCTTTTTTTTTTTTTTTTTTTGAGACGGAGTCTTGCTGTTTCACCCAGGCTGGAGTGAAGTGAAGTGGTGCGATCTGGGCTCACTGCAACCTCTGCCCCTGCCCCCGTCCTGTTGCCTGCAGGGCTTTCTTAACTGTTGGGCATCTCATAGTCCATCTCCTTGCCACTGGACCTGAGCTCTGCCTTTTTCTGTTCTTTTCTTTTTGTAGGCTTTTGCACACACTTTCTGAAATGACTCCTCCCCTTCCCCGTCAACCTTCCTGCAATTTGGCATAATTATGACCCTTTTCAAAAATCATCTTTTTGAACCGTGTCAGAACAACTTCTGGCAGAAATGGAGCAAACAAACCATTGCATAGTGCAGATCGTCCTTGATACCTGTTCCTTCCTCCTTTTTCACATCTAGATTGTCATCAGGTCTTCTTGTGTTTGAAATCTTTCCATGTGTTTCTTTACTGACAGCATCCTTGTCTGAG
Organism: Cebus imitator; assembly: GCF_001604975.1. Classification (NCBI taxonomy): domain Eukaryota; kingdom Metazoa; phylum Chordata; class Mammalia; order Primates; family Cebidae; genus Cebus; species Cebus imitator. Next base: position 6,020,778 of record NW_016107368.1, read on the forward strand.
CTTATCAAGTGAACTGCTGCAGAGGCAGCAGGTTTTTCTGTGTCTACTGTCTTTTCTTATTTAAGAAGTTGATTCCTTTTGTATGTTTTTTTTAATGTTTAAAACATGTTTTTATATATTTTATAGTATGTAAATTATATCAATAAATATATGTATTTGATGTGTATGTACGTATTTTTAAATATTTAAAATTAAGATTTAATCTCATCTATATTGAGATGTAAATCGTATACCGTAAAATTCAAAATGTAGAGTTGTTTTTAGTATATTCACAGTTATGCTTTGTCAACTCAAGCCAATTTTAGAACACTTATCAGATCAAAAATAAACCCTGTAGTCTTTAGCAGTTACTCCCTACTTCCCTGCTTATCCCTCCCCCATTAAAAAACCCACATTTATCTACTTTTTGTCTCAATAGATTTGTCTATTCCAGGCATTTATATAAAAGAATAGTATAATAAGTGGTGTTTTTGTGCCTTCCTTCACATAGCATTATATTTTCAAGGCTGATCCTTGTTGTAGCTTGTACCAGTATCTCTCTCTTTTTAATGGCCAAGTAGTAGGTATGGATATATTACATTTTGTTAGTCTATTCATTATTGATATACATTTGGATTATTTCCATTTTTTGGATAATATGAACCATGCTTCGGATTATTTCCAAGAAACTATTGCCTAACCCAGGTTTACAAAGATTTACACTTACGCATTTTCTTCTATGAGTTTTATGTTTTTTGCTGCTACGTTCATTTGTGACTATAATCCAATTTTGAGTTAATTTTTATATATGGTGGGTAGTAAGAGGTCTAACTTCATTCTTTTACTTGTGGATATCTAGTTGTCCTGGCAACATTTTTGGGAAAGACGAGTCTTTCAATATTGAGTTGGCTTGGTACCCTTGTTGAAAATTAATTGACCATAAATGTAAGGGATTACTTCTGGATATTCAAGTCTATTTCATTGATCTGTGTATCTATCCTTATGCTAGTACCAAACTGATTTCTGTAGCTTTGTAGTAAAATTTGAAATTGGATAGCATGAGTTCTCCAATCTTGTTCTTTTAAAGGAGTGTTGGCTATTACGGGACTCTTGCATTACCATGTGAATTTTAGGATCAGCTTGTGAATTTCTGCCAAAAAAAACTACTGTGGGATTTTGATAGGGATCACATTGAATAGGTAGATTAATATGGGGAGTATTGTCATCTTAACTTAAGTCTTCCAATCTATGATCATGAAGTTTTTTTCCATTCAACAGTGTTTTGTAGTTTTCAGTGTACAGTGTACAGGTTTTACACTGTTTTAGTTAAATTTATCCCAAAGTATTTTATTGAGTTGTAAATACAATTTTTCTTAATTTCATTTTCAGATTTCTCATTGTATAGAAATTACAAAATAAATTGATTTTTGCATATTGGCTTGTATCATACAACTTTGCTGAACTTGTTAATTTGTCCCTAATAGTTTTTTTAGTGAATTTCTTGATATTTCCTATGTACAAGACTGTGTCTTTTGCAAATAAATAATTTTGTATTCAGTTGGCTCTACTGTTCAGTTAGATCTTGTTGATTGATGGTGGTGTTCAATTCAACTATACTCCTACTGATTTTCTGCCTATTGGATATGTCAATTTCTAATAGAAGTATGTTAAAATATGCAACTATAATAGTAGGTTTGTCTGTTTGTCCTTGCAGTACTATCAGTTTTTACCTCACATAGTTTGATGTTCTATTGTTTGGTGCATACATATTTAGGATTATTATGTCTTGCTGGAGAAATGACCCCCTTTTCATTATGTAAGGCTTTTGTTTATTTTAATAGCTTTTGGGGTACAAGTGGCTTTTGGTTACAAGTGGATGAATTGTATAGTGGTTAAGCCTGAGATTTTAGTGTACCTGTCACTGGAGTAGTGTACATCATACCCAGTATGTAGTTTTGTATCCCTCAACCTTATTGCCCTACCCCTTTATGAGTCTCCAATGTCTGTTACACCACTGTTTTGCCTTTGTGTACCCACAGCTAGCTTAGCTTTCACTTTCTTTTTTTTTTGAGACGGAGTCTTGCTCAGTCGCCCATGCTGGGATGCACTAGTATGATCTTGGCTCACTGCAACCTCTGTCCCCCAGGTTTTTTTTTTTTTTTTGAGACTGAGTTTCAGTCTTGTTACCCAGGCTGGAGTGCAGTGCTGAGATCTCAGCTCACTGCAACCTCCACCTTCTGGGTTCAAGCAATTCTCCTACCTCAGCCTCCCGAGTAGCTGGGACTACAGGCGCGTACCACCATGCCCAGGTAA
>NW_016107368.1:6023122-6086169 GCF_001604975.1 Cebus imitator
TTGACCAGGATGGTCTCGATCTCTTGACCTCGTGATCCACCTGCCTCGGCCTCCCAAAGTGCTGGGATTACAGGCGTGAGCCACTGCGCCCGGCTGTCCCCCAGGTTTAAATGATTCTCCTGCCTCAGCCTCCCAAGTAGCTGGGATTACAGGTGACCACCACTATGCCCGGCTAATATTTGTATATTTAGTAGAGACGGGGTTTCACCATGTTAGGCTGGTCTCAAACTCATGATCTCAGGTGATCTGCTCACCTTGGCCTCCCAAAGTGCTGGGATTATAGGCGTGTGCCACCAGGCCCGGCCTTAGCTCCTACTTCTAATTGAGAACTTACAGTGTTTGGTTTTCCGTTCCTGGATTACTTCACTTAGAGTAATGGCCTCTAGCTCCATTGAGACCTTGAGTGGTGGTTCATTGAGAACTTTAGTTAAGTTGACTTTAGTCAATTAACTCAACTTTAGTTCAGAAAATAGGTGAAACCAGCTGGGCATGGGAGCACCTGCCTATAGTCCCAGCTACTCAGTAGGCTGAGACGGGAGGATTGCTTGAGCCCAGGACTTTGACGCTGCAGGGAGCTATGATGGAGCCACTGCACTCTAGCCTTGGTGATACAAGACCCTGTCTCTTTAAAAAAAAAAAAAAAAAGTGTATGAACCTGTTTTATGTAGAACAACACCAACAGAACATATAATCCATTTATGTAACATAGCAACAACAAGCCAAATGGTAATATACAACTCTATTTCTGTATGTAAATACGGTAAACATTTTCTGGAAGGTTACATGTAACTGTGATACCTGTGGCTTCCTCTGGGGAATGAGTTGGGTCTAGGGAAGAAGGACTTTCACTTTGGGTGTATTTTTTCAATTTTGTATAAGCAAAATGTATTCCTTTTTTTAAGTCTCAGCAAAGTTGTTAAATTCATCTTTCAGTTGTGTGAGCCTTATAGAGCAGGGTTAATGCTGTAATGTGACCTTATTACAGATTCACTGAATATTTTTGTACGTTTTGTGAAAAGTTAGGGAAAATTTAAAACAGGAACTTAAGATTGGCATGTAAATGCCTAAGTTTTTCTGAGTTTGATAAACTTGTCTAGGTTATTTGAGGAAGTTGCATGATAATTGAATTCTTGAGAAGTGATTGAATTGTGAATTAAAGTGAGACAATTATGAAACAACAATTTTAGACTCTCCTGAATAAAGCTAAGGTTTTATTCCATTTTGGAGTACCAGAAGGCTACAGATATATTTGATGGTACAGTTGTTACAGACTAGATGATTTATTTCTGATTGCAGAGCTAATTTCTAGCTTCTTGAAGTAGAAGTACTCAAAACATTGAGTCTCAGATATGGGACCAAAACTGCTGGAATTGACTGTGATAGAAACATTTTGATGGCATTTTACACTTCAGTAATGATGTCAGCAGTATCATATCTAGCAGAAATTATGGTAAAACTTTAGTACTTATTGCATGAGAAGTGTTCATCCTAGAAGGGAGGATGATTGGGTGCTCATGTTCATTTGATTCTAATACAGTCCCATGGAGCGTGGAACTGTTAGTATCTTAATAGAGTAAGAAACTGAGGTTCAGAGAGGTTAAGTAACTTGCCGAATAACTAGTAAGTGGCAAACTGGGATTCCATCCCCAGCAGCCACACCTGAGCCTGCATTCTTAGCCCTTGTAGGTGGTATCAACTTGGATGTCTGAAAGGCCTTTCGGATTTGCTTTAATTCAGAACAGAACTCATGAGCTTTACTCCCCTCCACCCTCACCTTGGTATTTTTTATGATTTTGTCTCATTAAATGTCGTCTTCTTTCATCCAATTGCTGAAGTCAGAAACGAGGTAAATAATCCTTAACACTTTCTTCCAGTTAAATCAGTCCTCAGTCTAGGTATCATTAACTCATTTAAAATTTTGAATAGTTCTTGAATCCTTTCACTTTCCTTTATTTCTACGGCTGCCAATCTCAGCCAAACCTGTTATCTGTTGATTGGACTCGAATTGCGTCTTGAAACTCCCACCCGTATCTCCTTCTGGTATGATCTCCAAGTATAGAATCTATTTCCCCTCAGTTTTATATGTGCATGTGTGTATGTTTATACCTGTGTAAACTCCTTCAATGGTTACTCCTTGTTCTTAGGATAAAGGCCAGACTTTTTAGCAGGATATTTCTGGCCGGTATGTGCTTACCTCTCTGCTTTCATTGGTAACACTCTTCTCCCCCTAGTAGGTGACAGGACGTTCAGTTGGGACCATGACTAGTTTATGCTTTTCCTGTGTTTCCTCTGCCTGGCAGTCAGCGCGCCTCCTTCACTCTCACTTTAACTCTTACTCATCCTTCCACCCTCCACTGTCTTGGGTCAGCTTTCCCTGACCATCTCCTTTTGCCCTAGATCATTGTTAGTTTCGGTTTCAAGTTACTATAGCACCACTTATAGCTTGTTAAGCATTTTGAATTGATTATTAATGATTTTTATGATTATTAATGTTTGTATTTCCCTCCTGGACTCTAGTTCCTTGGCCGCTGATCACCATCATACTACTCAGTATGTTTGATGAATGGACACATTTAGTCTTAGCTGCTTGATTTTCTTCCTGAGGAAACTGAAGATTGAACAGTATAACATAGTTTTGTTCAAGTATAGAGTTAGATTGCCACTTAATAGCTGAAGGAAGTTACTTCACCTCTCCAAGTCTCCATTTCTTTATCTGTTAACTAAGGATAAAAATAGTGCCAACGTCTTGGGTTGTGGTGGGGATTATTTGAGTTAATTCACTTAAAGCACCTAGGGTAGTGCCTAAGGCCTACTGGTGGTAGCTGTTGTCAATAGTATTGGGATCTACCCAAGGTTGTTCCCAAGGTTTAATACAGAGCTTGTCAGATACCAGTCCTTTATGCTTTTCTCATTCCAAATGAGAGCATTTGGAATTCTTGCAAACTGATTCTTTTGTGAGCAGAAGTTCATCTTTATACTTAAAAAATGGGTCTGCACAGTTTCTTGCACAGCGAAGGCATGTTATATTTTGTTGTCTTCAGTTTAACTCAGTTGCAAATAAGAACCATACCCACCTCTGACTCAGTGGAAGGTATTTCTGATACACAGTGAAAAATTTGTTTACTTCAGGAACAAGAAAGTTAGTAGAGGTTGTACAAACTCTACATATCAAATTAAGGTCTTTGAAGTTAGCTATTTTGAAATAAATAATGAAAGGATTTTAAGTAACAGGTGAATCTTTGCATAGTATTGCTTTTAGAAAATTGGTGACTGAAAGGAACGGGAGGCTGGGTTTAGATGATGGTCTTTGATTAAAAAATGGTGCAGTTTGGAGTGATAGCTGGGGTTGTGGGACACATAATGAACTTTGTTTTTTATAGATTGAGTTGGAAGTACTTGTTGGACATCTAAATGGAAGTGCCCTCAGGTTAAGTATATCAGAGAGAAATCAGGAGAGAAGCCTGGGATAGAATTACTGAAAACTATGTAGTATGACCAAAAAAAAAAAAAACTGAGATTTTTTTTTGGAGACGGAGTTTCATTCTTGTTGCCCAGGCTGGAGTGCAATGGCGTGATCTAGGCTCACTGCAACCTCTGCCTCCCAGGTTCAAGTGATTCTCCTGCCTCAGCCTCCTGAGTTCCTGGGATTACAGGCACACGCCACCACTCCTGGCTAATTTGTATTTTTAGTACAGACGGGGCTTTCTCCATGTTGGTCAGGCTGGTCTCGAGCTCCCAATCTCAGGTGATCCACCCGCCTCGGCCTCTCAAAGTGCTGGGCTTACAGGTATGAGCTACTGCGTCTGACCTAAAAAATCGAGATATTAACAACTGGCATCCTAGCAGAAAGCAAATGATATAATACCTGAATGTGACAAGGTTTATTAGCTGTTACTTCTGTATCTGCTTGAAGATGATGAAACCACATTTTAAATAGTATCCTTTAACTTAAAATTTTCATTAATAGATGTGGTCTTCCCTCTAGTTTGAGTTAGTGATGTAAAATTTACCAAGACATTGCAAATTACCTTGGCGCTTAAGAAGAGTTAAATTGAAGGGAACATGATGTCATGAATTTCTTTGATTTGTTAGGTTCAAAGTTAGCTAGATGTGATGTAGAGTCTGTGTTCTTTAAATGCCTCACTCACTCAAGTGCTTGTTCTTTTTTTCTCCTTTAACTAGGAATTGTGGTGCTTGGAATAAACAGAGCTTATGGCAAAAATTCACTCAGTAAAAATCTTATAAAAATGGTGAGTGTAAAGATTAAACTGTTTACTTCTAATATTAAGATACCTTATTGTCATCAATATAAAAACATTTTTTTGGTCTCTTTTTCCTCCTATGCTTCGTCTTTCTGTTTAGCTATCAAAAGCTGTGGATGCTTTGAAATCTGATAAGAAAGTACGGACCATAATAATCAGGAGTGAAGTCCCAGGGATATTCTGTGCTGGTATGTAAATATGTTGTGTTATAAAATTAAACTGTGTCTTATTTTTCCTCAGTAATAGTTTGTTTTCCATTAGAATGTTCTATGGTTTGAACACCATTACTCCTCTTTGTGTTTTACTGATTTACAAGAAAAAAACATGCTTAGTCTGTCAGCATTAGAAAGAAGCTTTTGCAACTTGTAGATTGTTTCAGAAGTTGAAAAAAAAAATCTTTGAGCCATTAAAATACATGTTTGTAGTACGTGAAGTACAATATTTGTTGGTTGTGTCTTAATTGTGGCCAATATTCTTTAGTTTCAGTCATTTTCTTTGAGATAGAGTCTTGCCCTGTCGCCCAGGCTGGAGTGCAGTGGCATGATCTCAGCTCACTGCAGTCTCTGCCTTCTGGGTTCAAGCGATTATCCTGCCTCAGCCTCCTGAGTAGTTGGGATTACACGTGTCCACCACCTTGACCTGCTAATTTTTTGTATTTTGAATAGAGACAGGGTTTCACCATGTTGGCCAGGCTGGTCTCGAACTCCTGATCTCAAATGATCCACCATTCTTGGCCTCCCAAAATGCTGGGATTACAGGGGTGAGCCACTGAGCCTGGCTCCTCGTTTCATTCTTAAGCGTTCTCAGTTTTTTTAAGCTTCAATCTCTGTGACTTCTGCCTTAAAATATTGCAGAGTAGTGTGATATTTAGAAATATGCAATATAAATATTTTTGCTTTTGATAAGGTTTTATTGCCTTCTTAATACATTTCTTAAAATGCAGGATATCTAAAAAAAATAGTTTTAACTCCAGTTGAGTAATCAAAGAGTGTAGATTTATTATCCTCACTGCCAGGGTTATGATGTTGTGCAGTTTAGATTTCCATTTTTACATTTGTCAAATGCCAGTAATACTGTCTGCTTAGTAGGCGTGCTCATAAGCGTTTTACATATATTTTGAGTTCTTTTTTTTAAAACAATATGTAAGACTTATACCAAGATAATTAGGATTCTTATGTCTAGTTTTAGGGACCACGTGAATATGATCTGGAGATAAAGGAGTCTAACACTATGACTAATGGTTGAGAAGTTCTCTAGAGGCCGTTGGATGGCTTATTGGGAAGACGTAGAGTAGCTTTAGGGTTTTTAAAGAAGGCCCAATTATATGAATCTTTGAGGAGTGATAACGATGTTGTGAAGACAGATTAACATTTTAAAAGTAGATGTTAGTGGTCATCCTGGCATTGTTTTTCTGTTGGCAGTAGGTTTTATAATTATCACACTGTAGTTACTGGTGGGATTCTTTTTATTTTACCTGTTCATTTGGAGCCCATTTGTTTAGGATTTCTGCGTTAGGAATATGCTTTGAAAAAGGCTTTAATGCTTTGGCACAGTTTGTGGCTGTCTGTTACAGATTGCCTTTTTGAGGACATGCAAAAATGTCCTCAAATAATATAGCACATGCTGTTTATCAGAATAACATGTTAGCCTTGAGTACTTTTTTTTTTTTTTTTTTTTATGGAATTTTGCTCTTGTTGTCCAGGCTGGAGTACAATGGCACTATCTGGGCTCCCTGCAACCTCTGCCTCCTGGGTTCAAGCAATTCTCCTGACTCAGCCTCCTGAGTAGCTAGGATGACAGGCATACACTACCACCCCTGGCTAATTTTGTATTTTTAGTAGGGATAGGGTTTCTCCATGTTAATCAGGCTGGCCCCGAACTCCCAACCTCAGGTGATCTGCCTGCCTTGGCCTTCCAAAGTGCTGGGATTACAGGATGAGCCGCTGTGCTCAGCTGCCTTGAGTACTTTTCAACAAGTTAATTTAATCTATATACTTTGCTTTATGTGCTTTTAAACTTTTGTACAATCAGGATAATCTTTTAACTCATAAGATTTGTAACTGTATTTTGTCAACAGAAATCTATGTTTTAATTATGGAAAAATTGGGGCGTGTCATCTCTTTTAGTAATTCAGTATATATGACGGAACTATTATTTCATATTTCTCTGAAAGATTTTTCTTCCTTTCTTTTTTTTTTGAGGTGGAGTTTCACTCTTGTTGCCAAGGATGGAGTGCAATGCCGTGATTTTGGCTTACTGCAACCTCCACCTCCCAGGTTCAAGCAATTCTCCTGCCTCAGCCTGCTGAGTAACTGGGATTATGGGCACAAGCCACCACGACAGGCTAATTTTTTGTATTTTAATAGAGATGGGGTTTCACCATGTTGGCCAGGCTGGTCTTGAACTCCTGACCTCAGGTGATCCTTCCACCTTGGCCTCCCAAAGTTCTGGGATTATGGGCATGAGACATAGCACCCAGCGCCTTTCTTACATATATTTACATTTATAGGCTGACCAGTAGGTCCGTCTTTTAATATGTACATATGAAATAAAATTCTAGGTAAATAAAATCTCTTTACATTGTTTTAAAGAATATTTAAACTTAAAGCCTATTTTAGTATAAACATCTTAATCAGGCCACATTTATCTGTTATTGTTGAAGAATGCAGTCTTTCGCATAATTGACACTTTAAATTGTATTCCAAAGTAGTAATATTAAAAGAAACATCAAAAACACAGTGTACCATTTGTTGATTATTCTTTTAGCCCCTTCTTCATCCCTTCAAAGTCATCATTTTCCCTTTTCTTACTCTGCCCCCACAAAGGTTTCTCTGTATTTATTAATACCTGTATCCCAGTGATACCTTGTTCATTTCTAAACACTTAAAGCTTAGCAAATGGTCTTGCATCAAATTTCTTTAGCATAGGAACATCTCTAATTCTTTGAGAATCATCTTTTGCATTCTCAGATCACAGCACACTGTAGGGACTCAGCATGTATTTGCCGGAATTAATCAGCCTTTAAACTGTGCTTTAATTCACTGATTTTTTTTCAGGAATGTTTAGGATATAATAAGCAGCTTCTCTGAATTGTCTCATACCACTCTCCTATTTACTGACAGTAAGTTTGACGAGATTTTTTTTCTAAAATGCTGCAAAACAGATAAACATTATTAAAGAAATTCCTAAGGCCACGTATTGTGGCTCACGCCTGTAATCCTAGCACTTTGGGAGGCCAAGGCGGGTGGATCACCCAAGGTCAGGAGTTCGAAACCAGTCTGGCCAACATGGTGAAACCTTGTCTGTACTAAAAATACAAAAAATTAGCCTGCGTGGTGGTGGGTGCCTGTAATCCCAGCTACCTGCGAGGCTGAGGTAGCAGAATTGTTTGAACCGAGAAGGTGAGTGAGCTGAGATCATGCCCCTGCACTCCAGCCTAGGTGACTGAGTGAAAATCCATCTCAGAAAAAAAAGAAAAAGATTAGTGGGGCATGCCTGTAATCCCAGCATCCTGAAGCACAAGAATTACTTGAGCCCAGGAGGCGGAGCTTGCAGTGAGCTGAGATCACGCCACGGCACTCCAGCCTGGTCGACAGAGCCAGATCCTGTCAAAAAAAGAGATTCTTACAGGTGCCTTGCAGGTGATTTCTAACTTCTCATTTAAATCTACCTATTATTTAGGATTGTTAAGTACTTACATTTTAAGTTTTTTAATCAAATTTTAGTTTTAAAAAGTAGGATGGTAGGTCAAAATGTGTGAAAATGTATACAAAGAGAAGAGAACTCTCTCTAACCCTACTTCTCTGCTTTATTCATCCCCTAATAAAAATAACCATTATTATGTTTATCCGTCTAGTATTTTATTATATATGTGTATACATTCACACATACACACAAATAGAGTCATGTGCTGCATAATAACATTTTGGTTAACAATGGCCTGCATTATACAATGCTGGTCCCATGAGATTATTTGTTTTATATTTTTGTGACGGAGTCTCACTCTGTCACCCAGGCAGGAGTGTAATGGTGTGATCTCATCTCACTGTAACCTCTGCCTCCAAGATTCAAATGATTCTCATGCCTCGGCCTCCTGAGTAGCTGAGATACAGGTGTGTGTCACCATGCCTGGCTAAATTTTGTAATTTTAGTGGAGTTGGGGTTTTACCGTGCTGCCTAGGCTGTCTTGAATTCCTGACCTCAGGTGACCCACCTGCCTCAGCCTCCCAAAGTGCTGGGATTACAGGCGTGAGCCACTGTGCCTGACCTCATAAAATTATAATACTATATTTTTACTGTACCTTTTCTGTTTAGGTACATATAAATACTTAGCATTGTGTTACAGTTATCTACAGCATTCAGTACAGTCACATGCTGTATAGGTTTGTAGCCTAAGAGCAGTAGGTTATACCACATGTCGTATTTATGTGGGGGATGGTTTCAGGATGAAACTGTTCCACCTCAGATCATCAGGCAGTTAGATTCTCATAAGGGGAGTACAACCTAGATCCCTTGCATGCATAGTTCACAGTAGGCTTTGTGTTCCTATGAGAATCTAATGTGGCCACTGATCTGACAGGAGGCGCAGCTCAGGCAGTAATGCTCCCTTGCCTGTGCTCACCTCCTGCTGTGCTGCCTTGTTGCTAGCAGGCCACAGACCAGTACGGTTCCTCAGCTTGGGGATTGGGGACCCCTGGCCTATACCATCTAGGTTTGTGTAAGTATACTCTATGATATTTATACAAGGATGAAATATCCTAAGGACTCATTTCTTAGAATGTACTCTTTAAGTGACGCATTATTGTATACAGGTGCACTCGTAGAATGTTAAGTAGATATTTAAAGTGATACATATAAAGACATATAAATATTATACATATAAAGTGATACACACGAAGAGTGGAAAATACCTGTTATAAGCCTAGAGAGAGTTGTATATAAAATGTTACGGCCATTATTACTGTAGCTGTGTAAACTATGTCTACCAATAAGATCACAGCTGTAGTTCCGGCACTTTGGGAGGCTGAGGCAGGCAGTCGGCTTGAGTCTAGGAGTTCAATACCAGCCTGGGCAACATGGCAAAACCCTGTCTAAGCCAGGCATGGTGGCACGTGCCTGTATTCCTAGCTACTCAGGGGGCTTAGGTGGGACAGTCGCTTGAACTTGCAGGATCAAGGCTGCAAGCCATGATTATGGCACTGCACTTTAGCCTGGGCGACGGAGTGAGACCCAGTTTCAAAAAAAAAGATACTAAGGGTGATATTTTTTTCTGTCTTCAAACTTGCTGAAATAATATTTTCATTATATTAGTAGATTATATCAAGCAAATATCAAAGTAAATAATTTTGAAAAAGTACAAAGTATATTAGTATGTTTTTCTCTTTTGGAAACTAAAATTGGGATATTAACTGAGTTTCCTGGATTGTTACAACTTTTTTTTTTTTTGTTGTTGAGATGGGGTCTTGTTCTGTCACCGAGGTTGGAATGCAGTGGTGTGATCTCGGTTTACTACAACCTCTGCCTTTCAGGCTCAAGTGATTCTCCTGCCTCAGCCTCCTGAGTAGCTGGGATTACAGGCGCCTGCCACAATGTCCTGCTAATTTTTGTATTTTGAGTAGAGACAGCATTGGCCAAACTGGTCTCTAACTCCTGACCTCAAGTGATCCGCCTGCCTAGGCCTCCCAAAGTGCTGGAATTACAGGCGTGAGTCACTGTGCCTGGCCTGTTAAAACATTTGAGAAGAAAAATTTTACACTAAAAGAGTTCCTATAGAATAATTTAGACCATTTAATTTTATAGAATCCCTGTGAAGTGAAAGACCTGGTTAAAGGTGGTGGCTTAGCTGAAATTGCTTCTCTTGACAATTACGACAGTTTTCTCTTAGACTGTGGTTTCTAATCTAGAATCTAGAAGGCATATGAAGTCTCCTTTTAAAGTTCTTAAAATTTTATACACTTAGACATTTTAGTGGCCCTGCATTAAGACGATGTGTAATGTCAAAATGTCATGGTTACAGTAATATATTAAAATGGATGTTTCTGTTATTAAACACAGTAATATATAAATACAGACAAAAATATGTCATAGTTGTCTCAGCTACAGACAGTGTTTCCCGTACAAAATGTGTTTTCACATAGTATGCCATACTCTCAAAATTTTAATACATTGCCGACCGTGAAATTCTGAAAAAGTCTTTCTGTTTGGCCTGCTGCACTGGATGTAAATGTGTGATCATAGTCATACCCTTCAGGTTGGGAATCACTGTTGTGTATTCTTTTTTGTAGATTAGAACACCACTTCTGGGTTCATGGCTTGCCTGTACTTCTCTTAGAATACTAAGAAATATAATTTTGATAAAGCTTCTTGTGAAGCATTGGCTTACATGGATTATATGAGATTGGCCTGAATGTGTACTGCCTCCTTACATATTCTAGAAACTATTTAATCACTTTTAGTTTATCCTCTCTCTCTCTCTCTCTTCTCTCTCTCTCTCTCTCTCTCTCTCTCTCTGTGTATGTGTCTGTCTCTCAGGTACACACACACACACACACACACACACACACACGCACACACACACACACACAGAAGCCAAAATAATTCTGCTATTTCAAAATGTTTATGTAGTCAGAATTTTAATATTTGTGAATCACGTAATTATGAAAACGTCTTTCTGATTGGGCTGCTGCATTGAATGTAGATGTGAGATCACATACATCTGTTTATTTTTGTTCTTTTATATTCTAATTCAAAGTAACAAAGTGTACATGCATTGTTTTTACCAAAACATTTGTGAAATGAAATTTTGTGAGAAGTTACTGAGACTGAGGATTTTTTCTTTTGAAATTCCTAAAATATATGATAAACAAATTCTTGGTAATTGATTGCTATATGTGGAACCCTAAATTGAGTGTTTCACTAAATTACACCAGTGTGGGTTTTATAAAAAAGTAAAGGTAGTTTTGCTTCTGCTTTTGAATTCTAGTAAATTATGTTATGACTAAAAACTGACTTCTCACTAAAATTGTCAACATGCATTATTGAATGTTGTGTGTATTGTTCATATGGATACAAGTGTCATGATCTAGATAGATGTGTGGGCATCTTGGACTATGGAGTAGCCTGGCCATTGTTGTTTCAGAATCTTAGATTGTCATATTTATGTATTTAAAGATTAGTCCTTCAGAGAGTTTGGTAAGTAATGTGAAGGGACAAATACCACCAATGTGTAGTAGTTTAACAAGTGTGTACTAGTTTAGCTATGTAGGGTTTTGTTTTTTGTTGTTGTCATATATAGCTTGTTGGAATAAAAAATGTTTTATTGAGGTATGAATTACTTGGAATAAAGTTTACCAATTTAAAATGTATAATTGATGAGTTTTGACAGGTGTTTAAACTACGATCAGAATCATGATACAGAACATGTTCATTACCTAAAAAGTTACTTAAAAAGTTTTCTTGTGTCCATTTGTAGTCAAGCCCCTTCCCTTTCCTTGACCTCTTAAAGTACTGATCTCCTTGCTACTCCTAGTTTAGCATGTTCTGTAATTTTTAAAATAAATTGACTGATACATGGGTAGTTTTTTGTGTCTGACCTCCTTCATTTAACATAATGGTTTGAGGTTCACCCATGTTCATGTTTCAGTAGTTTCATTTTATTGCTGTGTATTTTATTTTATTGCTGAGAACACTTTATTGTATGACTATGCCACAGTTTGCTTATCTATTCATTAGGTGATGGTCATTTGGGTTTTTCCACTGTTTGGCTTTTATGCATACCGCTTCTATGACCATTCACACACACATTTTTGGCAATGTATAATTTTATTTCTGTCTGGTAAATAGAATTAGAATTACTGGGTTTTATTCTAACCGTGTGTTTAATTTTGTAACAAACTGCCAACTGTTTTCTGTATCATTTTGCATCCCCACTAGCAATGTATGAGAGTTTCAGGTGTTCTACATCCTCACCAACACTTGATAATAGGTTGAAATTTTAGGCATCCTAATGATATGAAGTCATATTTCATTGTGGTTTTAGTTTATATTTCATATGTGTCACCGTATATCGTTTTTGATGACTTATTTAAATTTTTCCCAATGTTTTTATTAGAGTTCTAAGAGTTTTTTTTTAATGTTCTTGATACAATACAATAAATATAACAGATAAAATATGCGTTTATCTGTTACATTTTGTAAGTTTTTTCCAAGACATGGCCTGCCTTTTTTCTGCTTTATAATGTGTTTTTATTTTACCCCAAAATCAGAAAGATTTTCTCCTGTTTTCTAGGACTTTTGTAGTTTTTGTATCTTACGTTTAGGACTGTGAAGCATTCTGAGTTAATTTTTATGTGTATTATGAAAGAGAATAAAAAATATATCTGGTCTTTGCCCTTGTTCTTGGTACAGAAGAACAAGGGCGTCCCTTTTAAAACCCTGGGAGTTTCCTGAGTGGTACAAGTGCTTTTTATTGGTAATGAGATGACCCAAGGGAGGGGATCCTTGATAGCTTCAGGGTCGGGGGCCAGCTTGTCAGAAAAACCAACCAAAAAACCAACCGTGGGTTAGAGAGTTAGGACTTTCAGCACCCTCTCCCCCCAGAGGGGAAAGGGGCCAGAGACTGAGCTCAGTTACCAATGGCCAGTGATTTAATCATTCATGCCTCCCTATGGAGGTATTGTAACCTCCATAAACACCCTTAAACAGTGTGGTTCAGAGCCAGGTATAGTGGCTCACGCCTGTAATTCTGCCACTTTGGGAGGCTGAGGCAGGTGGATGGCTTGAGTTTGAGACCAGCCTGGGCAATATGGCAAAATCCCATCTCTACAAAAAATACTCTAGCTGGGTGTGGGTGGTGCATTCCTGTAGTCCCAGCTGCTTGAGGGGGCTGAGGTGCGAGGATCACTTGAGCCTGGGATATTGAGGCTGCATCGAGCTGTGATTGCGCCACTGCACTGCAGTGTGGGTGACAAAATGAAACCCTGTCTCAAAAAAACTAAAACAACAACAACAACAACAAAAATGGGGTTCAGGGAGCTTCTAGGTTGGTGAACACATTGATTTTTCTAGGAAGTTGATGCTCCTAGAGAAGGCATGGAAGCTCTGTACCCCCTCTCCCCATACCTTGCCCTCTGCATCTCTTCCATTGGTCTGTTCTGAGTTGTATACTTTATAGTAAAGCAGTAAATAGTTTTTTTTTCTATGAGTCATTCTAGTGAATTAAATAACCTGAGGAGTTTAGGGGAACCCCCAAATCTTTAGCTGGGTGGTTCAGAAGTGTGGGTTGTCCCAGGACTTGTGAGTTGCATCTGAAGTGAGGGCAGTCTTGTAGGACTCCTTAACTTGTGGGATCCCACTAATTTTGGGTGGTGTCAGAATTTAACTGAATTGTTGGATACCCATTTGGTGTTGGAGAATTGGTGTGGAAACTCTCACACATTTGGTGTCAGTAGTGTTGGAAAAAAATACTTCATAATTGGTGTCAGGAATGGGATTTGCTAGAGCATCTCACAGAACTCAGGAAAGTGCTTTATTTACCATTACCAGTTTATTATAAAGGTAAAACTGAGGAACAGCCAAGTGGAAGAGGTACTTGGAGCAAAGCTAGGGTGGAGAGTTACAGAGCTTCCATACCCTCTCCAGGTGTGCTACTCACCCAGCTCCCTGTGTTCACCAACCTGGGAGCTCCCTAAGCCCTGTTTCAGGGATTTTTATGGAGTCCTCATTACATAGATAATGATTGATTACATCATGTGCCATTGCTGATTGAACTCAATCTCCAGCTCCTCTCACTCCCCCAGAATGTGAGTGGGGTGCTAAAAGTTCTAACCCTCTAATTGTGGCTTGATATTTCTGGTGACCAGCCACCATCTAGGGGCCTTCTAAGAGTCACCTCATTAGCATAAACTCAGGTTTGGTTGAGAAGGGCATGTCATGAATAACAAAAGACACCCTATCGCTCAGGAAATTCTGAGGGTTTTAGGAGCTTTGCTCCAGGAACCTGGAATAAAGACCAAGTATTTTTTATTATACAGAAGTTTTTTTTTTTTTTTAAAGTTTAGTTTTGTTGCATTATCAATCCTCCCAGCACCATATGTCAAAAAGACCAGCCTTTCCCCCATTACATTATTTTGGGACCTGTCTAAAATATCAGTTGATAGTATATATGTAAGTTATGTCTGGGTTCTCTGTGCTGCTACATTAATCTATCTATCTCTGTCTATCTATCTATCTATCTATCTATTTATTTATCTGTGTTTATATATACTGTGTCAGTTACCATGTTCAGGTTTTAGACATGTTTGGTTAAATTTATTTATAAGTTTTTCATGTTTTTTGATGTTATTGTAAGTGGCATTTTTTCTTAATTTTACTCCTAATTTTTTATTGCTAGCACATTGTTAGTATATACAATCGATTTTTGTATATTGTCTTTGTATCCTGCAACCTTGTTAAATTCACTTTTTAGTCCTAGGACTCTTTTTTGTAGATACCTTGGAGTTTTCTACAAAGGTAGTCATTTGTGAATAAAGATAATTTTACTTCCTCCTTTCGTATGTTTGCCTTTTACTTTTTTACTTATTGTATCCATTACAGTTTTCATCATAATGTTAATTAAAAGAAATGGGAGTGTTCGCCTTTGCTTTTTCTCAAACTTATGGGGAAGGCATCCAGTCTTTTAATATTAAGTATAATGTTAACTGTAGTTTTTTTACAGATGTAGTTTATTAGAGTGAAAAGTTTTTCTTTTCCTCTCTTTCTCTCTTTCTCTCTTTCTCTCTTTCTCTTTCTCTCTTTCTCTCTTTCTCTCTTTCTCTCTTTCTCTCTTTCTCTCTTTCTCTCTTTCTCTCTTTCTTTCTTTCTTTCTTTCTTTCTTTCTTTCTTTCTTTCTTTCTTTCTCTTTCTCTCTCTCTCCCCCCTTCTCTCTTCTCTCTCTCTTCTCTCTCTTCTCTCTCTTCTCTCTCTGTCTCTTCTCTCTCTCTCTTCTCTCTCTCTGTTTCTCCTTTTTTTTTCTCATTCTCTTCTTTTCGAGCAGAGTCTCACTCTCTTGCCCTGGCTGGAGTGCAGTGGTATGATCTCAGCTCACTGCAACCTCTGCCTCCTGGGTTCAAGTGACTCTCCGGCCTCAGCCTCCTGAGTAGCTGGGATTACAGGCATCCGCCACTCCGCCCAGCTAATTTTTTTGTATTTTTAGTACAGATGGGGTTTCACCATATTGGCTAGGCTGATCTTGAACTTCTGACCTTATGATTCACCTGCCTCGGCCTCCCAAAGTGCTGGGATTACAGGTGTGAGCCACTGCACCCAGCCAGTTTATTTTTATTTGTAGTTTGCTGAAGTTTTTTTGAACATGTATTGAATTTTGTCAAATCTCTTTTTGGCATCTATTAAGATTCTCATAATATTATTTTTCAGCCTGCTAATATGGTGAATGATTGATTTTCAATTATTGATTGTGCATTCCTGGAACAGACCTCTCTTGACCATTAATCCTTTTTATATACTGCTGGATTTGATATGCTGATGTTTTAAAGAATTTTGTAACTCCTTTCGCAAGGGAAATTGGTTTGCCTTCTTTTCTTGTAATGTCTGTATTTCTGGTATCAGGTTAGTGCTGGTCTCATAAAATGAATTGGGAAGTGTTTCTTCCTTCTATTTCCCTGATCAAGTTTGTATCGTTGCCGTTATTTCTTAATTGTTTGGTAAAATTCGCCAACAAAGTCATTTGGTCTAGGAAGTTTCTTGGTGGGAAGATTTTTAACTATGAATTTAATATCTTTAGTAAATACAGGACTACTTGAGCTACTTCTGTTTGAAGAGTCAAATTCTGTAACATATTTGAAGAGATTTATTCTGAGCCAGATATGAGTGACCAGTGGCCCGTTACATAGCCAAAGGAGATCATGAGAATGTGTGCCCAAGGTGGTCAGACTACAGCTTGGTTTTATACATTTTAGGGAGACGTAAGACATCAATCAATACATGTAAGATGTACGTTGGTTCAGTCGGAAAGGTGGGACATCTGGAAGCAGTGAGGGGTGGGAGGCCTTCCAGGTTATAGGTAGATTTAGTGATGCTCTGATTGGCAATTGGTTGAAAGAATTTATATAAAGACCTGAAATCGATAGAAGGCAGTGTCTTAGTTGTGGAGGCCAAGGTTCTTATTACGCAAATGAAGCCTTCAGGTGGCTAGCTTCAGAAAAAATAGATTGTGAATATCTCTTGTTAGACTTAAAGGTTCTGTTCTATCAGTCTTCAGATCCCTGTGTTGATGTTAATGCTGGTCAGCTGTGCCTGAATTCCAAAGGGAGGAGGGTGTAATGAAAAGTGTCCCACTCCCACCCCACTTTCCATAATGGCCTGAACTAGTTTCCCAAGTTAACTTTGGATTGCCCTTGGTGGATAGGAGGGTCCATCAGTCAATTGGGGGGCTCCAAATTTTGGTTTACATTTCTTTTTGAGTGAGTTTTGGTAATGTGTGTCTTTTAAGTTGAGTGAGTTTTGGTAATTTGTGTTTTATCTGAGTTTTCTAATTAATTGGCATAAAGTTGTTCATATTATTCCTTATTATCCTTTACATTGAATCTATAATGATAGCTGATTATTTATTTATTTATTTTGAGACAGACTCTTGCCCTGTCAATCAGGCAGGAGTGCAGTGGCATGATCTCAGGTCATTGCAACCTCCGGCCTCCTGGGTTCAAGCAATTCTTATGCCTCAGCCTCCCCAGTAGCTGGGACTACAGGCATAAGCTGCCATGCCTGGCTAAGTTTTGTATTTTTAGTAGAGTTGGGGCTTCATCACGTTGGCCAGGCTGGTCTTGAACTCCTGGCCTCAAGGCCGCCTGCCTTGGCCTCCCAAGGTGTTGGGATTACAGGTGTGAGCCACTGCGCCCAGCCAATATCTGATTATTTATTTTTGATATTGATAAGTTGTGTCTTTTTTCTTAAATGCTAGCAAAACATTAGTCACTTTTGTTCATCTTTTCAAAGAAACGGCTTTTGGTTTTTTTGTTTTGTTTTTCTTTCGCTTTCATTGATTTCTTCATTTTTTTCTTTCTGTTTGCCTTGTGTTTAATTTACTCTTTTTTTCTAGCTTCCTAAGGTGGAAGTTTAGATAATTTATTTAAGGCCCTTCTTATAGTTGAGAGGTTAGGAGCGATGACACCTCCACCCACACCCATGCCCCCACCCCTCACTGTTGAAAATCCTCCTATAACTTGACTCCTCAAAAACCTCACTACTAATAGTCTACTGTTGACTGGAGGCCTCACTGATAACATAAAGGGCTGAATAACACACAGTTTTAATGTTATATATAGTATATGCTATATTCTTACAGTAAAGTAAGCTAGAGAAAAGAAAATGTTACTAAGAAAATCATAAGGAAGAGAAAATATATTTACTATTCATTAAGTGGAAGTGGATCATCACACAGGTTGTCCTTGTCATCTTCATGTTGAGTAGGCTAAGGAGAAAGAGGAGGGGTATCTTGCTGTCCCAAAGGGGTGGGAGGAGGTGGAAGAAAATCTGTGTGCAAGTAGACTTGTGCAGTTTAAAACCTATGTTGTTCAAAGGTCATCTGCACTTAAATGTTAATGTTTTCATTTGAGGACGTCAGAGATGCTGTTAAAAATGACTCAGAGTACTCATGCCCTTTCTGTGTAAGTAATGATTGAATGGCTGTTGCTAATTCATTTCTGATTCTAATTCCAGTTTTAAAAAAGCCCACCTGTATGATATTTTAGGCTCGGTAGATATTTTCTTTTTAAGGAATAGAAAGTGTATGTTAGTAATAACCTGCTGACTCATCTCCTGCTTCCATTCTTGTACTGTCCCCACGCAACAGCCCAGGTGATCTTAAGAAAGTTAATGGATCACATCACTCTGCTGTTTCAGACGCTCCTCATAAAGTATGTGGGAGGGAGAAGCAGCCCCCAAAGCTGTCCACATGCTAATACTAGAACCTTTCATGGAAACAGGAACTTCGCAGATGTGAGGAAGGTGAAGATCTTAGGATGGGGAGATTTTCCTGATGTTATCCGGTGGGCCCAATGTAAAGACAAGAGTTCATACAAGAGGGAGGCAGGAGGAATCTGAGAAGAAGAAATGACAACAGGAAGCAGAAGATGGGGAGATACAAGAAACGGGCTGTGAGCTAAGGAATGTGGACAGCCCCTAGAAACTGGAAAAGGCAAGGATGCTCATCTTCCCTAGTGCCTCTAGAAGGAATGCAGCCTTGCCAACCCATTTTAGACTTCTGATCTAGAATTGTCAGGTAATCCCTCTAAGCTTGTAGTTATTTGTCCAGCAGCACCAAGAAACTGATACCAAGTGAGTCAGGTCTTGCCTACTGTGGCCAAATTGCCCTCTCCCACCCATCCCCCACTGTCCCTTCTTATTCTCTCTGCTTGACAAAGCTCATTCTTCTCTCTACCTCATTGTACTCAGTGTCCTCTTTGTGTTCAGAAAGGCCTCTGCTCTAATGTCATCTTAGATAGCTGTTCTCTCATCACTAAGTCAAAGCAGGTCTCCCTACTTCCCCAGCCCCCATCACATTTTTCCATTTTAGCTTCATCTCTGAACTTTTCAGTTCCTGAATTTATTATTTGCTTATTGATTATAAGTCAGCCTCCCCCACAGATAAGCTCCTTTCCGTGACATTGGGGCAGAGGCCTATTGCCAGAAGAGCGCCTGGCCCATAGAAGATGCTTAGCAAATAGTTTATGGGATGACTGTGAACCATTTTGGTTGTTGAGGAAGTAACATTGGCAAAATGTCATGGTTAAATAAAACAAGGTTTGATACAGAGTATGTGTAGGTGGCTTGTGTGGTTAAGACGAGTGATTTATTCTTGAGATATTGTCAGTCTTATAAATAGAAGGTTGTATCTAGGGACCGGTAAATTTGACCAGTGGAGATTAAAACGTTAGCTTTATGACTTACCGTAACCCCTATTTCAAAGATACGGCTTTGATGTGTTCCCAAGTGGACTTCAAGTTCTGTGTTCCACCTGCTACAAGGGATGTCTAGAGGGAGCAGAGCTGCCTCTGTTCGGGTGAGAAGAGAATGGTCCCCCCTACAGGGTGGGCAGCTGGTCAGAGCGCCTAGGCTGTTCTTGCTCAGTCCCGTTTCTCAAAGGGTGCCCAGTTAAGTGGTGAGGTGGGCATTGTGGTCAGTGGGAGTCTGCAAGGGACCTTTCTGCAGGAGACCCCTCTTACATGAGGCCAGGGGAGTACGATTCAGCTCTAGGACTTTGGTTAGCTTAAGTAGAGCTCCAGCTGTTAGAAAGGGAGACTTGAAAAAATATTTTAAAAATTAGATTTTTGTCAGTCTGCTTCTGGAAATTGATACTCAGTATTAGTTTGCCTTCTCAGGGCTTTCTCTGGAAACTGGCATTAGTCTAGACTGAGGTTAGTAAACTTCGTATGTAAAAGGCCAGATATTTTAGGCTTTGTGTACCTCTTAACAAATTTTGTCACAGAATAAAACATATTCTTTGTTTTATTTTTAGAACCCTTAGAAAAGATATAAAAGCTAGGTGCAGACTGGCCTGCAGGCTGTTTTTTGCTATCTCCTCATTCAGACTCCATTTTTCTGTTTGTTCCAGCTGGAAGAGCTGAGATCAGTTACACTGGGCTTTGCCTAGGAAGAAGCCGGAGAGGCCTGGCCATGGAGGCTGTTATTCTTGACATAAAAGTAAAAATGCTCATTTTTCTTGTGTTCTTGGTGTGTGATCTGAAAACAGTTGTACAACTCAGTTTGAGAAGTATTTTGGTCAATGATAGTGTCATTTGGGTGAATGCTAGATTTGAAGGCCAGTACCAATTAGGATGATCTTGAGGTTTAGGGTTCTTGAAAACTCCCTGAGTTGAAGTTTCATTTGAATAATGTAGGGCTTTTTGGATAAAATAAGGTTTAAAGAGATGGAGGTAGTCAATATTTTTACATTCTCTAAAGAAAAAGGCAACATGATTAATAAATACCAGTTTTATTTACTCATTAAAATTTATAATAATAGATATTCATTTTTTTTGTGACTATAAACATTTGGTGATTTTTTTTTTCTCTTGAATTATGTGAAATATCTGTAAATTGGTTTTGTTTTTGACAGATAGGACATATGCCTATTAGATGTCTTTCTTATTCAGCATGGTTTTGCTGCAGAAGGTAGTTACTGTCCTGGAGGATCAGTCCACAGGTTCTCTTTATTCCTGCTGGTCATAGCTTGAATGTCTTTCAGCTCAGTGTAATCTCCAGGATTTGTTCATTTCTTAGCTCCCTGATTTTTCTTTCTCTGGTAATTCTTATGAATCGGTAGTTTACTGTTCAGTATAAGCATAAGGGAACCCTAGTACAGATTACTGGAGCTCTTTCTCTGAGAGGCGCCCTCTCTTTCCATTTATTTGCCCTGCAAGTTCCAGCCACCTCAGCCTCCCTGCACTCTGATCTCAAATCAAGAAGACCACAGTGCTTTTTTGGGGTACCCCTGCCTTGTACCAGCCTATCAAGTGTCTTCAGGAAGAAAACAGACAGTCACAGGATCTCAGATGGTAGTCTTTTACTATCTGTCGATCAGTATCTGAAAGAGGCATTTCATATATTTTGAGGGAGGGGATCCAGTACCAGTTACTTCATTGCAGCCACAAGTACAAGTCTCCAGTTCCCATTAGTGGGGAATGGTATTGAAGAACCAAGATCTGGGTACAATGTGGGTATCTTTGCTTCCCAAGACAGACCTAAGAAATAAGTAGATAAATTATATTACGTATTCACACACACATTTTTACAATTTCTATACTTACATGTTGAAAACCATGAGTTCATATTGTTACCTCTATTTCCAGTTTATCACCACAGGGTTCATTTCTATCTTCTTTCTTTCCGTATTTACATTACCTGCAGTCTATTGACTCATTTGCTCAATCCTGTGACAAGTGGTTTCAGAATTGCTGATCCACACCACTATGATAAACATACGTTTTATCCAGAGCTTATTACCTATTGACAGTATAGTCGCCGACTTAAATGATTTGACTTAGTGATTTTTCAATTTGTGATGATGCGAAAGTGATACACATTCAGTAGAAATTGTAACCCCATTTTAGGTTGAGGAGCATCTGTAAAATGCATTTTCCAGTTGTGATATTTTCAACTTCCCATGAGTTTATTGGGTTGTAACCCCATCGCAAATCAAGGAGTATTTGTACTTTATATCTTTGGACTGAGGTATGTAATACTGTAACATACAATACTAAACATATTGTGTGAAGAGTTACTTAGGTTAATTCCCCTTTATTGTGGTTGTGTTTTGTTCATTAGAAGTAAAGTTAGGTTTCTCACTCCTATTTTATTTTGGGCATGTAAAATATTCATATGGTTTCAGAAGTCTTAACTATACAAAGAGGTATAATCTAGAAGTGTCAGTATCTACTTCCTCCCTCTCATCTCCTCCCTCCAGTTTCTGCCCTTGAGGGTGTGAGCCTCATTAGTGAGTCTCATTAGTTTCTAGATTATCCTTCATATTTCTTTCTGCAAAATTAAGGATATACCTGTTTGTTTACTTATTTCCATTCTTTCTTACACTATTAGCATTCTATATATATTCTTTCACTTTATTTTTTGCAGTTAACAATACCTTCTAGAAATCAGTCTCTGTTCATAGAAATGTAGCGATGGCTGGAAGTGTATGAGGGATCAATGAGACTTTTTCAAGATGGAGGTGTTACTATAGTTGGCAAGATGGAGCTCTCAGCTCCAACAAAGAATTTTCACAAGTTGACTTAAACTACAAGCCTGTTAGGATTGCCTGAATCCAGTGGTTTTGAATTTTTCTGAAATTCCTTTAGTTTTTCTGCCAGCTTTATATATGGGTTGGTAGCCTAAAATTTCATTTCTGGGCCCCATATCCACGCATGACCCTGTTGAAAGAAAGAGAATACTCGCTGCAATCCAAGCTGGGGCCCTTCAGTTGACCTTGATTTGATTGCTGAG
This sequence comes from Cebus imitator, assembly GCF_001604975.1. Classification (NCBI taxonomy): domain Eukaryota; kingdom Metazoa; phylum Chordata; class Mammalia; order Primates; family Cebidae; genus Cebus; species Cebus imitator. The sequence goes on from NW_016107368.1 coordinate 6,045,376, forward strand.
GGAAATGGAATATGCTGGTTAGCTTAAGCTAACCAGGGTCCACTCCTGGCTATGGGCGTAGACTCATCATCTTCTAAAATATGTGGAGTGTGGGGAGTTGGGAGGACAGACACGAACAAAAATAAGACTGCCATCAGGAAATGGGAGGAGGAGGGAAGCTGAAGAGGATGTTAAGGTTGATGGTTAGTATTCATATGTCTTAAGCATTTCTACTGTAAACTCTCTTCATCAGGGCTCAACTATAAAGAAAACACATGAATTTTATTAATCAATTCATTTATTTAATATTTTTTAGAGGGAGCCTGCCATGTGTCAGGTACTGTTCTAGGATCTGAGGATATAGCAGTAAATAAGAGAGAAATAACTCTGCTGTGTGGAGCCTCTGTAGACAGTGGGGAGGGACCATTCCATTTTGCCAAGAAGATGTGCTGTAGTATTGTTGAATCTCATATGATGTTTATGTCCGAACATTTACTTGATATAGCTTGTAAATGAAGTGTTGAAGGCCCTTGTGCATACAAAGGTCGTAAGAAGGAAATAGATGGCCTAGAAATGAAAACGAGTCATTGGCTTGATCATTCTGAGTGATGTTTATAAATCTAAAAATGAAAGTATATTGTAATTAGGGAGCAGAGAATATGGCTGTCCTCTTTTCAACAAAATTAAGAGCCATCAGTATTTTCAAAAACATTGCATTTCCGCAATGCAAGTACAAGAAGAATCAGAAGTAATGATGATCTACTAGAGATGTATTTGAAACCTAGGTTCAGGTTTAGGTTTTATAAACCTATGCCATCCAGGTTCTTTTTTCTTTTTTTTTTGTTTTTGGAGACCAACTCTTGCTCTGTCATCCAGGCTGGAGTGCAGTGGTTCAGTCATGGCTAACCTGTGCATCAGGGTTCAAGCGATTCTCGTACCTCAGCCTCCCAAGTAGCTAGGATTACAGATGTACACCACTGCACCCAGCTTGTTTTTGCATTTTTAATAGAAACAGGGTTTTGCCTTGTTAACCAAACTAGTCTCCAGCTCATGGCCACAAGTGATCTACCCGCCTTGGCCTCCCAAAGTGCTGGGATTACGGGTGTCAGCCACCGTGCCTGGCCAATCCAGGTTCATTTCCGTCTGTTGATTAACAATTTCATTTAAATGATATAGCCCTTTTCAGGTGTGTTTGTGTGTGTATGTGAGTATATATTTGTATATTTATACATATGTATGTGTTTATAGGTGTATGTGTTAATATACACATACCTGCATATACCAGGAAAATATAAAGTAGCAATATGGGTTTCTTATGTTTAAGTCTATTAAAATTTCTAATAAAGTTTTTTCACTATTTTATTTTTCTTTAAATTGTTTGTAAATTGACCTAAATATGAAATAAAGATCTAAGGAATCCATTGGCCCAGCTGATAAGAGTGTTGGCTACTTTTCCTGTTCTACTGAGGGTTAATGTAATATACCTGTGTGGATCATCATCCACAGTGGTTGATGACTAGACATTTGTTTCAAGCACACGTGGACTATTTATGAAAATTAGCCATCTGCTAGGCCATAAAACCTCCACAGATTTCAGAGGACTGCTGTTATCAGAGCACATTCTGTCACCACAGGCAGTTAAGTTAGAAGTCATTTACAAAAAAGGTAATTAGAAAAAGTCCCCTACATTGGGAAATTTAAGATAACTTCTGAATAACTTACAGCTCAACAAATGAATCTTAATGGAAATTAGAAAGCATTCAGAACTAAATGCTAACAAAAAATACTTTGAAAAATTGTATAATATAGCTAAGGTTGAACCTCAGGAAAGGAAAAAGGCTGAAAATGAACAAACTAAGCATGTATCTTAAGTGACAAAAATAACTACAGAATAACCCACATAGGGTAGAAGAAAGGAAATGCAGTGAGCTTAAAATAATGACATGGAAAACACATTAAGTAGTAAGGATAATAAAGCCCAGAGCTGGTTCTTTGAAAAGCCAAATAGTCAAACTTTTGGCGAGATTAACCACGGGTGAGGGAACAAATACATAATCAGATTGGAAAAGGGAGCCATAGATATAAATTCCACAGAGATTAAACTGGTAAGATAATATTAAGAACAACTTTGTGCCAATAAAGTCAAGATTTTAGGTGGAATAGACAAACTACTAGAAAATAAAAATTAACCAAAACTGACTTAAGAAATAGAAAAGTTTAGTAATACCAGAGCAATATGGAGATTGAAGCAGCAGTTAAAGATCTTTCCACACAGAAAGCACCTAGCCACAATGACTTCAGAAGAATGTTATAACTAGGCATTCATGCAACAGATAATTCCAATCTTTTTATATACTCTTTGAGAAAATAGAAAAAGAGAGTCTTTTCCAGCTCATTTTATGAAGCTAGGGTACCCCTGATACAGCCACCACCTAAGAGCAGCAGGAAAGGAAAACAGACTAGTTTTCCTGGTCCTAGATGGAGATATTCCAGGAGCCAGGAGAATCTGCACTTTATACAGGGCTGCTTGCAGATTAAGATGCGGATTTAGCCACACGGAAATTATTGGTTATCTTGACCTGATTATTTGGCTTTATTGGAAAGAATAAAAGCCTGTTTGGCGTGGGATCAAGAGACCAGCATTCTCAAATCAGCAGCACATGTACAAAAACTGGAATGATTGAAATTATGACTTTAATCACTGCATAATAACCCCCCACAATTTTGTGAAGCATTTCATCTTTTACTACTGAGAAGAATGCAACTTAAAATTACCATTTCTCATTCACTAGATTGTCAGAATTTAATAAGTGTATTAGGGTTCTCCAGAGAAATAGTATCAATAGAATATAAAACATTTATTGTGAGGAATTGGCTCACAGGATTATGGAACTGAGATGTCCCACAATCTACAACTGCAAGCTGGAGTCCCAGGAAGGTTGGTGGTGTGATTCAGTCTGAGTCCAAAGGCCTGAGATTCAAGGGAGCCAGTGATGTAAATCTAGTCCAAAGGCAGGAGAAGATGAGATGAGATGTCCCAACTCTAGCAGTGAGGTGGAAAATAGAGGCCAGTTCCCCCTTCCTTCACCTTTTGTTCTATTCAGGCCCTGGGGGCATTGGATGATGGCTACGCACATTGGGAGGGCCGCTGGTTTCCAGTTCATGAATTCAAAATGCTAGTCATCCAGAAGTACCGTCACAGACACACCAAGAAGCTTATTTTATCTGGGCACCCTGTGGCCCAGACAAGTAGACACATAAAGTGAGTCATCACAGCAAGTATGACAATGCCACGTGCTGGAGGCAGTGTGTGGATGTGGAGCCACTTTGCATTCCATATGACCTGGCAACTGACTTCTGATGAATGCAACTTAACGACAGAGATTCCCTGTCTGGGGCCGGGATGTTTCTAGGCCTTCCGGAGGTGCACAGATGGGTTTAAAGGATCAGTGTAATACATAAGTTACATGTGTCCCCGTCATAAAACTCTTCAGTCTGAACTGGAGATTCCAGTTCTCTTTCTCTGTCATAGTTGCCTCTTCTGCAACAGAAAGTCATTCCTGATCTTTGCTCTGTTGCTCTAGGGACAGGAAAAAAGCCTGTAAATTGCCGAGAAAGAGGCCTTTAAAAATTAATGTTGAGAATTTCAACTGGTATTCTTATTCTGGCGGTTTCTGGTTCTTTGCTTTCAGCATAGTTTGAAGACAGTTTACTAGAGTTGTTGGGGAATTGTTAGATGTTTCCTGATTAGAATGTGATTTTTCACCAGAGTGCTAAAAGAATGACATTGCTGTAGTAAACATCTTCCTTGTGAAAAGGTTTTCTCAGCGTGAGTAATATTGATGGTAAATCCTGCCTCACTCTAGTAGTAAATAATTTTCACTCATGGATATATGAAATATTGAGAGGAGGGAAATAGTCCTATCTATCTCATTGTGATAAGTTTCTAATAAAAGTTTATATTTAGTGTTTAATAATCAGATTTGAAATATATTTTTGCTTTAGTCAGTTCTGTGCTAATAATACTTGCAATGAAAATTCAATCCAGAAGAAAACTTTTAAACTTGGCACTTTATAGTATAGGGAATTGAATAAAAATTAATTTAGTTTATGTACATATTTTGTTGCAAAGAAATGTGACAGAATGACCAGTAAAATTTATTAAAGCACAAATACTTTATATCAGGAAAAAAACTGAAGGAAAATGGAGCAAAAATACCAGTTCATGAAGAAAGGAGATGATGTCACATTTTTTATATTGAGAAATAAAAATGAAATCCTAAGCCAACTGACTTGGACAACTGTAACCCCCTTTTGGCCAAGGAAAACCTGAGGTCTCATCTGTGACATGATGGGATCTTCTCATTCTTCAGACATCTCTTGTAATACCAGCTCCCTGGATGACTGCCATTAGGCTTTCTTTCCTAAGGGTTAAACAAACTAGCCCTTTGGAAAGACTTGTTCCACTGCAGGTATCAACCAGCTGCCTGGTGCTGCCCCCTCCTTTCGTAGTTTTAGCTGCTCACCAGCATGCCTTCCTGGAAGAGAGCAAAAACCATAGAGTGGTTCTAGGAAGTCTACATAGGATGCACAGTGAGAGTTTTGTGTCCTCTGCTTCATCTTTGACATCAGAGGGCTAAAAACTTTGCCCTAGGGCCATGCTCAATGCCCCCATTTTTGTACATGTGACCCATGAAAGGGCATGAAGCTCAATTGTGCATGCACATTTCTCTTTTTATAATATTCATGACTCTCATAGTTTTTATTCAGCCACCTTACTCAGCATAAATTCCCATTCCCTTTTCCTTTCCCTTGAAGTGTCTGTTTCTGGCTTCTGGCCAGAGGCTGTGCTCCCCAGCCTGTCAGTATGGCAGCCCTACAAGGGGCAACCTTTTATGAGAAATAAAGCTCTCCTTTCCAAATTTATGAACTTCCTCATTCTTCAGTTTATAGTTTTTAAGAATGGGTTTGTATGTTTTATTTATTTATTTATTTATTTATGGAGACAGTCTTGCTCTGTTGCCCAGGCTGGAGTGCAGTGGTGTGATTTCGGCTCACTGCATCCTCTACCTCCTGGATTCAAGTGATTCTTTTGCCTCAGCCTCTCAAGTAGCTGAAATTACAGGTGCCCACCACCACTGCTGGCTAATTTTTATGTTTTAGTAGAGATGGGGTTTTACCATTTTGGCCAGGCTGCTCTCGAACTCCTGACCTCAAGTGATTCAACTACCTGAGCCTCCAAAAGTGCTGGGATTACAGGTGTGAGCCACTGTGCCTGGGCTGTTTCTATGTTTTAAATGTGGATAATTTTGAGAACCAAACCACTGACAATGTAGATTCTACTGAATTCATTGAAAATGACATGACTTTTGTTTAAAAATGCCAGTGTTCATAGTGCACTGAAATTTTTGAAACTACTTAAACTTATGATGAAAAATTTTAAATGTCAGCATAAAAATGTTCAAAGGACCACACAGACTTTAAAAATTCTTTTAGCAATAATAGGAACGAAAAGGTTGAAGATCAGTGGCTTAAAGCATTAGATTTCAAGTGGGAGGTTAACACACACTGTGAAGCCTTTTGGAATTTTAGGGACATTTTGGCTGTTGAGGAGCTTTATTGACATATGGTTAGTGGGGGCCAAGGAAGCTAGATATCATGTAGTGCATAACAGAGAAGAGTGTGTTTTCCCATAACTTCTCTAAAGTTCACTGGAGCAGCCTACTGCAAATTTAAGTATTGGAAATTAATACACATTAATCCTAAAGAATATTTAAAATAAGGAATTTATTAAAACTGAAATTTTAGGAGAGGACCATTATAATGGGTGATATTTAAAATATGTTTTCTGAAAATTGTTAAATAATGTATCAGTTCCATGCATTGTGTACTCAGTGTATTATACATTTCCAACTATATATTTAGATGAAAACTTTGCAATAGATAATGCAAAAGCAATACAAGTTATTGTAAATATGTAATAGGGTAGATATGCAATTAATTTAAAATGACTGAGAACCAGGTATTATTAGGAACATTTGAAATACAAGGAACATATGAAATCTTATTGAATCTTCTTATACTTTTTTACAATAATCTTTCCTCAGATCAGCCTCATTGGCTACGATACTGCCACCCACAAAGCTTATTATACATTCTCAAATAGACTAGTATTTGTGACATTATTGAATATTGTTACATGGTAACCACCTTTAATACCCCTCTGTACTATCTTCACCTTTTTCTCCAAAACATGTAATCCCCTTCTAAGTAAATTACTTACTCGTTATGTTTATTTTTTCCTCTTTTTGTCCTCCTTGCTTGGAGACAGTGTAGGAGGAGAGCCTGGGAGGGCAGGTCTTTTGAAAAGTTTGGCATAAAAAGGAGGAAAAAATTGGCAGCTAAAGGGGGTAGGGCATATGGAATCAGGAAATTTAAAACTGAAGTTTTTAATTGAAGTATTTTTAATTTTAATTTTTAATTGAAGTATCGTGTACATACAGAAAATTGCACATATCAAAAGCATATAATTCTGTAAATTGCTACAAAATGAAGTCAGCTGTGCCTCCACAACCTAAATTAAATGAACATTCCCAGCACGCCACAGTCATCCCACATGTCCCTTCCTTATCATTACCCATCTCCCAAAACACATTGACATTTATCACCAAATACTACTAATATTGCCTATTTTCAAACTTCATGTAATTGGAATTATGCAGACTGACCTCTTCCACTGAACATATTTGTAGGATTCAGTCTGTACCATTCATCTAGGAGTAGTGCAGTCCTGTTCCTTGTAGAAATATTTCATAATTTGTCTGTTCTACTGTTTCCTCATTGTTTGAGGTGTTCCCAGGTTTTAACTGTTGCTAATAGTGCTGCCCTAACTATGCTTGTACATGTTTTTTAGTAAACATACACATTTTTGTTGAGAGTATATATTTTGAGTGGAATTGCTTTCCAAAATGATTGTACTAGTTTTATTCCTAGCAGTCTTAAGTCAGAGTTCTCATTGCTTCACACCTTCACTAATACTCTATATGGTATCTTGCCTGTTGTTGGGACTTTGCATTTTCATCTTATTAATTTCCAAAAAAATTGGGATTTTTATTGGAATAACATTTAATCTATTAGTTTGGAGAGAAGTTACATCTTTTAGTATAGACTATGCCAACACATGAACATAATATGTTCTTCTTTTATTTGGGGCTTCTTTATTTCAGTAAGATTTTCAGTTGTATCAAGGCCTCATGTGCCTCTTGTTAGATTTATTCTTTCACTTCTTGATTTTTGGATGTTTTGTAAGTGATATCTTTTTGAAATTTCACATTCAAGTTTCTTTTACTAGTATATAGAAATACAGTTGATTTTTGTATATCGAGCTTATATCCAGCAACTTTACTAAATTTACTTATTTTCATGGTTTGAAAATTCTTTAGGCGATTCTTCAAATGCAGTTAAGTCATCCGCTAATAATGACAGTTTTATTATTATACCTTTCCATCCTTATAAGTTTTAAATTGGTCTTATCACACTCACTAGTACATCTACTAAGGTTGTTTAAAAGTGTTAGGGAACACCCTTGTCTCTTTCTTGGTCCTTGGGAGGAAGCTTTTAGTAATTGACCATTATGTTAGCTATAGGTACTTTACAATTACTTTTTATTATAAAAATTAGCTTTTCTTCCTAGTTTGCTAAGATAATTTAATCAAGAATGAGTGATGATTTTTTGATGTTACAGGAAAAGCACAAGTGATAAAAGAAAAAATTGATAATTTTGATTAATTCTAATCAAAATTAAAATGTGTGCTTCAGAAATCACCAAGAAAGTGAAAGACAAGCCCCAAAAATGAAAAAAATATTTGTAAATCTTATATTTTAGAAAGGGCTTGTATCTAAGATATAACTGTTAGAACTCAGTAAGGAGAAAACAAATTACGTAGTTTAAAAAAATGAGCAAGATTTGAATGGACATTTCACTAGAGCAGCTGTTTGAATGGCCAATAAGCACATGAAAAGTGTTTAACCTCAGTATTAGGGAAATGCAAATTAAAATCCTTATGGATACCACTTCATACTCACTAGAATAGGCATAATAAAAAAGATAGACAATTGCTCGTGACTAGGAAAACAGAGACCCTCATACATTGCTGGTAGAAATGTGAAATGGTGCAGCCAACCTAGGCAAACACCTTGGAAGGATTTTTTTTTTTTCTTTTCTCCAAGTTAAACGAAAATGTACTATATGACCTAGCAATTCTACTTCTTTGTGTTTATCCAAGACAAGTGAAGACATCTGTCCACACAAAAACTTGTAAGTGAATGTCCATATCAGCATTAGTCATAGTAGCCCCAAAGTAGGAATGATATGAATATCTGTCATGTGATGAAGGGATAAGCAAAACATTTGTATATTCATACACTGGAAGACTTACTGCTTATAACATGTATGAACCTGAAAACCATGCCATATGAAAGAAAACAGAAAAGACCACATATTATATGAACTTATTTATAGGAAATGTCCAGAAAAGCCCCAGTTTTAGGAACATAGATTAGTGGTTACATGGTGCTGGGGTGGAAACAGGGAGCGACTTCATATGGGCATAAGAGATTTTTTTGTGTTAATGGAAGTGTTCCAAAATTGGATTGAGATGATGATTGTACAACTCTATGAATTTAGTAAAAATCATTGAATTCTATACTTACAGTGACTGAACTCTATTTTATGTAAATTATTCCTCAGTGAAGATGTTAAGGAATGGATATTGAATTTTATCAAATTCTTTTTCTGCAATAATGAAAATGTATATGATTTTCACCTTTATTTCATTGATTTGGTGAGTCCCTTTAGTGGGCCCTCTTGTTTGTAGTTCCCTCTTCTCCAGGATCTTGACTTCAAAGTTCTGGCTGAGCCAGTAGTGTTCACTGCCAGTGTTTGTCTCCCCAGTTCCAGGAGATTACAGAGATTTCTGAGCTGCTGCTTCCCGCTACGGCTCTTCTACTCTCTTTCCTCAACCAGTTTATAACTCAGTGTATGTTTTGGGGGAAAAGCAGAGGCTTACCATAGTTTCCCCTCTGGCTTTCCAGCCTTTTACTTTCTGGCTGCCTTAGTTACTGAAGCAGCTGGTCTTACATATTTTCTCCAGTGTTTCATGGAAGAATTGGTCTGATGATAACCTGTTCCGTTATAGCTAACAGTGGAAGTCTATGTGAGCTTTTTTTTAAGATGTCAGTATTACAGCATTGCTGTATGGTGTTGGGAACAAACCTCTAAGGAGGGGTACTATTGCTACCAGCTAAGGAGAGAGTTTAAGTGCTGGAGTGAGTGATATCCCCAAGGAGATTAGAAGGGGTTGAATCTGGTGCACAAGGGGATGGATTGGCCTCCCTCATGATGTTACAGGATTCCTTTGGTGCCACTTTGCCAGCCAGAAATCTCTGCTGCCACTGACACCTCTCTGTCCAGGCCTCACTCTGGTCCCCGGGCTTGCCCCGCCCACTTGGCCCAGCAGGTTGTGCTTGGCTTATGCCCACTTGAATCCTGTGCCTGCTCCAACTCCACGCTTAGCTTGAGACTGAACTGGGCATGCCACAAATGGCTTCCGTGTTGGGTGCTGGTGTCTAGACAAGGAGAATGTGGTGTCGCCCAAACACTCAGAGATGCCAGCAGTCATGGAACCCCAAGGGGTGTTACAACTCTTGCTCGGGGAGTCCCGAGGTCTGGGCCCCCAGAAATGTTGCAGCTGTTCACTGAACCTTAGTTCAGTGAATGGGAATGTGTTACAGCTCTCTTTCTCCCGTAGTTTGGCTAGGAGGAGCATGGTACAGCTCTTTTATTCTCGTTGTCCACAGCTCAGCGAGCCGGCCAGGGGCGTGTCACAGTCCTTTCATTCATGTCACCCACAGCTCCACGAGTTCCAGGTTCTTGTCCCGTGACCAATAGGAATGAGGTGTGTGGACACCAGAGAGTGAGTAAGGCAGAGAAAAATTTTATTGAGTGACAGAAAGAAAGCTCTCAGCTGTGAGAGGGGACCCAAAGTGGGTAATTGCCTGTGAGGCTGAATCTGGGGTTTTTATGGGTTAGAATAGGGGAGTGTGTGCTGATTGGTCCCTGGGTGGGCTTGGAAAAAGCACTGTTTGATTGGTTAAAAGGAACCAATTTTATCATCCTGAAGGAACCAATCAAGAGAGTGAGGGTAATATGGGGATAGAAGTTCTCTCTCTGTTTGTGGACTCTGCAACCAGCGGCTCAGTTTTTAGGCTTTAAACTGTCTTTGGCTTGAAGGTTGAGTTTCACTGGGAACCCATCCCTTTCTGTGTAGGAATTTGTCTGTCTCCTGTCACTCTCAATGAGTTAATCATTCATAGTAACAGGAGCCAGGGCAGAATGTATGCATTCAAGTCCTGGGTGGATAGCTTTGGTGTTAGGTAGTAGTAGAATTTCTTTTCTGGCTTTTGGTAGGATTGATAAGAGGTTTTGAGATTTGTCAAGAGAGAAGTTGTGAAGTGGTTGAACTCAGGAAATACAGTAGGATTGCTGGGCAGCAGAATGGCCCACTTGAGATGAGTGGTCATAAATGTAAAAGATTTAAATTTAAGAAGTAATAGAAAAAAAAAAAGACGTAATGGAAGTGAGAAATACTGGGCCTTAAAGAAGAGTTTGGCACCAGGGTTTTGCCAGCATTTTTCTTTGTTACGTTTCTTCATGGAAAACTTAACTGTGAAGACACATATCAGGCATCCCAGAACACTTAAAGATTCACATGTTTAGCACCCACCACCCAACCTGAGCAATAGAGTATTACAAACAAAGTCCTCTGTGTACTCATAGCCAGTCACACCCCAGCCCCCATAACTACCAACTGAATTTATAATTTCCGTGTGCTTTATATCCCTGAACAGCATTATTGTTTTAAACATTTATGTTCATCATCCTGTGTATCTTTTTGTAATTATGCTTTTTCACTAATATTATTCATTAGATTTATCTGTATTTACTGTAGTTCTTTCACATTCATGCTACCCAGGTAACATTCTGTTTATAATTATGTCCTTGTTTTATTAATTCTCCACATATCCTGTGGATGGATATTTAGGTTATATCCATTTTTCTTTTGCTAGTCTTTATATGCTCCCTTGAATGTAATTATATGTATTTTCTTGTGTATGTGAGAGATTTTCTAGGATATGCATATCTAAGACCTGATGGATGCTAGGATATGTGCTTTGTGAACTCTGGTTCTCACTCCCCCTAAAAGTGTGTGACATCATAATGCCCCTGCTCCAGCCCTTATGATACTATATATCATCATGATCGATTTATAATAGACTAATGGGGTAAATAGCTAAGTGTATGCCCTCTACACTGGAATTTTACTTTGTTGTTTGCCTGTTTGTTTAATTGGGGACCCATCTTCTCTTTGATCTCAGAGTTAATGATCCCTTAAGGCATTCCATGTGTTTATTTTTCTCTGTTCCAAAGTTACGATTCTGTAGTAGTCATAATTATGAAATTGTCAGTTTGTTAATACTTTAAATCTACACTTCTCCCATGTGGTTGACAGTTCCCAAGGCAGGCATCCATGAAGTCAAAGGGACTGACCGAAGTGTGATCTGCCCTTTTTGCTGGGTTCGCATTTGTGCTAATACACTGCAGAAATGGTGGTAAACTGACAGGGCTTTGCAAGAAGCAAGGTTTTATCACCAATTTGTTGTTATTTATGTTAACATTAATGAGTTCATTTGTATTTTTAAATGAATAAACACTGAAACAATTTCTTAGTTTTGATTTCTAATAGAGTAACTATAGATCAGTAGATGCCAACCATAGTGTCTTCTTTGAAGAACGTGAAGGAGTCTAAGACCAGAAAGCTGGAGAAGCACTGCTTTAAGCACATGGTAGACGTATGAATAGTCAAATACTTTATTCTTGCTGATAAGGCCACTGGGAAGGAAAACTTAAGTAATGTCATTCTATTAAAAGATGAATTAGATTGATCTTGAAGTTGTATTTTAATCTTAAGTAAATTTTTAATTATTTGCCTTAAAATTTTGTTTACAACTAGATTATATTTGTAAATAAAATACTTTGCAGGTGCTGACCTTAAGGAAAGAGCCAAAATGAGTTCCGGTGAAGTTGGTCCTTTTGTCTCCAAAATAAGAGCAATGATTAATGATATTGGTAAGCACTATTAAATTATTCTTTCAGCATGCCAAAGGTGTTCTTAAAAGTCAGGTTTAAAAAGTTACACATTACAGTATATATATGTAAGTGTTGGTTAAATATTTATATAATTATCTAATCATTAACTATACCTGTTCATTTTAAAATGACACTTAATATATTTAATTTCAAAATTATGTAAAATATTTAATAATTACAAATGTCTTATGTATGATAGCATATGAAGGTATTTATTAGACAGTAATTTGGCATAAGCCTTTGACTTACAGTATCTATATTTCTTTATATGTGCAAACATAGGTTAGGGATTCCTTTGTTTTATGTACATATGGGATCATACTTTTTTAGAATTACAGTAACTTATTTTATTATTTTTATTTTTAATTTACTGCTGTATATTAATCCAGTCTTATCCCAAATTTTAAGTTATTTCTTCATTAATGAGCATTTAGCTTTTTTCCTCTGTTTATGCTATTTATAATAAGGTAGTGAATACCTTTGTACATAAGCATGGATTCTTAAACAGGGAATCACTGTTCCAGTTATCCTTTGTTCATTTTATATTTTAATATTTATAAATTCTACAAAATTACATTCCAAAAAAAGGTAATTTATATTCCCATCAGTTAAAGACAGTATCTGTTTCCCCATATTCCTGCCAGCATTTAATGTTGCTATTTCTGATTTTTTCTAGAGATAAGGTCTCACTTTATCACCCAGGCTGGAATGCAGAGGCACGATCATAACTCACTGTAGCCTCCAGCTCCTGGGCTCAGGAGACTCTCCTGCCTCAGCCACCTAAGTAGTTAGGACTACAGGTGTGCACCACCAGGCCTGGCTGATTTTTAATTTTCTTGTAGAGATGGGGAGGTCTCACCATGTTTCCCTGGCTGATCCTGAACTCCCGCCTTAAGCGATCCTCCTGTCTTCCCACAGTGCTGGGGTTCCATGTGTGAGCCACATTGCTCAGCCTTTTCTTCATTTGTAAATTGCCTTTTCACGTCCTTCATCCTCCTTTTACAGAATTATTTAATAGCTACTTGTTTACTTAAAAGACATTTCTATATTCTTTGTTTTAAATGTTATAGACATTCCTCTAATGTGCTTAATTTGATTCCAGTATCTTTAAATTTAAAGCTTTTACTATTTAGATGATGCTATATTCTCTTTATTATTCTTTTTCCTTGAAGATTTTCTCTGTTGAGTCTCACACATCAGTTTTTCTAAGTGAATTTAGAATTATTTTTTAAGGCAAAGGGGAAAAAATGTCTAAATATGTCTAAATTGCAGTTGTGATTGGAATTTTATTAATTTTTCAATACAATTTTGACATTTTTATGATAGTAAATCTATCCGTGATGTGCTTGGCTTTTATTTTTGAGGGTCATTCTTTTTTTAATGTCTTTCAAGGAAATTTTGTGCTTTTCTGTACATTGGCCTTGGTCTTATATCTTTTTTTCCCCCCGTAACTGTTTATAGCATTTATTCCTTTGAATGAGACCTTCTCCTTGTTTCTGTTGCAGTCTTGTTATTATAGTCTGTAGGAGAGTTATTAACTTTTTTTTTTTTTTGAGGAGTCTTACTCTTTCGCCAGGCTGGAGTGCAGTGGCGTGATCTTGGCTCACTGCAGCTTCCGTGTCTTGGGTTCAAGCGATTCTCCTGCCTCAGCCTCCTGAGTAGCAGGGACTAGAGGTGCATACCACCGCACTCAGCTAAGTTTTGTATTTTTATTAGAGATGGGGCTTCACCATGTTAGCCAGAATGGTCTTGATTTCTTGGTCTCATGATCTGCCCGTCTTGGCCTCCCAGAGTGCTGGGATTACAGGCGTGAGCCACTGTGCCCAGCCAAAAGTTGTTAACTTTTATGTGCTTATTTCATATCTTGTCAGCTCTATAATTATTTGTGGTAATTATTGTTAATTTTCTTGTGCTTTCAGTTGAAAAGTATAATACCTATAGATAATTACCTACCACTAATGTAATTTTTATCTCCCCTGCAACATTTTAACCTTACATAGTCATATTTTTTCATATTGGCTCAGGCCCTCATAGAATATTCATTTGTTAAGGTGAGCATGATCATCCTTATCTTTCTTTGACTTTGGTGGGTGCCTTTAATATTTTGCCAGTAATTATGATATTCAGGCAGTTCTCTTCTATTTCATCGTGTTAGGAGATTGCTTCTGTTTTTTAATCAAGAATAAGTGTTAAAGTTTGTTCAAATGCTTTTAAAATATGTGTCAGGATTATAATTGATGTATGTTAGTGTTTGCCTTATTTAGCCTTTATTATATTGAGTTGTATTAATAGATTTACTAATATTGCACTGGCCATACATTACTAGGATAAGCCCTACCTGGTCATTGTGGTTAGGGGTGGTATCATAAAGGAGATTGAGCTCTTAATTTTGTTTTGTGTGTGTGTGTGTGTGTTTTTTTTTTTTTTTTTTTTTTGGTTTGGTGTCAAGGTTATTTGCCTTCATAGAATGAGCTGAAAAGCTTTCCATGTTTTTCTATGCTATACACAGAACAAGTAATGTTACTTGAAAGAACTGTAGAATTTGACCATTTAACACCTTTTTGCATCTTGTATGGTTTTGTCATTGTTTTCTCACTTTCTTAGAATTAAAGTTTTAAAAATATGTGTTTTGATTTCTATAATGGCTTTTGGCTTAGCTGCCTATTCTGCCTCTTCTCGTTCTGTGCTGGTATTGTCTTAGGTCCTGTTTTTCTCCCCAGCTCCAGCCTCATGTTTCGGTACCTTTTGACACAGAGCATATGAACATTGTTTAGAAGTTGGTCAGAGAGCTTGATCTTAGAAGTATAAGTTGATGCTGCCTGTAAGTTTATATGTATGGAAGGGGGTGGCTAAGATTGGTTTCATTGTTAAAATTACCTTGATATTTGTCCCAGAGTGTCTTTCTGTTTAATGGATTCTGAAATTGGGAATTTTCTGGAAGTCTTTCTGTCTTTGCAGTAGCATTTTCTTTTATGTGATCATAGTTGTAGCTTTTCTTTTCTGGGCTAGTTCTTATCTCCATTTTTTCTTGTGAGCTCTCTTGATATTTATTAATGATACTTTTTATTATAACATTACAGTAGACTTAAATTTTTCAAACTATTTTTTGTGATGATTCCTTGAGATTTTGAAGGACATGTAGAAACTAAGTACTTAATAGAATCCATTCATTTAATATGTTAAAAATCACAGACAGGTAGACTTTATCTTGAAGGCCATATAGTAAATATTGTAGGTTTTGTGGGGCTGTGTGGTCTCTGTTGCAGCTATACAGTTCTGACTTCATAGTATGAAAGCAACCATAGATGATGTATCAGCAAATGTGTATGGCTCTGTTTCAATACTGCTTTATTTATGCATACCAAAATTTGAGTTTCATTTGATTTTTATGCATTATGAAACAATATTTTTATTTTTTGTTTTTTCCTCCAGCCATTTAAAAATGTGAAAACCATTCTTAGCTCACAGGTTGTACTAAAACAGGCAGTGGGCCTGATTTTTCTTTGAATCTCATGTGTCTTCTATCTTCATTTTCCCTGTTGTTTAGAATTAATTCTTCTCTTCTTTTTGTAATGTTTAAGAAATTTCACTTCAGTTCTAATTTGAACAACTTGATGCACGCTTGGCTCATGTCTTTTTCATTGGGTTTTGCTGCTTGGAGACATAATGATTTTAATTTCAAGGTCTTTGCTTTGATAGGGAGTTTAAAATATTGTATCTTGGGGTTTTGTATTCTTGGTAAAATTTGGGGAATAAGAATGGAACATAAAATTTGCAAATGAATAGGGAGGTGGTGGAAGGAGTAGTAAGAAAAAACTAAACAAAATGAAAGATAAGTTCATCCAATCTTAAAAAAATGTGAAGAGAAAAAATAGCATAAACTTAGAACATATTAAATAGCAAGATGTTGAAGTAAGTCCAGTAGTCACTATTAATGTCAGTTGATTAAACTTGCTATTTAAAGACAGATACTCAGATTTGAATAAATAATTGACATCAGCTGAATATTGTTAATTATAGCCACATCTGGTGTACCTCTTTTTGTACCAGAAGATTACTAGCCAAAAGAAAGATACAACCTCAGTTCTTCCTTCCTCAGAAGAAAGAATTCAGCTGAGGGGCTTAAGGCGAGAGGAGAGACTGAGGCAAGTTTTAGAGCAGGAGTGAAAGTTTATTAAAGGAGCTTTAGAGCAGAAACGAGAAGAACTTGCACAAGGGTCAAGTAGGCGACTTGAGAGATCAAGCATGCCATTTGACCTTTTGACTTGGGGTTTTATATGTTGGCATTCTTCTGGGGTCTTCTGTTACACCTCCTGTGATTCCTCCTTTGGGGTGGGCTGTCTGCCTGCGCGGTGGCCTGCCAGCCCTTGGGAGGGGCTGCATGTGCAGTGTGTTTACTAAAGTTGTTCACTTGCCTACTTGAGACGCTTCCCTGCTTTGCAGTCCAGTGTTCCTAGAGGGAGGTCTTCCGCCATTTTGCCTCTCAATGCGTGTGCTCAAGTGCACTTGCCCAGCTCCTGAGACCCTTTTGGGAAGCTGCTGATCACCAGTTTCAGATATTTCTATCTGCTAGGAGACTGCCTTTCTCTGGTGCTGGCTGTGACCAATTATTGTTTTAGAGAGACAGTTAACCACTTGACCATCATATGGTCACCTGACATTCCTGGTTTTGTGTGTGTGTGTGTGTGTGTGTGTGTGTGTGTGTGTGTGTGTGTGTGGTGTGGTGTGTGGTATGTGTGGTGTGTGTGTTTTTTGGGCGGGGAGTCCTCTCCAGCTCTTCTTGTGTCTGACTAGCTATCTGCTGTAACAGTACTTGAGGGGAATTTACAACATTAAATCCATAAGTTAGCAAGGAGATGTCACTGACGGTAAATAGCTAAGCATTACCTTAAAAAGATTTTTAAAAGTTTTAAGTTCAAAGCATGTTGAACTAAAGCAACAATACAAGGATTAGAAATGAGTAAAATGGAAGACAGAGATGCAGTACATAGGGTCAACACAAGGCCATGCCCTTTACAATGGAGCAAAAAGTGTTTAACAATATATATTACGAATGAAAAAAAGGTGTGATTATAGATACAGGAGAGATTATAAAGATAAGAAAATACTGGGAAGAAACTTTATGCCAATAAATATGAAATTTCTGTCTCAAGAAGAAATCATGAGCTGGAATAGTCATGTAGCCAAAAGAGGGTCCAGCTTCTTGCCACTTATATAAAGAACCCAAAATAATAAGAGTGAGGTCTGATTAAAAAAAAAAAATGTTAATTTTATTAGTCATTGCTAGCAAGGGGGAAAGTGGCCAGAATCCTTTTCAAAAATTGCCATTTTCCAATTTCTGGAGAGAGTGCAGGGGTTTAAGGAGAAGGGCTTGGAATGCAGGCGCGGCAAGGGGGCTGGGAGGTGCCCAATGGCATGACTTGCTCCTATGGCTTATCTTGAATTATTGTTCCATCTGGTGAAGGGGCCAGCACCATCTTGGGCCCAACCCGGTTACAAATCAGTCGCAGTCAATCTTGCTGTCAGTCTCTAGCTGGGAGTAACTCTGGCCTTAAAGTAATCTCCTGCTGTGGAGAGAACTCTGGAGGTACCTGGTTTGTATCAGGTTTTGGCCCCTGAAGCTTCAAGGAAACATATGACCAGATAAGTGAGCAGGGTGTGAGCTTAACAAGCATCCAGGTAAATACATGTGCCTCAGGCATGAAGTATAAGGTGGGAAAGGGAGGGGAGTGGAGTTTTAAAGTACATTCCGAGACTGTATTTAAAAACAAAAGAAAACACATCTGTAGGTTTTCTCAAAGCTATGTCTTGAGACTAGGGGGAAAAGAGGAAAGGAAAAAAAGTTATAAAATGCGATTTGAAACTAAGCTGCATGGTTACCGTCATCTACTCGCTGAAGTGATCAAACCAGTTGTTACAATAAACTTTTTCACAGAGAAAGCACCAGACCAAGTTAGAGATTTACTTTTCAAATGTTTTACCCAATGCATAAGGAACAGATTCTTACAATCTTATACAAACAGTTCCACGGGACAGTAAAGTGAGAGTTTACTTCTAACTCATAATTTCAGACTAGTGAAGTCTTTATACCTAAATCCAACAGAAACAATGGAAGAAAGGAGTAGGAGGAAACAGCCTCACTTGCGAGCATACAGGAAATCCAGCCAGTTGCAACAAAAGACCAAGTTGGGCTTTCTTTCCCAGGAAGGCAATGGTGGTTTGGAAGGCACTGGAAAATTGGCTAACTCATGCTGTTAGCCAATTAAAATAAAATTGTATGTGTATCTCAGTGGATTGAGGAAAAAGTATTTGAGAAATATCAACATGTATTCATGGAAAATGTTCTCAGTGGACTAGGAATAGAAGGAAACTTCCTTAGCCTGATGAAAGGTATCTCTTTCTTAATAATAAAAGATTAGAAGTCATCTCCTAAAATCAGGAACAAGACAGGAGGACCTACTGTCACCACCTCTGTCCTATATTGTTCTGTAAATTCTGGTTTGTGTATTAGGCAGGAAATAACAGTAAGGACTGAAAAAAGAAGAAATAGCAGAGTCCTTCTCATGTGGGATGACTGTCTCCATCAAAAAGCTAAAAGAAGCAATACATTATTAGAAATAAGAGTGCCACAAGATGGCTGGAAATAATACCCATGTTAAAAATAATTGATTGCCTTTCTTTATATCAGCAACAGACAAAAAATGTCAAGTAAGGATACCCTGGACAGTAGGAACACAAATGGGTCTTACATTTAGCATATATAGAAAAATTACAAAACTTTAACATAAGGTGTTTGAAAAAAATAAATGCAGACAAGTTATCCTCTTGCATAGGAAGATTTAGTATTAAAAAGATGATTCTCAAAAATGATGTAATTCAGTGTAATTACACCTAGAATCTCAGTTTTGAATTTGTGAGGAACTTGATGAGCAAAAAGAGACCCCCAGATAGCCAAACTCATAAAAATGAAGAAAACGAAGCATCTTGCCATTTCAGCATTCAAGATTTATTATAATGATATAGAAATGAAGATGGTATATTATTGGCTTTGAGATAGACAAGTATGACATTGAGTTGGAATATAGAACCCCCAAACAGACCACCCAAGTGGGGAAGCTGATACGTGACAGAGGTGGCATTGCAGATCACTGGGGAATGGCAAAGACTCAACGTATAGAAATAGAAACCAAAACTTTAATGATCTTAACAGTGAAGAGTTTCTTAAAACAGAAAATGTGACACATAAAAGGAAATGGCGATCAATTTTACTAAATTAAACTTAAGAACATCTATTCATGAAAAGATACAAAAAATAAAAAAAAAAAAAAAAAAGACAGACTGGGAGAAAATACTTGAAACATAATTGCCAAAGGATTCATGTGTGCATTGATAAGTGCATACAGAAATCAGTGCATGCATACATATGCACAGCCTTGAAGTCAGCAGGAGGACGTGATAGAAAAACATTTCACACAGAGGTAGTGGAGTGAGGGTAGACATAGGAAAAGATGGTCAGCCACAGTAGTAGCCATAGACATACAATTAAGACCAGAGTGGGATGCTGTTTTATATCCACCAGATTAGTCAAAAATTCCTAAGCCAGGAGGTCTTACTAAGAGTTAGTGAGTTAAGTGGATTACCAGGCAGGAAGATTTATACTTCTAATGGGAGTTGAACTGGTATAACTGCTTAGGAAAAGTATTTGATACTGTCTTTCAAATTTGAATATCCACATTCCATAAGACTCAGTAGTTCATTTTTTAAGGAGGCATTTACATAGAGGGATGACTTAAAGACTGTTTTTATTGGACTTGTAGTAAGAAATATATCTACCTCTGGCCCAGTAAACACATAGGGGTGGGAAAGTATCAAGGGTTACGGTTCTTTTGTCTGTACACTCCAGTATGATACTACCCTATGTCATTAAAAAAAAAATTTCTCATCTGGACTAGCTTATGAATGGGTTGGTACTTGGATTTGAAACTACATTATTCTGCAGACATTTTGCACATGTGTCCTAGGTTAACTTACATTGTTAATAGAAAAAGCTGAAAAACAACCAAATTTCTATGACAGGAGAATGGATAAATGTTTTGGTATATTTACACAATCAGACAGTAAAGAGCAGTGTACATAAATGAACAATACACACATGTACCAATGTGGACAAATCTTGGAAACATGATTTAAAAGTATGACTTATTTTTTATAAAAATAATGGCGTTCAAAGCTAAACAGTTTGTGTTTTGGGATGTATGTGTGTGTAATGAAATCATATATATATACACACACACAGACTTTACAAGGGTGGTTATCTTTGGTTTGGAATTCAGGTGGAAGGATAGTTGAAGAGCTCAGTGGCAGACAGGTGTTAGTTCTGACCTAGATCAGCTTTGAGTGTGATTGTATTGGAGTTTGTTATGATTATGCTTTATTACATATATATGAATATATTCTTTGTATGTGTCAAATAAGATCAATTTTAAAAATATTTATCTTGAGACCCGCAGACATTTCTTATGTTATTTACTGAATTTTTTTTTCTTACTGTCAGCTGAAGAATCACAAGGTTCGCAACTTTGGAAAGGAGTGCTTTATGTCTCATAAAGGGTTACAGTGTGCAAGGTGGCCATTCCAACAGGTTGGGAAGCACAGTCTCTGGCCAGAATCCAGAAACTGGCACTTTGAAGGTGGGGCAAAGGGAAAAGGAATGTATGCTGAGCAGAGTAGCCAGGTATACATAGTCAGTAAGCTATAGGAGGAATCATGAGTATTTATGAAAGGAGAAACCGGCACATGGCGCAGCTGAGCTTCAGGACTTTCCACAGGACCTGTGTTTAACAAATAATAGTTAGAGGGTGGAGTCTTGGGCCTTCTGATGTCAAAAGATGAAGAAGAGGGCAGGGCACAGTGGCTCACTCCTGTAATCCCAGCACTTTGGGAGGCTGAGGCGGGTAGATCACCAGGCCAGGAGCTCAGGACCAACCTGGCCAACATGGTGAAACCCTGTCTCTACTAAAAAAATACAAAAAAATTAGTGGACGTGGTAGCGCACGCCTGTAATCCTAGCCTGTGGTGCCAGCCACCCAGGAGACTGAGGTAGGAGAATTGCTTGAACCTGGGAGGCAGTGGTTGCAGTGAGCCGAAATCATGCCACTGCACTCCAGTCTGGACGACAGAGCGAGACTCTTATCTCAAAAAAACAGAAAAGAAAAAAAAGATGGTTTCCTTTGTTAGATGAGCTTGGCGGTTAGGCGGCTATGCCACCTTGCTCCTGGCCAAATAAATCACCCCTTCCTTCTCCTCTCCAAAAAAAAGAAAAAAGAAAAGATGAAGCAGAGGACATGAAAACCCCCATTGTGCCTCCTCTGTAATCTGGCCAGAACCACCCTGTGGTTGGTGGTCTCTTATCAGGAAGAAATGCTGGTTGGTTATTTTGATGGAACTGTAGAAGCCCAGGGCAGTAGTCAGGCTGTTGGTTGAAATCAGCAGTAGCATCTTGAAAGGGCTAGTTTCATTTTAGCCCTTGGGGAGAAAGCCTAATGGCGGCTATTGCGGGGAGGCAGTATAACCAGGTATGTCGGACCTCCCATCACATCATAGCCAGGAACTCAGCCTCTGAGGTTTATCTGGGGTCCCCTTGGCCAAAAGGAGGTCAGTTCAGTTGGTTGAGGGGTTAGAATTTTTTTTAATTCCTCATTATTTTTAAGGAAAGCCAAGATTTTACATTTCTAGAAAAATAGCTCTTGGGCTCTTTTTTTTTTTTTTTTAAGAGTTTTTTTCTTCTTCTTGTACTTTGAGAAAGGGTCTTCCTGTATCCCCGAGGCTGGAGTGCAGTGGTGCGATCTCGTCTCACTGCAGCCTCAACCTCCGGGGCTCAAGTGATCCTCTCACCTCAGCCTCCTGAGTAGCAGGGATAGGCGCCAGCACACCCAGCTGTTTTGTGTTTTTTGTTTCATCATGTTTCCCAGACTGGTTTCAAACTCCTGTACTCAAGTGATTGTCCTGTCTTGGCCTCCTGAAGTGCTGGGATTACAGGCATGAGCCTCTGTTCCTGGTTCCCTAGTTTTAAGGTTTTTGACCTTAAAATTTTTCTTAAAACTTTTTCTCTCTGATGGGGGAGAAAAATCCTTCTACAGGCTAGAGTGCAGTGGCATAATCTTGGCTCACTACAACGTCCACCTCCTGGGTTCAAGCGATTGAACCCACCTCAGCCTCCTGAGTAGCTGGAACTACAAGTGTGTGCCATCACGCCTGGATAGTTTGTATTTTTTTGGTGGAGACACGATTTTACCATGTTGCCGAGGGTGGTCTCCAATTCCTGCCTTCAAGTGATCGCCCCATACCTTGGCCTCCCAAAGTCCTAGGATAATAGGCATGAGCCATGACTCTCAGCTTAATTTTCAGAAATTTTGTGAGCTGGCTGTTAAACCATAGACATCTTGAAATTGTGGCAGCATTAGTACTGATACAAATCAGGGTTCACCCCTGTCTGTTGGGTACTACTTTTCCCTCTTTACTCCTGCTATATTTATGTTTTCTACAACTGGAGAATTGCTGGATCTGAAAGCAAATGTACTTTGTTTTTGGCCATGGTGTTTTCCTGTACTCTGTGTGTTTTTAATGAAAGCAAGTTCTTTCATTAGGAAACTTAAAGACAAGACTTATTTGAAAGCTCTTCTATTTTATTAAAATAAAGATCAGAAAGCAGGTCTGTATTTCAGAGTCACTAAATTTACTTTATTGTTCTTAGTATCTTAGAAAGTATGTTCTTAAAGAGTAACTCTAATCCTAGAATAAAATTTAATTATTTTGTTCTTTAAAAAAAAGTAATATGACTTTTTCAGATGTTTCATTCAAAGGAAATGGTGAATTTTTAGATTTCTAATATGTTAATCATTGTTACAAATCCCTTTCCCTCTTTAAATTTAGGTTGCCTGGGTTGGAAGCAATAAACCGATTATTTTGAAATATTAGGCATCAGCAAGGCTACACAGCCATGAAATGATCAGGATCTATTAACAGCTGTTGTTTCTTAACTTACTATTCCTTCTAGGGCTTCCTGGTGTGCACCTTTCTTCCAGTGGTTCTTGGTGACAGTGTTTACGTCACTATTGGGACCCACATGGTGCACATTAGCACTATAGGATAAGTGCAGTGGACATGTTAATTACGTCACTGAGGGCCATTCTTGACTTTAGTAGCATTTAAGTTATATGGTATTTCATGATGAGATAGAAGACATTTTTAGAATTCTTTAAGTAGAAACTCTGAAGGGATAGACCTAGTTTTCTCAAGTTGAGACATCAAAGAATTGTTACCTAATGATAAAGAAATATTTAAAATAGGTTTTCATTAGAATTTTAGATTACAGAATTTAGTATGAGGCAATGATGTTTTTGTAAATGATCTTCCACAGTAATTTTTTTAAAATGCCAGCACTCATAACTTCCTTTTTCTTTGATGAAATAAAATTGCAAAAGCTATAGTTTAGCTGTGTAAATGCAAAGCTGAATTGAAATACAGGTAATTATGTTAAAGGATGCAGCTTACAACATTCATCTATTTAACAAATCTTTTTCTTAACATTTTGTTATAAGGCTTTATAGAAATAAATAATTTAATTTCGGAAAATTTCAGTCTGGTTATTGCTGTTCATGTGATTGAAAATCTACTGTCCATATGCTTTTTTCTATGAAAAAAGCTGTCTCTGTGAAATACAAAGAATATCTTCATATAACTGAATGAAAAATCTGATGTAGGGCTGGCACAGTGGCTCATGCCTGTAATCCCAGTACTTTAGGAGGCCAATGTGGGTGGATCACCTAAGGTCAGGAGTTCGAGACCAGCCTAACGTGGAGAAATGCCATCTCTACTAAAAATACAAAATTAGCTGGGCGTGGTGGCACATGCCTTTAATCCCAGCTACTTGGAAGGCTGAGGCAGGAGAATTGCTTGAACAGGAAGGTGGAGGTAGTGGTGAGCTGAGATCATGCCATTGTACTCCAGCCTGGGCAATGAGAGTGAAACTCTGTCTCAAAAAAAATAAGGAAAAATCCGATGTAAGTTTTGTGGTATAAACCTCTTTTTAAGCAGTGCTTCTGATTTTTTGTTAGCATGTTTTTCAATTTGAGAATTGGGATACATTTGAATTTTATTATTGAAAGGCTCAAAGTAACACAAAACAAGTCACTAATAATTAACAAACCCACTATAGTAAAATAGATGCATATACATATCAGACTTTTGTCTTGGCCTTCTGCAGAGGTTTAATATTGGAATCAAACTCTTCCTGTCCTAGCCTAGCTATCTTTGTATAAATGAGTGTTCTTTAATGTTTTGGTAACCTACATGATCTGTCTTTCTGTCATCTGTATCTTAAGCTTGAAGTTTCCATTATGTTTCAGAATATATTGATACTCTTAGGATGTCACAAGATCTGCCCAGTTCAACATTTTCTCAAAGATATTGCGATAGGATGACGTTTATTTTGTTGTAGAAAGTGTAAATTTTATACATTATTAAAATGCGATGAACTCTTGAATTATTTTGGTGTAAGTTTATTGAAGCATACGGATCTTGATCTCTTGATGTGGAGTCAGAAGATACGGATTCTCTCTACCATCTGGTACTTTTCCATATCTCCCCATTGCAAGAATCATGAGTTGTTTTTTTCTGCACTTGTACCTAGTGTCTAGTAATGGGCACATGGTAGCTACCTGGTTGAAAGGGCAAATTGGCTTATATTTTATTGGTGTAAACATGTTAGCCATACTGTAGTTATTTCATCTTATCTTCAGGTTGAACTTTCTCCTGCAATCCCTTTCTGCCTGCCTCTACCTAAAATTCCAAGAATCCTGCTCAACTTGCAGAGTTTGATCCTCTGATCCTCTGTCTTTTCTATCCAAGCTCCTGCTGTCTTAGGATGTGACTGAGAATGATAGAATGAACATGAGTGGAGCAGTTGTTGGACTGTCTGTGGTGACAGCTGACCCTTTGCTAGATTGGAGTGGGAAGTCTTGCTCAGGAGTTGAAGTTTGATATGTAAAGATAGTGATGCTTAGTGGACATCCATGTGCAGATGAATTTGGAGTTGAGGCAAGTTGACCCAGGTGAACTTGGGAGTCAGAATGTTGATGCTGTGTGAAGCCATGACCACTGGGTGAGGCGCTTAGGGGGTTACTGTAGAGAGAAAAAAAATAGAGGCTAAAGTGAAAGAGGTAGCTAGAGAAAGGTCAGCCAGGGTAGGGAGGTAGGAAGAAAACAGTATTCTTACTGTTTTGTGTGTTTATTTTACGTTAGATCCAGGGGGTACATGTGCAGGTTTGTTACATGCATATATCGTGTAATGGTGAGGTTTGGGCTTCTAGTGAACCTGTCACTCAAATAGTGAACGTTGTATACAATCAGTAATTTTTCACCTCTCACCCCCTTCACCACCGTCCTCTCCTGTGGAGTCCTCAGTGTCTGTTATTTATATCTTTATGTTCACGTATACCCATTGTTTTGCTCCCACTTATAAGTGAGAACATGCAGGATTTGATTTTCTGAGTTATTTCACTAAGGATAATGACCTCCGGCTCCATGGTGCAGCAAAAGACATATTTCATTCTTTTATTATGGCGGCATAGTATTCCATGGTGTATATATACCACATTAGGAAGAAAACAGTATTCCAAAAGCCAAGTGAAGAAAATATTTCAAGAAGGAGAGTGTGATCAAATGCTGCTAACAGGCCAAATAAGATGAACAGTGAGAATTGACTACTAGGTCTTTGATACAGTTTGGATATTTGGCACCACTCAAATCTCATGTTGAATTGTAATCCCCAGTGTTGGAGGTGGGGCCTGGTGGGATGTGTTGGAATCATGGGAGTGGATCCCTCATGGCTTGGTGCTCCTCACCTCAGGTGATCCACCTGCCTCTGCCTTCCAAAGTGCTGGGATTACAGGCTTGAGCCACTGTGTCCAGCCAGCAATTCTTAAAGTAATACATCTAAGATAACAGTTCAGGCAGGGAGCGGCACTTTGGGAGCTGAGGTGGGTAGATCACCTGAGGTTAGGAGTTCGAGACCAGCCTGGCCAACAGGGTGAAACCCTGTCTCTGCTAAAAGTACAAAAAATTAGCGGGGCATGGTGGCAGGCACCTGTAATGCCGGATACTCAGGAGACTGAGGCAGGAGAATCGCTTGAACCTGGGAGGCAGAGGTTGCAGTAAGCCGAGAATGTGCCATTTGCACTCCAGCCTGGGCAACAACAGCAAAATGCTGTTTCAAAATAAAGCATTGCTTAATAAAGAATATTTTCAGTTTGCAGAATTTTTTTGTCAATCTGCCAGTTTGACCTAAATTGTTTATGTTCACCGTCTTTTTTGTTTGAGGGTCGAAGAAATTTCTAAAAATATGTAATTAATGTAGTTTATTAGATTCAATCCAGAATATATTTTACTTTTTATTTTCCTAATTTGATATAATTATTAGAAATTGGAAGTGCTGAATTACGGTGTGTGAAAGATTAATTGATAGAACATTTTGCTGTCTTTGTTTTCTGCACAGTGACTTACAGATCTTAATTTTAGTTTTCTTTATTCTCTTGCCAAGAATGTTAGAGAATGAAAACAAGCATCTGGGAGTCAATTCTTTTCTCTTATGAATTGTTAACATCCTTCTCCTTTTGAATCATAGTTCAGTATATAGTTTTCTTGTTTTTAGGGGCAGTGTCTCGCTCTCTTGCGCAGGCTGGAGTGCAGTGGCACAATCATAGCTCACTGTAGCCTTGAACTCCTGGGCTCACATGATCCTCCTGACCCAGCCTCCTGAGTAGATAGGACTGCAGGTGCATGCTGCCATTCCTGGTTAATCTTTTTCTTAGTGGATGGATGCAGGTTCTTTAAATATATTGATATGTTTGCTATTAGACTAGTCATTATGCTTGTCTGTGCCTTCTGATTTTGGTGATTTTACTTTTTAAAAATAATTTAACTATGTTAGGTGCTTCTCTGGTTTGCTCTGTGTGTGGGTTTACTCTAATAATGTTGCAGGTTGTATTGTGGCACTACCTTGTTGTCGTTATTACACTTACGTAGTGTACTTGATCCACTGTTTCTGTAGAAAGTTCTACTGACTTTCTACTATGAGTCATGACAGAATTTATATATTTTCTGATTTAAATTCTTCCCTCCCACCTTTCTCTTTACCCACTTTTTTAAGTGTTTGTTTTCTTTATACAGTAGTACACCCCTTATTATTAGGGGATGCACTCCAAAACCCCTAGTGTATGTCTGAAACCACAGATAATACCAAATGATAAAGCACACACCTATGATAAAATTTAACTTGTAAATTAGACATAGTAAGATATTAACAACAATAACTAATAATAAAATAGACCAATTTATAACAATATTCTATAGTAAACATTTTATTAATGTAGTCTCTCCTTCAACATATTTCACTGTACCGTACTTACCCTTGTGTTGAAGAAGGGATGGAGCAGGATAGTATGAGATTTTGTCATGCTACTCAGAATGGTGTGTCATTTAAAACGTATATGTTATTTTTGGACTTTTCCATGTAATGTTTTCGAACTGCGGGTTGACCATAGGTAACTGAAACCTCAAAAAGTGAAGCCGCACATAAGGGGAGACTACTATAATTTTAAATTTACTCATACCTCTGTTACTTGGTGTACAAGTTTTAAATTATATCTCTCCATCAGCCCTTGTTTATGAAAGCTCAAGAAACCAGGGTACTTTCTTTTTTTGGCTTTATGATTTTCAGATCAATTAGATCATATAATTCTTTAAGTAGCTTTATCGAGGTATAATGACATAAAATAAATTGCCCATATTAAAGTGTACAATTTGGTAACTTTTGACTTGTGAAAACAGCACCATAATCAAGATAATGAATATGTCCATGACCTCCAGAAATTTCCTAATGGCCCTTTGCTAATCTCTTTCTTTTGCCCCTCCTTGCTACCCTCAACCTATCCCCAGGCAATTACTGAACTTGCTTTGTATCACCATAATTTCCATATTTTTGAATTTCATGAAAATGCAACAGTAGGTATTAATTTTTGTATGTATTCCACTAGCTTTTTTTTTTTTTTTTTTTTTTTTTTTTTTTTTTTTTTTTTTTTCTAATTGCTGAGTAGTATTCCATTGCCCAGGGCTACTACATAAAAGACATTTGGATTGTGTTCAGTTTTGGCTGTTACACATAAAGCTACTACAGACATTTGTGTGTTAAGTCTTCACTACCCATACATTTGTGGATCAAGTTATGGCCATTGCTTTCTCCGTAGCATTTTCAATGTAGTGGATCAGTGTCTTTGTACTATGGATGGTGAGATTATCAAGTTCCCTGTGGATTAGCTTACGTATATGGAGCTCCTCAAACAATATCGTGTGTGTAAATCAACTGAGTTAAAATGT
The DNA here is from genome assembly GCF_001604975.1 of Cebus imitator. Lineage (NCBI taxonomy): Eukaryota > Metazoa > Chordata > Mammalia > Primates > Cebidae > Cebus > Cebus imitator. The sequence goes on from NW_016107368.1 coordinate 6,073,997, forward strand.
ACATTGTTAAAAATGTAGATCCTGCTTCAGTGGGTCTGGGATAGGACCTGGGATTCTACATTTCTTTTTTTTTTGAGATGGAGTTTCGCTTTTGTTACCCAGGCTGGAGTGCAATGGCGCGATCTCGGCTCACCGCAACCTCCGCCTCCTGGGTTCAGGCAATTCTCCTGCAGCAGCCTCCTGAGTAGCTGGGATTACAGGCACACGCCACCATGCCCAGCCAATGTTTTGTATTTTTAGTAGAGACAGGGTTTCACCATGTTGACCAGGATGGTCTCAATCTCTTGACCGTGTGATCCACCCGCCTCGGCCTCCCAAAGTGCTGGGATTACAGGCGTGAGCCACCGGGCCCGGCTAGATTCTACATTTCTAAAAACCTTACAGGCTATGCTAATCCTGCTGTTCTACAAACCATACTTTAAATAGCAAGGTTACAGAGCCTGAGATTTAATGAAGCAAGGCAGTAATAGTGAGGTTTTCTTTCCTGCCAAGTAAAAGTATACTACTTATAGTATGCTATCTTTTTATCAGAAACAGAAGTGACTGCATTTACCATGTTAAGCACTATTTTAAATGCCAAGAGTTTTGTTACATGTGGAACAACAATCAACAGAAGTCATTACTCAGTTCTGCTAATAATTGTAACCTTCGAGATAAGATTGCTCAGTGGACATGGACCACCCTGCCAGCTGGTCATCTGCCAGCTGGTCATCTATGCATTTCCCTTAGGGAGGGTTTATTTGATTTGGAATTTTGGTAGGAAGGAGATACTCTGGGGTTAGCCCTTTTTAGTTTAATAGCCTATAGAGTCATGTACTGGGAGGCACTGCCGTGCTGTGGGTTTGGGGGTTTCCAGAGAAAACTGCAGTCAGAACTCGATTCCAGTCAACTGACTGGTGCTTTGCATCTAGTTCCCAAGGTTACCCCAGCTGAACCCGGTGAACTGTGGTGTTGCTGTAAGTCTCAAGAAATTAGTGGCACACAGAACCAGTGTGTTGTTGGGCTTCCTACTGAGTTTTAGCATATCTCTTTTCTCAGGTACATGGTCAGAAGTCCTTAGGGGAAGGATGGAAGGAGGGCTTTCAGTGTTGAGGATCTGGGGTGTGAGAACCAGTAACAGGCAGTAATGGTTAAGAACAAGACCTTGGAACCAGATAGCCTGTGCTCAGACCGTACCAGGCACGTAACAGCAACTCCATTATGCCTTAGTGTGTTCTCATCTAGAGATTGAAAGTCATAAGAGTTCTTATATCATAAAGCTGATAGGATGTTTAAGTAATATTTGTAAGATTCTTAGGACAGTGGCCATACATAGTAAAAACTTTATAATATTTGCTAGATACATAAGCATTTATGTAGAAAGGTAGGAAGGCAGATGGGGAAATGATCGGCTTGGAAAAATTAAGCAACTTTTCACAGGTCTCACAGTGGTAATAGGGGTGGATTTGAGCCAGGATTTGACATTTGAACTCTTTACAGTTGTATTCTGTAGCCTCCATTAAATCATTCAGCATGGTATCTGGCATATATTTGATGAAGCAGTGACTGAATTTAGGACTTTACCACTTTACTAATTTGTTGAGATGTGAAATGTCAGCATAAGCATAGTATACCAATTTAACATCCCTGAACTCACTAGACTATGTGTGTGATGTTCTGGCTTGGGTCATGTTAGTAATAAAGTAGTGAATAAGCTTATATGTAGTTATATTATTGATCTTCAGTTATATTAAAGAATAGGTCCGTTTTAATAACTGAATTGCTTTTTTTTTTTTAACTTTTCCTGGACATAGGTACATATGAATTCCTTTTTAAGAAATTATAGGTGTTCTCTTATAATTGACTAAGAAAGTCACCATCTGATTTATATCATATCAGATTGTTTTATAGACATTCTATCATGTTGTTTTAAAGATGCTAAAGGAAATAATATCCTGGTGGTGCATTAAAATAATGTATTGCTGAATTTTTCACTCAGGGCTTGTTTTGTTATTGTAATTTTTTTTTTAAATTCAGTGATGGGAGTGGGAGAATATGCATTAGGATGAAGGTAAAATTTTAGCTGACATGGAAGGTAATTCGTTGTAATTTTCAGTTAACTTTGATTTTATTTCTATGTTTCTTGAAATATTTTAATATTTAGACTGCTAACATAGTACTACGTAGGGCCGTTCCATTGAAATACTTGATTTCACTGCTTTCTGTAGGAACACTCTTCTTCAAGCAAAAAAGCAAATTTAGAAATCATGCATTTGACAGTAACATTTTTCTTTAATAGTCAAATTGTTTCTATGTTTCTAGAAGCATACAAATAACCTACATTATGTGTTGTATTTATTTGAGAGCTGAGAGTAGATACTTCAATTTTCCCCGCTTTGATAGTCCCTTGACTCCGGTTATTGTAGGCCGCAGATCCTGCAGACTACTCAAGTGCACCAGAGGCCTTCCTTACAGCTGCTTTTTTTCTCTCAAAATAGCAAACTGTTCAATTGTTTGCTTTAATTATATTTTTAGGAGCGTTTCAAAGGATTATTATCTTCTTTGTCATACCTGGCTCATTTCCTGGTACGAAACTCAAAATAGTATCTGATCCTATTGGTTGCATAACCTACTGAGTCATAATTTCTTCCTCTTGCTGTTGGGAATAGCCATTGCTCATTGGATTTGCAGTTTCTGTTTCATTTATTTGTGCTTATATACAACTGTCATTTTGCTATTCCTTTAGATCTTTGAAATTCATAATTTACTTTCTAAAGATGTGTTTTATTGTGTTCCCGCTATGATTACTAGCATTGTTTTTTTCTTTTTTTTGGAGATGGAGTCTCGCACCGTCGCCCAGGCTGGAGTGCAGTGGCGCACTTTCGACTCATTACAACCTCTGCCTCCAGGGTTCAAGCGATTCTGCTGCCTCAGCCTTCCCAGTAGCTGGGATTACAGGCCTGTACCACCACGCCTGGCTGATTTTTGTATTTTTAGTAGAGATGGGGTTTCACCATGTTGGCCAGGCTGGCCGTGAACTCCCGAGCTCTAATGGTCTGCCTGCCTCGGCCTCTTAAAGTGCTGAGATTAGAGGCTGAGCCACTGTGCCCAGCTCCTCTTTGATTATGAATTGCTACCAAGTAGAAGAAATACTCGATGTAAAAACAAAAAACAAAACAAAAAAAACCACACACACACATATATCAGGTAACTATGAGACTAGCATGTGCTTTGAGATGATGCATAATTTCCTGGGTAAAATTTACTACGACGACATCTTTTAAGGAATAATTAGGATGATGTAAAACTTTAGAGTTTCTAATATTATAAAATGGCTAATATTTATTTACTGAATCCTAATGAAGCTGTTTTACTCAATTATTTAGTTGGAAATATTTTGTAGACAGCTTTCTACAATGCTAATTTATGTTAACGAATAATTTAAAGTACCAGTGCTTAACCTATGTAATGATTTGAAAATATTAGTATCCCATTTTTCTAATGGGATGTGGAACCCCAATTTCTTGTAATTTTGTGTACATATTTCTTACAAGTGGTAAGGCATGTGGTGCCTGAGACTTCTTGCCCTTGGCGCTCCTATCTCCTATCTGCAGGCCCCCAGTCCTCACCTCTGGTGTGTCTCGTGGTACCCAGACTGGCTCCTTGTGCAGTGACCCTGGCATGAGCCTGCACAAAAGGAAACAGGCCCTGGAATTGCTAAGTTTCTCAAGGGGATACAATTTTCATCCCCTTTAGAAACTTAATTTCTCAAATTTTTTTCTTTAAAAATCAAGATGAGATCTCACCATGTTGCCCAGGCTAGTCTTGAATTCCTGGTGTTCAGGCAGTCCTCCAGTCTTGGCCTCCCAGAATGCTGGGATTACAGGAATGAGTCACTGTACCTGGCTCCAATTCTTAACTCTCAGACTTAAAAATAATTTTCATTAATTCTAAAAAGTATAAACATACTGGAGAAATAAGAAAGATATATTTATCCCTCCAGAGATTCTAAGGGTTTTAAGAGCTGTATGTCTGGAAACAGGGACAAAGACCAAATACGTATTTCATAATATCACGGCCCCCAGCAGCTACTTGATAAATGGCTTCCGCTCTTCTCCAGCATAGAACCCTTTGCAGTTTTTCTTTTCTTTAGTTCCATAGGACTGCATATGTTTCTTTTGTTTTTTTAACTATTAAACAAAAGAGGTTAATAATAATGAGAAAAGAAAAGTGGGCAAAATACTGGGTTTCATATAATAGAGGGGGAAGAGGCAGTGAAAAACCTTGAGGTCTGTCCCAGATTAGTAAGGACGTTATTGAGTAGCATTGACGTAATGTTAATTTTTGTCTCATATGGGGAGTAGGGTAATGAATTCTCTGATAGAAAAGTATGCACAGAGTGCCATGGAAGCATAAGGAAGGGACATTTGAGGCTTGAGAGACAAGCAGGGGCTAGCTAGGCATTCTAGGCAGAGCCGTACCTTGTATACAGGTATTGAGTCTTGAATGGAGACTTTTTGAAGTGTTTTAAGGAGTTGTGGCTGGAAGAGAATATCTGTCTGAGGTTACAGAAGAGATGAGACAGGTGTGCAGAACCTAGTTCTGGGTACCTCCTTGTGCCATGCTTAATGTTTACACCATTTCTATCCTGAAGCTAGAATAAATCATTTTACAGTTTTAAATAGGGGAATAGCGTGACTATATTTACATTTGAGAAAGATTACCTTACAGGAAATGTAGAAGATGCGTAGAAGAGTGGCAGATTGCAGGTGAAGGAGATTAATTCGGTACTTCCTGCTGGTGAGAAATGATGGGACCCAGAACTTGGGTAGTGGAAAAGGGCATTGGAAAGGAGGACATCTGGGATGACTTCTGAGTGTCTTGATTGACTTGGTGATTGGAGGTGCTACTAACTGAAATACAACCTAGAAGAAGGATTGAGAAGAAATGATTTGGACACCATAAAGTATTTAAGTGGGTATGTCCAACAAACAAGGGGCTATTTGGGTTTGAGGTAGAGATCTGGAAATCATTGATAGTATAGATGGTAAAAGTTGTGGATGAGACTGAGATCTCCTGGGTAGAGTTTATAGTGAGAAGGGAAGAAGGCTGAGAAATCACAAGAGGTAGATGGAAAGGCAGGAAAAATGAGGGACCCAGCAGGTGGTGAAGGAAGGAATTCAAGGAGAGAGTGTCCAGGATGGATGTGTCTGATATTCTGAGGCAGTACATTTAATAGATACTGAATATTGTCCGTTATATTTAGGACAGTCTTATAATGTCATTGGTAACTGGAGCAAGAATGATCTTGGTGGTTTGGAGGCGAATGGGTATGAGTGACATGGATTTACTCTACTTTCAGAAGCTGGTCTGTAAAGGGGGTGAGCTGGAGGGCCTTAGCAAGGCCTAAGGAAGGCTTCTGTTGCGTGAGACTTGAGGTTGTAGAGATAGTAGATTGAGGAGGTCTAGAAATAAGATGATCTCTAGGCAGGTTTTTAGGAAGGAAGAGGATATGAGAGTGGATAACTGAAGTCATTACATTCTACTTGTAGTAGCTCAGGATGACCTTGGGAAGCACTCAGATTAACTTGTTGTTTTATATTTTTATTGATTTTACTTTTTTTTTCCAGATAAAATTCACTAGATATTGTTTTCACATTAAACTAATTTCCAGACTGAAACACTGACATAGCTGTTATTTTTTTTCACAAAGTGTTCTGGAAAGCGCATTTTGAATTTGTTCTGTCCTTTCAAATCCCTCCCCAACCCCAACCCCTAAATGTTCAAACAGGTACAGTTAGTGAAATACTGCCTGTGCAAAAGCCCCTTCCACACCTGCTCTTCTGGAAGTTCTTCAGATGGCAGCTGCGTATATGTGCTCCTTCTTGGCCTTTTCAGGCTTGATTTCGAATAACTCTGATGAAATCCTTTATTTGTGAATGCGTAAGACTCAGTGTACTTCAGCAAATTTGTATATTTTAGGAGGAGTCAAGGAGGGAGTCTCTGTTGGGGATATTTCACATATCAGAATACCTATGGAAGAAAGAGATTTTGGGGGATAGTACCTTTTTAAAATCCACTTTCTGTTACATATTAACGTTGGCCAGCCTAGGGTCACATTCCCATAGTCAGAAATAAAATTAATAGAAAGAATTCTGCTTTACAGAATAACGAATAAAACGAGTCAGTTGTTCAACTCGTTATGAAAATGAAATCTGTATGTCATAATTTACAAAAGTTGTATTAAAATAATACTCAGTTTCTAGACTCAAGAAAGTTCAGTTTTTAGTTCTGTGACTGGCTGACCTTTCTCCAGGCATGCTTGTGAGCAGACTCTCAGGGCATCTTGCCTCTGAAGTGGAACAGCCTGATTGCTTTCCAGCTTCCAGTCACAGTGTTAGGGCTCCTCACTAAATGACAGCTCATGGGCCAATGCCACAGCAAATACTTGGACAGTTTCTTTCTTGTTTGAGCAGATGTCACTTCTTTGAATGAGACTGTGTCATTCTTAGCACTCAAGTAGGCCATAAAGGATCCTAAATTTCACAATTATGTGTTAAGTCATTTCAATTTGAACTTTCTGTGAACCAAACATCTTGTGAAAGACTTCTGGCTCTAAGAGTAAGAAATCATAGAACTGTGATTCTGTCAATTCAAAACAAAAAAATATTTATGAAAGTCATTCAGTAATATGGGAGGGTTTAAAGATATTGTGCATTCATATGGTGGAACACTGTACAGTAATTATATAAAGTTTTTGAAGAATAATGAAGGAAATGGTTATATTTTGTTAAAGGTAAAAGGGATGCAAAAGTCTGTATATGATCTCCCATTTAAAACATAAATTCACAGAAAGAAATTTAAAATGAATTACAGAGTGAGATAATGATCTTATTAAGGAAGCATAAAATTTTTCTTTCAATTTCAGCTAATCTTCCAGTGCCAACGATTGCAGCAATAGATGGACTCGCTTTAGGTGGTGGTCTTGAACTGGCTTTAGCTTGTGATATACGAGTAGCAGGTGAGAGTTAATCCTGTTAAAAACATAATTTTTAAATGTGAAGTTTGTGTTGATTCTTCAGGTAATTTCAAATATTTTATTCTACTTCCTGTTGTTGAGTAGAACATTTTCAAAAAGTTACTTGTTGGGTTTAATGGTGTTTTCAAAATTCCCACTTGAAAAAAGTCTTTTGTTGTTTCTTGCCAGGATTTGGGTCAGGCAGAACTGAGTTTGAATCTTAGGTCCTGAACCAGGCGTGTGGCTCACACCTCTCTAATCCCAGCTCTTTGGGAGGCTGAGGTGAGCGGATCACTTGAGCTTGGGATTTTGAGGCTATATTGAGCCGTGATCATGTCATTGCACTCTAGGCTGGGTGACAGGCGGAGAACCTGTTTTAAAAAAAATTAGGAAAAGAAAGAAAAAAAGGAAAAGAATCTGAGGTCCTCCCCTTTTTAGGACAATATCTTCCTCAGGAAATAGGGGAAATGACTGTTGCTGTTGTGAAGATGATGCGATTAATCTATGGATGTTAGCCCAAGCACTAAATCACCATTAGCTACAGTGGTAATAACTTAATCTCTTTGAAGTCCACTTTCTTCTGAATGGTTTTCTGAGGATCTTATGGATTGAGTAGGAAAACAGTGAAAACAGTTAGTGCTAACCGCTGACTGTGTGCAGCCCAGGCACCCAGTGTTACTCTAGCGCTTGACATGCATTCACTCACTCCATCTGCCTAACAGCCTTGAGAGCAGGCACTTTGGAGCATTGGAGGGAACTGGAGAAGAGAGAGGGGAAGCAGCAAGCTCCAAAGAAGTGACTGAACTGAGATTTGAACCCAGACTATTTGGCTACAGCCCAGACCCCCCTTACTTCATGAGAGCAACATAGGCTGATCTCCCATGTTTATAGTTGTGGACACTGTATTCCATAGAGACTCAGCTCTGCCTGTGTCCTTGGGCTCTGAGGCTGAGAACTGGGCAAAACAGCACAACGTATGTAGTCACTGTTGTTCTTTTGCTTTCCATTTTCACTGCTGATGTGGCTTCATGTTAAAAACAGAGCTGCCAAGGCAGAAGGATTGATTGAGGCCAGGGGTTCAAGACTAGCCTGGGCAGCATAATGAGACCTCGTCTTTGCAAAAGATTTTTAGAAAAATGTAGAGTCAACATAATCCAGTTTCTTGGGATTTCTGGTTGCTAGTCCATGTGTACTTTTTTCTCCTTTTTACTTTATTTTAGGACCCTATTTTCTTGTAATGAAATCACTGGATTTTAACTTGAAAAGCTAAGGTACATCTAATCCATTTCTGAAGGAATACACATTTTGGAAACTAGAATATGGAAAGTAGCCTAAGTACATTTGGATATGCAAATAAAGAAGTAATTAAGATGTTTTAAAGTAGATGTGAAACAGACATGAAAAGAAGAACCCTGTCCAGCTGTCAGAATAGTAAAACTATTTGTCAGAGGGTAACTAAAGACTTGGTCTTGAAAAGTTGCCATATGTGATATAAGCTATTAAGCTCTTTGGTGTGGGGGACTATATTCAGGAAGCTGAAGAATTTGGACTTGTCAGATACTGACAAGTCTGCCGATCCTGAATAATTAATGAATCTAAGCCTCCAAATATGACTTGGCAATATCAGGTCTAATAATGGAGTTACAGCCCTGGTCTTATGCATCAAAAATTAATTCACTGCCAGGCAGTTTTTCACAGAAAATGTTGTGTGACTCTCCTATTATATGTCATTTAGAGTGTTTACTTATTTCCATAACAATGCTTTAGAAGTGATTTTTTAAGAATTTGTGATATCAGTTTAGTAAATAATATTTTTAGTGTATCTCATAACTTTTTCAAGTAGTCATATTTGAATGTGTTGATATGGATGATACTTAATTTTCTTTCTTTCATTTTAGCTTCCTCTGCAAAAATGGGCCTGGTTGAAACAAAATTGGCAATTATTCCTGGTGGAGGTATGAGTTGTTCACGCCTATTTCTCAAATCCTTGATGTGTTCCTAGAAACGGGGCATAAGACAAAATCATGTTAATTGGAAGGGCAACATTTTGGGTAAAGAGACTAAGGGTATATTGTTTGCATCTCTAGCAAAGTCCCCATTCAAGTTACAGGCATACCTAAGAAATTTTTCCCACTGCGATGAAACAGATATTGCAATAAAGCAAGCCACACAATTTTTTTGGTTTCCCAGTGCATGTAAAAGTTATGTTTACACTATCTTCAGTCTGTTAATCATGCAGTACCATTATGTCTAAAAATACAATGTACATACCTTCATTTAAAAATACTTTATTGCTAAGCATTTTAATGGTCATCTGAGCTTTCAAGGAATCTTAATCTTTTTGCTGGTAGAGGGTCTTGCCTTGATGTTGAGACTGCTGACTGATTACAGTGGCAGTTGCTAGAGGGTGGAGGTGCTGTGGCAATTTCCAAAGACAGCAGTGAAGTTTGCCACATCAGTTGACTCTTCCTTTCACAAAAGATTTCCCTGTAGCATGCACTGCTGTTTGATAGCATTTTATCCATAATTCTTTCAAAATCGGAATCCATCCTCAAACCCTGCCACTGGTTTATCAAGTAAGTTTATGTAGTACTCTAAATCCTTTGTTGTCATTTCTGCAGTGTTCATAGCATCTTTATCAGGAGTAGATTCCATCTCAGGAAACTGTTTTCCTAATTCGTCCATGTATTAGTCTGTTCTCATGCAGCTAATAAAGACATGTGACACTGAGTAATTTATAGAGGAAAGAGATTTAATGGACTCACTGTTCTTCATGGCTGGGGAGGCATCACAGTCATGACAGAGGGTAAAGGAAGAGAAAAGGTATGTCTTACTTGGAGGCAGGCCAGAGAGAATGAAAGTCAAGTGAAAGGAGGAACCCCTTATAAAACCATAAGCTTTCCTGAGACTTGTTCACTACCACAAGAATAGTATGGGGGAAACCACCTTCATGATTCAGTTATCTTTCACCATTTCCCTCCCACAACACGTGAGAATTATGGGAGCTACAATTCAAGATGAGATTTGGGTGGCAACACAGCCAAATCATACCAATCCACAAGAAGCAACTCTCCATGCGTTCCAGTTTTATCATGAGACTATGGCAATTCAGGCGCGTCTTCAGGCTGCTCTTCTAATTCCATTTTTCTTACTTCCACCGTATCTGCAGTAACTTCCTCTACTGAAGTCTTGAATCCCTCCAAGTCATCCATGAAGATTGGAATAGTCTTCTTCCAAACTCCTGTTAATATTGATATTCTGGCCTCTTCCCATGAATCATGAATGTTCTTAAAGGCATCTGGAATGGCACATCCTTTCCATAAGGTTTTCAATTTAATTTGCCCAGATCCCTAAGAGGAATCACTATGTATGACAGCTATATGAAATGTGTGTGTGTGTGTGTGTGTGTGTGTGTGTTTTATTTTTATTTTTTGAGACAGAGTCTTGCTCTGTTACCAGGCTGGAGTGCAGTGGCATGATCTCGGCTTACTGCAACCTCCACCTCCCAGGTTCAAGCAGTTCTTCTGCCTCAGCCTCCATGGGAGATGGCTTCTTTCCTTAAACCTCACGAACCAGCCTCTTCTACCTTCCAAACTTTCTTCTCTCTCAGACTTAACTCTAGACTTAAAGAGAGTTAGGGCCTTGCTCTGGATTAGGCTCTGGCTTAAGGGAATGCTGTGGCTTGTTTGATTTTCTTTACTTACCTTAAAACTTTCTCCATATCAGCAATAAGGTTATTTTGTTCTCTTGTTATTCCTGTGTTCTTGGGAGTAGCACTTCTAACTGCCTTCAAGAAATTTTGCTTTGCGTTTGCAACTTAGCTAACTGGTGCAGGAGGCCCAGCTTTTGGCTGGTCTCAGCTTTTGACATGCCTTCCTTACTAGAAATGATTAACATTTCTAGCTTTTGATTTCTGGTGAGAGACGTGTGGATCTTTGCTCTACTTAAACACTGCAGAAGCCACTGGAGGGTTATTCATTGGCCTGATTTCAATACTGTTATGTCTAAGGGAATAGAGAGACCCAAGGAAAGGGAGAGAGGTAGGGGAACAGCCAGTTGGTTGAACAGTCAGAATACATACATTTATTGGTTAAGTTTGCCATCTTCTGTGGGCATGGTTCATGGTCCCCCAAAACAATTACAGTAGTATCATCAAAGATTAATGTTCACAAGTTACCGTAAGAGATATAATAATGAAAAAGTTTGAAATACTGTGAGAATTACCGAAATGTGGCTCAGACATGAGGTAAGCACATGATGTGGAAAAAAATGGCACCAATAGTCTTGCTTGATACAGGGTTACCATTAATTTGTAAAAATGCAGTTTTTGTGAAGTACAATAAAGGGAAGCACAATAAAATGAGGTATGCCTCTATGCCCTATTTTTAGTTTATGTAGGCAGTGAAGATGGTGGTTAAGTTTCAAATTACTGTGCTAAATTACTGTTGTCACTGTTTGGATCTGTTTTCCTAAAGGATTACACAAACATTTTGAAGCTTTTATGAGTGCCTGTTTAAAAATTTATTATTATTTTTTTGAGACGGAGTCTCACTCCATTGCCTAGGCTGGAGTGCAGTGGCGCCATCTCAGCTCACTGCAACCTCCACCTCCTGGGTTCAGGCGATTGTCCTGCTTCAGCCTCGCGAGTAGCTGGGACTACAGGCTCGTGCCACCATAACCAGCTACTTTTTAGTATTTTTAATAAAGATGGGGTTTCACTGTATTGACCAGGCTGGTTGTGAATTCTTGACCTTGTGATCCACCCACCTCGGCCTCCCAGAGTGCCAGGATTATAGGTGTGAGCCACCGTGCCCAGCCTTATGAGTGCATTTAAATGTGTGTGTCCTCATCAACAGCTTCATGCAGTTGGTGAAACTCCAAGTGGAAGAAGAAGAGAGGTGGCTGGGTGCCGTGGCTCACGCCCGTAATCCCAACATTTTGGGAGGCCGAGGCACTGGATCACTTGAGGTCAGGAGTTTGAAACCAGCGTGGCCAAGATGGCAAAACCTCGTCTCTACTAAAAATACAAAAATTAGCTAGGTGTCGTGGTGTGAGCCTGTAATCCCAGCTACTTGGGAGGCTGAGGCAGGAGAATTGCTTGAACTCTGAAGGTGGAAGTTGCAGTGAGCTGAAATTGTGCCGCACTCCAGCAGCCTGGGTGACAGAGCAGACTCTG
>NW_016107368.1:6087219-6088866 GCF_001604975.1 Cebus imitator
TCTAAGGGAATAGAGAGACCCAAGGAAAGGGAGAGAGGTAGGGGAACAGCCAGTTGGTTGAACAGTCAGAATACATACATTTATTGGTTAAGTTTTTTTTTTTAACATGGAGTCTCACTCTGTTGCCCAGGCTGGACTGCAGTGTCACAATCTTGGCTCATGGTATCTTATGTATCCTAAAAGATGCTTGGAGTACGAATGAAACAACAATAACAATGTAAATATTAAAGTCAATGTTGAACATGGCAGGCAGTTTTGCATATGAATTGGTTAAAATTGTATGGTTAACCTTATCATTATAAGACTGTTTATTCTGATTATATATAGGTAGAAATTAAAAACAGGTTACAGTGAAATTGAAGATTGCCAAGATCAACGTGTAAGACTCCGTATGTTTTCTACTTTGGCAATTCATAAAAGTGTTATTCTTGTAGGCCAAAAGCATTTAATATATATTTATTCTATTATGTCTGCCTTTTTCACTATGACTAATAAAAACACTAGAGGGATTTGTAAGAAAATTGATCCATTTAAAAAGAATTCCCAGAAAACTGTGTGAAATAAAGCAAAATTTAGAAAAAGGGTGATGTGACGTGTTTCTGAAATTTTTTTGAGAAGTAAGCATTAATTGGTAGTCAGGATGTAACTAATCCTAGAAGATAGAAAGATAGTGGCTATAGTGGGTTGAATGACCTGCTCCCTTTACCCCTCACCCGCCTAAACACACACCAAGAGATGTCAGCCTGGAAGGAAAAGGGTCTTTGCACTTGTAATTAGGGATCTCAAGATGAGGTATTCTGGATTATCTGAGAGAAGTTTACATCCAAAGACAAAGGGTCCTTATAAGAAAGAGGAAGACACAGAAGAGGAGAAGGTGATGTGAAGACAGAAACAGAGTGGAGTAATATATCCACAAGCCAAGGAATGTGCCAAGGGTTGTTGGCAGCCACGGGAAGCCAAGGAAGAAGGCACGGAACAGATTTTCTCTCAGAGCCTCTCAGAGGAACCGGTACTGCAGACACCTTGATTTTGAGTTTCTAGCCTCCAAAACTGAGAAAGAATAAATTTCAGTTGTTTGAACACAACAGGTTTGTGGTAATTTGTTATAGCAATAAGTACAGCAACTTTTTGACAATGTTTACATAATTTGGGGGGACAGATGGGGGTTAGTAGGTGGCAGAAATTTGGGGTGGGAGCAAGATGAACTTGGTAATTTGGATATTTTCTGTCTTGATCATGAAAAGTTTTGTGTTACAACTACCAGAAGGTACAGAGCAGTGTTTGTTTTGATTAGATGAAAACAGATTATAGATAAAAGCCTCTTCCGTATCCTCTTGTAAACGCACAGTGTCATACCTTTTGAGGTCTAGAAACTAGAATTTTTTTCCAGTATACTTAAGTTCTTTATGGTCCTCTTCAATAGTGGATGTATTAATTAGAATCCACTTTTTTTTTTTTTTGTTTGTAGATTTGATTGAATTTGAACTAGATATTCTGATGAGTAGAATTATTTTTCTAGTTTTCATTAAATAAATTTGTGATAAAAGGATGCTTTGACATTTTCCCGTGTACTTATAAAGGATGGTTGTCTTTTTCTTTTTCCTTTTCTTTTTCTCCTTTCTTTTTTTTCTTTCTTTTTTTTTTTTT
>NW_016107368.1:6088891-6126152 GCF_001604975.1 Cebus imitator
GATAGCTCACTGCAGCCTCAAACTCCTGGGCTCGAGATCCTCCCACCTCAGCCTCTGGGAGTACCTGGGACTACAGGTGCACAGCACTGCACTTGGCTAATTTTCTTTTCTTTTTGTAGAGACAGAATCTCACTGTGTTGCCCACGATGGCCTTGAACTTCTGGCCTCAAGCAATCCTCCTGCCTTGGCTTCCCAAAGTTTTGGGATTACAGGTGTGAGCCACTGCCCTGACCTCTTTTTTCCTAAGTGAGTTTGAGAAATATATTTTAGTTCCTCTTTTAATACCATGAAACTTTCAGATTCATAGCTCATAAAATGTTACGTAGCATTGAATTTTTTAATAAAAATGAAAATCAGACTCATTTTCATTATTAATAAAAATTTTGGTGAGGGTACATAACATGAGGCTACATATTCACATTTAGGTAGGAGATCCACAGAATTTTTAGTCTGCTTTTAAGTTAATATTATAGTTCTTAAAGTGCCCTGGGTGAAGACTGTTTTTTTGAAACAGAAGAGATTTTTTTTTTTTTTAAAATAGGCTTTTGTGTTTATTACCTAAAGAAGCTATTCTGAAATTTTTATGTAGAAAAATCCTCTTCTGCTCTAGCTACAGAAGATTTTTTATCCATAGATGTTTTTGTCATCTCTTTTGTCCTCTTTCCTTTGTTATAGTTGATAAGAAAAGACTGCTTTTTTCAAAAACTATGTTTTTATATTGGTGACTTTTGCCATGCCTGAAGTGATCTCTGAGATATCGTCCTTTTGGCTATAAACATTTCTGTTAACTGTTATAAAGAGCTTTCTATAATAGACACAGTAGACTGTACTTAATTTTTTTCTCCCTTCTTGGTAAATCTCTTTTGGTTGAAAGAAAATGAGTCAGCTGCCTCCTGTTACAGAAGCCTGTATGAACAGCCAGGGGTGTAATCTCCGGGGAAGGCTTGGCCATTGCCAGTGATGCTCCACTGTTAGCTGCCTCAGCTCTTCCTCTTTTCCAGATGAGCAGATGCTGACAGCTGAAAGATAGACAGAAAATAAGTGGGGAGAATTCAAATATGGGGAAAATATTGTGGGAAAAATAGATGCTTAGTTTTCTTTTTAATATTATGGAGAAAGCAAATATCTTTGGGTAAAATACATTAATTGCAGCCACTGTAGGAAATAGATGTTTAAAATCTGACAAATAATGTTCCCCTAAGTTTTTACAGGTCTGTGGTTTCATACCAGGCAACATTTGTAAGTTAATCCAAATGAAATTGTACCTCCTTATTTGAATTTACTGAACATTTGATAAAAATGAGAGAGTTAACATGACGCTATTGATTGTCCTATCGTCACTTCTGTCCTTTTGTGATAGCAGTTTACAGGAAAGCACTTTGTCAAAAAATAGTATTTTGTTTTGTTTTCTTTACTGGAAGGTGGACCTGCCTGATAATATGTTGATTTTTAAGGTGTGTTTTACAAATTAAAAAAATTATATTATAAAATAATTATTTTGAATAGATGGTAGTATTTCTAATGAACAATATTGATGTTCCATTGCTATCATGTAGTTTTTAAATTAGAAGACTCAATTTCAGTTTTTATTAGAAAGAATATTATTTGATGTCAAATGACTATTAAAAGTATATAGTGCAATAAAAAGAAAGATGCGAAGGAATGTAGAAACATTAAAGCAAAATCGAACCTCCTTAAACAGTTATATCAGATATAATTAAAATATGGGATGTAATTGACTATCAAATACTTGAACCAGTGCTTTTATTTGTAATATATATGTGTATATATATTTTTGATTACAGATATTAAGCACAAAATGAAATACTGTTGATTTGAAGCACTAGCCAGTTTAAAAATAATTAAAATGGTTACCCAGAACTTTGCTGTAATTTTACTGGAGATTTTTGTACAATATATAGCCCTAGTTTGATCTCCAACATTCTCACCTTTAAGAAAGCATTTACATTTCCTATCCTCTCCCAACTGGGAGAATATGCAAATATTATAAAATAAAATTCTCTTTTATAAATAGTTTCTAAAATAGTACTTTCCTTTAATGCATTTACAAGGACGAAATACAAGTTCAGAGGATTAAGATCCTTTTATTTGACAGTATAGAAAATCTCTTTAAATTTACAGAAAAAATAGTGACAGATTTTCTAATTCCTGGTCTTTGTTCTTACCTCTTCTACTGGAAGTTTTGGGGTCTGTGTCAGGAAACCTTATTATAACTAAGATAATTTGTTAAGGCTTTTTGCTTGGGTGTACACCACTGGGATTGAGATGCTTTGTATTTCCACTGCTCTGTGAACTCATTTTTTATTTCCCCAGCTTTTGAGGAGAGGCATATTCAAATAGGAAATTTGAAAGGCAGTAAAATACATATTTTTATACTCTTTACCAAGATCTACCCTATTTTCTTTTTCCTTCCATTCCCCAAATCCTTCTTTCTCATAGAAACATTTCAAAATATAGATGGGCCTTTAAATATTTCAGCATATATTTTCTAAGAATCAAGAATGGTCTCTTACATAACTAGCACTACTATCACAACCAAGAACATTAACAGTAATTTAATAAGTAATATCATTTAATATATGATTCATAATTGGATTTCTCCAGTTGTGTAGCTGTCATTTTATGTTTCGTTTTTCCAGGGCAAGATCCATTTTTCATTTGGTTAAATCTGTGGTTTTTTCAAACCTGGAAGAGTACGCCATTCATTTTTTTTGTTTTCTACAACACTTATTTCTTTTGTCGATAGCCTTTATTTTTTAACTTTTCATTTTGCAGTAATTTCAGACTTACAGAATAGTTACAAAGATAGTATAAATCATTCTTATGTATGCTTTGCCCAGCTTCCTCAAATATTAACATTATATAACTATACCACAATGATCAAAATTAGACAGTTAACACTGATACGTTATTACTAACTAATCTGTAGACCTTATTCAAATGCTGTCACTTTTCTCACAAGTGTCCTTTTTCTGGTCCAAAACCTAGTTTATGACCCCATGTTGCATTTAGTTTCTGTGTCTCCTTTGTCTCTTATGAGCTGAGAGAGTTGCTCAATGTACACATTTGTATTTAATCACCTTGACAATTTTGAAGAATGTCAGTCTGTAATTTTATGGAATGTCTTTATTTTTGGGTTTGACTAATGTTTCCTGATGAATAAATGAAGATTATTCATTTTGGGCATGAATTCCGCAGAAGTGATGCTGTATTCTTCTCAGGGCATCCTATTGGGGTTGCATGGTGTCCCTGTGTCTCATGATTGGTGATGGTAACTTTTCTTTTAACCTGAAACATGATATTCACCAATTTTTTAAGGGATTAAGTCTTTTATTTTTCTAACTGACAAGTAAAAATTCTGCGTATAATGTTTTTGTATATATTTGCACACACATTGTGAAGTGATTAAATTAAGCTAATTAGCGTGTATTGCCTCATATACTCATTTGTGTGCGTGTATATGGGGTGAGAACATATAAGATCTACTCCCAGCAATTTTCAGGTGTATGTTATCATTACCTGTGGTCACCAGGACATACAGTAGATCTTTTGAACTTATTCCTCATGTCTAACTCTTGCGTACTTTGACTAACATCTCTTCAGTGACCCCGCCCAAACAGTGTGTACATATATATATATATATATTTTCTTCTTTTTTCTTTTTGTTTAGAGAATTCAGGCAATTGTCTTACTGAGGCTTGCTCATTCTAGATTTCACTCAATGTTTCCTCATGATTAGGTTAAGACATTTTGCCAAGAACATTAAATTGTTAATGCTGCATATTTCATTTTGTGTTTATTATGTGATTCCTAATGTTAGGTCATCCCACCTTGGGTGATAAGATCTTTGATCATTTGATTGGGGTGGTGACAAATGTGGGCATAGTTTTAGGATGATCTTAGAAACTTTTCAGGAAAAGAACCTATAGTAATTACTGTTGGCCTACTATTTCCAAATTTAAAAAGAAAGGAAGAAGGAAAATTAGAGCACAGAGGTTTTATGGAACCAGAAAACAAGACCCCAGTTTTGTCTTGTTTTCACCTCTCTGGGTGAGAGATCTGGGGCATTACTGTACATCAGTGTTCGTTGTGTTCAGCAGTAAGGCAGTATTTTGGCCTGTTTTCCAGGAACTTGATTTTAGGCTAAGGGTGGATTTTTAAATCCTGTGAGTGTATGTAGTCCTGAATACAGTAGTCATTTTGAAAGGCTTTGTTGATAACCTTTGTTGAGATCCTTTTAGAAGTTTCGTCAGAATCTGAGCCTATTCTTTTAAATATCCTCAGCAGTGACTCATTTTTATCCTGTGAGGGTAAGTTTTATTTTCATAAATATCAAAAGATCATTCTGTGCCAAATATGATTAAGGTCATACTATTTCAGGAAGAAAAAAAGTATAACAAAAGAACTTTTTTTTTTTTTTAAGAGGCTCATATAATGTCAACATTTTACTGACGTGAAGAAAGAACAGTGTAGTTGGGTTTAGTGTAGCACTTCCCCAGGTGACTTCCTTAAAGCTAAAACTCATTCAGCCCTCTAAAGTCCGGTGTATTTATTGACATACCTTGCATGTACACGAGCACACACTACAAAGTCTCATCTTTTTGTGCATGAAAGTATAATTCAGTGACTGGTTCTTTTTGTGTAATTAGGGTGGTTTGGGAGTTATTGTCCGACTTTGCACTGTGTACAGGCCTTTTTGTTAGTTGCTCTGGAATAAACAGGTTGACGTAGGACCCAGCAATGCTGCCTTGGAATTGATCATCTAAAATCTGTTAGGAGAGATTAGACATGTGTACAAGCATCATAACCATCCTTTATAATGCAATTGTTGTAATCAAACAGGAATAAGGCAATATAAAGCTGGGAGTCATGAGTTCAGAAAAACAGTGTGGCTTCTGTCAGCCATCACCAAGGTTTAATAAATGATAAGTCTTACAGGGTGGGTCCCTGGCTACTTCTCTGACCTCAGCTCCTTGCCACGGCTCCCCTTGCTCACATGCCATTTTCCAGGCATATTTACTCACTTGCCTTGGCAGACATTTGTTGAGTCACGCAGTGGTATAGACACTAGGGATACAGCCATGAACAATCAGAGAAAGATCCCTGCCACCAAGCAGGTACCTTCTGGCATAGGAACAGTAGACATGGCAAATGATAAGTTATGTATTTTGGCAGAATTGGAAGGTGTTATAGAAAAAAAAAATAGGGGAAGGGGTCTGAGGAGAGTGTGGGTTTGTAGTTTAAAACGAAGAGGTCAGAGCAAACCCCATTTAGAAGGTAACATTGAAATAAAGACTTAAAAAGAATTGAGTAAATTAATTATACAGATATGAGGAAGAGCATATCAGACAAAAGTATCAACTAGTAAAAAGGCCGTAGATGGGAGTGTGCTTGGAGCATTCACCACCTCACCACAACCATAGCAGAGAGGAGGAGGAAGAGTGATAGGAGATACTGTCAGAGAAACAATAGAGGAGTCAGATCTAGAGGTCTCATAGCCACTGTCAGGACTTTAACGTTTACTCTGAGTGCAGTGGTGTGACTTGGCTTCATGTGCTCTTAGATATTTGAAGGTTCATTGTCATCACTGTGTTAGGAGCAGACAGTAGTAGGGCTGGGCTAGAAGCAAGAGGCCTATTCCTGCCAGGGGCCTGTTACTGTGGTTGAAGTGGAGTGTGATGGGGGCTTGGACTGGGACAGGAATGGTGAAAGTAGGGGGGTGTGGTTTAGATTCTGGGTATCTTTTAAAGATGGAGCCAAGAGAATCTCTTGTCAGACATCTGGGAAGAAACAGATGTAAAGAATGACTCCCAAGGATTCTGGCAGCAGTAACTGAAAAGAGAGGTTGCCTTCTATTGAGATGTGGAAAGCTATTCAAAAAGCAAGTTGAGAAGTGACAATCAAGAATATTGTTTTGGACATGTTTCCTTCAAAATGATCATTAAATATCAAGTACAATTTTAAGTAGACTGTGACATACTTGTGGAGTTTTCGAGAGCAGCCTGGGCTGAAAGTAAAAAACCGTGGGATTCATTTTTTTCCTGCCATCCAGTGACCTGTTCTAAAGACATCCTGAAACACAGAAGTGGACACTGGTACAGACAGAACTCCAGGAGAGTAACTCCAACAAATAAAAATCTTAGGATTAAAAAATAAAATTGCCAAAATAAAAAAACAAACTGGATGGACTGAATTGCAGAATAAAGATGAACAAAAGAGAAAGTGAGTGAATCTGAAGAGAGAGCAATAGAAATTATTATTCAGTCTGCACAACTGAGAAAAAAATCATTGTGCTTAAATAAATGAACCAAACCTTAGGAACCTGTGAGACGATACTCAAAGCTTTAACATTTGTGTGTCAAGTGTACCAGGAGAGGAGAAAGTGTGTTTCAGGAAAAAAAAGTTGAAGAAATAATGGTTGAAAACTTTCCTAATTTGGTGAATGATACACAAGAATTTAAGAAGCTGAGTGAATCTAAACAAGCCCAGAGAAATCCATGATCAGGCACATCATAAATAAACTGCCTCAAATTCAAGACTTTAAAAAAAAATCCTGAAAGTCAGAGGAAAATGCACAGGCAATTCAATGGAGAAAGTGTGGTTAGGAATAATTGGACTTCCATATGCAAAAAAATAATAAAACAGAACCTTGATGCAAACCTCACAATTTGTGCAAAAATTAGCTCAAAATACATAATAAATGTAAAACTAAATTTTGAAGCTGCTTTCTCTCATTGTTCAGAGTATAAGACCAAGGGGCCCAGCCTACTGGTAAGTCCTCAGTCTGTATATTTGAATGTGTGAATTACTGCTCCTGGAGAAAAGAGAATGAGATTAACTTCAAAGGATAGTTATACAGAATAGATAGGAGAATTAATACTATAAGAATATGTTTACTTTAACTGCCTTTTTTTCTTCATTAAAATTAGTTTTATTGTTTTATGTGTTCAAATTATATAAGTAATGAAATTAATTAACTGGTGGCTTTGATTCTAAGTATTTTAATTTCCTCCTGATAACCTCAGATTTATGTCAGTGTTTATTGCTCTCACTTTTAAAAATTGCTGGTAACTTGATATCTGAAAAAAACAGGTTATTCATTTTATGAGTGGCATGTTACTTTCTTATTATCCAGCTGTAATCAAGGTGGCCTTATTTACATTTTAATATTCTATGGTGTTTATTTTATGTATCAAGTTAAATAAATGGTCTCAGGAATCACTTGAAGCGGTCTAGAAAGCAGATGTTCAAAGACCTACCTTTTTCTCAGTCATTAAGTAGAATATGTAGAAAGTTAATCAAGGAAGGTAAATTAGTTCTGCCTGTAAATTAAGAAGAGCGGCAGTTCATTTCCCTTATCTTTTAAAAATAAAACTGAATTCACTTTCTACAAATCATCCAGTTTGGTGACTGCTTTTTTGACTCTCTAGTGCCTGTAATATGTAAAACAGGATGCGTAAACTGTTCAGACTTACCATCAGAGGGATATTTCAGTGTGTACCCGTCAGTCAGCATGCCATCTAACAAACTTCAATGTCAAGTCTAGTGATAACAAGAATTCTCTTTTGGAATAATAGTTATATAGCTCAGTTTCTTTTATACAATAAAGATAATTCCTATACCATAGGTTTTGAGAATTGAGTAGGATAATACATGCGAAGTGTTTATGACATTACCTGACACATTGTAAGAACTAACACTTTATTCTTACCTAATGTTTTTTTGCCATGATGTTTCTTCATTTTTAATATATTTCACGGCTTTTTAAAGTTATAATTGATGTACAACAACATACACATATTTTAGCATACAATTTGATATGTTTTGGCATATATACACCCGTGAAATCACAGCCACAACCAAGATAATGAATATTATCTATTACTCTTAAAAGTTTTTTCATGCTACCACTGAATTATTTTCTGTCACTGTGGATTAGCTTTTGTTTCCCAGAATTTGACATAAATATTCTTAACCCCTGTGCAATCTTTTCTCTGCTTGAGTTCTTTTACTGAGCATAATTATTTTGATACTCATCCAAGTTAGGTTGGGCAGTCCCGGGGCTCATGTCGCCTGTTTCAGCAGTTACTGTCCTTTGTTGCCTCATGTCCCGTGTCTTGAAAACCGTATTTGAGTTTTTCAGGCAGGAAGGTAAATCCAGCCTTTGCTACCCTATCTTGGCTGGGAGAGGAAGGGCTATATGATCCGTTAAATTAATAAATGCACCGTCCTTCAGTTGCATTATTTTTGTGAAATGACCAACCACTTAATCAGAAAAATTCGCTTACTGTATATCCAGACTGTTGCTATTTTTCCGTTCATTGAAATCTCACCAAACTACTTCCAAGATTTGTTACCCATGAAGGTAAAATCAGACTTAACAGTGATAATCTTAAAAGGCATTTGGCATGAGTAGTTTAAAGGACCACTTTTCCTTTGAAATAGACTTACTGGTTTTTATAGTTACTTGTCACTCAGAAGTGAGCACCATCTGTCAAGATTGTGGAAGAGATGGAAAAAAAAATTCTCAGTGTTCAGGTTTCTTGTCTTTACTACGTATGTAAAATTGGCTTTTATAAAAAATTTTTTGCTGCTTGTAAGATTACACTGTGAAACTAGAATGTGTTTTTATATTTGTGTATCTTGCTTTCCCTATTATTCTTCCATTTTAAAGTGGGACTTTGTGAATATATTTCTGGACCCTATGGTTGCTAGGCATGGCACCCTTTTGTGGCAGTGCCATTGTGTGATCTTACTGCACGTAGCACATTGCCAGCACTCAGTTGTTTTCTTTTCCTGCAGTTTCTTCCCCTTGTCTTCTACCTTCTGCTGTCTCTTTCCTGGCACATCATTAAAACTCACCTGCTGCCTCTATCATGCCTCCTCCAGTGGGGAAACCTTGAGCACCCTACCATCAGAGCCTGTGTCCCCTTGATGGGGAATCTTCTGTACCAAGCTGTTATAATCTCAGTTAATAAGAAAGGAATGACATTACTTTCAAATTTAACTCCCAGAGCATTCAAAGACGAAAGTAATATTGCCACCTTTTTTAAAAAAGAAAAATGCCTAAACACAATAATGTTTGATTAGGAAATCAGAATAATAGTTGGAAATAATTTTGGGGAATTTCAAATTTTCATCTTTTAGTAACTGAGGGTTTCTTAAAAGTAGTTGTCTTTGTTGTCTTGTGTCACTTGATTTTGATTCAAACAGTAGGGAAAACAGCCCCAATAAGTAATTATTGTTAATTATTTGATGGCTGTCATTTGAAAAGATTTAAATGCATACACTGATAATTCATACATACATACATACATACATAGATTTTTCCCCTAATAATGATTATTTCATACATTCTCTTCTGCAGCTTGCTATTTTGATTTAATATTATATTTTAGATATCTTCTCTTTTCACTTTCAATTCTTATGAAAAAAGTTCTGTTTAACCCTAAAACCTTCTCCTGGCTTTTAGTTTTAGACATACTTCCTTAATCATGTTAAGAAACTATTGTGACACATTGTTAATACTAAATTTCTTGATACTGGAATTATTTAGATAGTTGAAAGACTCTAGCGTTTCTGGAGTGAACTGTACATGGTAATGGTATATTATTTTTTCATGCTAAATTGTAATTCTGGATTCTGTATGCCTATATTGGAATGGTATTTTATGCATCCATTTTTATAGATGAGATTATTAGCCCTGAACATTAATATCTTAAAAGGTATTTGAAAATCTTAGTATTAATTTTTAGAGGTAGGGTCTTGCTCTGTCATCCAGTCTGGAGTGCAGTAGCATGGTCATAGCTCACTGTAACCTGGAACTCCTGGGCTCAACTGATTTTCCCACCTTGGCCTCCCAAGTAGCTGGGACTACAGGCAAGCACTACCACAGCTGGCTGGTTTTTAAAAAAAAATTTTGTGGAGATGAGTGTCTTGCTATTTGCCCAGGCTGGTCGCAAGCTCCTGGGCTCAAACGATTTTCCTGCCTCAGCTTCCCAAAGTGCTGGCATTACAGGTGTTGTATAATATATTTCTTCTAAGAGGTGATTTTGTCCTGTTTTCACATTATTTACTTGAAGAAGAAAACCACGTGGCAAACATATTTTGTAAACCCAGTGTCTTCTAAACTTGTTTCTTGTCCTGTATGTTCTATAAGCTATTGTTTTTGCCAGTATATAAAGTGATAGGTTTTGTTTTCATGGCACTATGTTGCCAAGTTCTATGTTTTTCTGTGCATGTAACATAAAGATCCTTTTTTAAAAAAAGCTTCATGTTTTATTACTTGCATTTTTCTTTAGATGTGGCACTGCAAAGTGAGTTAGTAATCTTTGTTGAGTTTCTAAAAAATAACAAACGGTTACAATGTTTTGTTCATGTTTGTTATTGTTTGGAAAAAGTCCAAAATAATTTTATTAAAGTCACATTACTCTGTAGATAGGGATAGGCCATATTTTTGAGAATTCACATTAATAACAATTTTATATATGCAATATCTTTTCTTTTTTTTGGAGACAGGGTCTTACTCTGTCATCTGTGATCTTGGCTCACTGCAACCTCTGCTTCTGGGGTTCAATGGATTCTTGTGCCTCAGCCTCTCAAGGTAGCTGGGATTACAGGTGTCCACCACCACACCCAGCTAATTATTTTTTTGCATTTTTAGGTGAGATGGGGTTTCACCATGTTGGCCTGGCTTCAAGTGATATGCCTGCCTCGACCTTCCAAAGTGCTGGGATTATAGGCATGAGCCACTGTGCCCGACCTGTTCCTAACTTTTTTTTTTTCAAATTTGAAATATAGATAATATGTACCCCATTAACTTATGAGGTACATAAAAGAAATTTGTATTTGATATTGGCTCTGGTTATTATTTTTGGCCTTCTGTGGACAATTACTTAAAACCTTTATTGCATGAAGCTGTATTTTTGTTCTAGTGTCAAAAGATAGATTGCTGTATCTTTCCCACCCTAGTGAAACTAGGTCACTGGCATTTGGCACATCTCTTTGGTGTGAGATTTGATGTTCAAATGTGCTGTCTAGAAATGGTAATGCCTTGTCAGCAAGGCTACTTTTCATTTCATCAACATAATTTCCACTGCCCTGGAATCAATTTATTACTTGACCTGTTAATAATTACACTTGGTCACTAGCATTTCAGTGGCAGAGAAATTCTCTGGAAATGGCCATAGTCATCCTTTTGGGTAATAAGTTATGGGATTTCTGCTCAGCTTGGAGATTTGGCTTGTTGAGGTGGTTGACATTTTATGAAAACAAAGGAGCAAACTTCTCCCTGATGCCATGTTAGGATTGGCTCTGTCAAATGGTTGAGAACACTCATCTAATTATCTAACTGTACTTTTGCATTACATTTTCCTATGGCCAACTTTACACTTGCTTAGGGAAGTTCCCCATTCTATTTCCAGCCAGAGGCAAGTGCTTGAAAGGTAAGAAATAACCAAAGGGCTCCTTTAAGATTAATTTTTTACAGGTCCAATAATACCTAATATTTAAAATGAGCTACTTTGAAATCAGTCATGTATCACATCAGTGTTTCAGAAAGAGATTGAGAAAATATGAACTGTTACAAAACCATTAACGTCACCTGTTTCTATGTAGCGACTGGGATCCTGGAGCAGGGCTGCCTGGATCTGAAGCTTTGCTCCGTAGCCTTTTGGGAAAGTGACTTGCCTCTCTACGTTTCTGTCTCCTAATCCCTAAGTGCAAGAGTAGTCATGCATATTTTCTAATGGTATTGGGACGATGACACGAAGGAATGCATGTAGAAGCCTTTGAAAGGGTTTTGGTAAATCACCACCCAGCGCGTGTTGTACTAGTTATGATTGGTACTGTAGTTTAATGTGTTTTAGTACTTATTGATGTCCTTTTTTTCCCTTTTGCTATCCCAGCTCCTTCCTTGCCTAATTGTTACTCTCTTCTGTGTGTTTAGGAGCAACTAGTTCAGTTTAATTTCCCCAGGAGAGCAAGTTTTAGGTATAGCATCATTTTGAACTGCTAAGGAAATGTAATTCTCTTAGGATTGGTCAGATAGGTTACTTTAAATAGCAAAATTGAACAGGAAACTTAGGTGAAGTTTGGTTAACCAGGTTTATGGATTTGGGGCCTTTTCTGTGCTTTAATTTCATATATTTGACTGTTTAGTAGATATTTATCTTCCTTATCTGAAGTTCACTTCCATCTTGTTGGGGTTAACCTAAAAAATATTTATTTAAAGTGGATAAAGTCCTCTATTATTCAGAAATATAAATTGAGTTGCCAGTCTGATACTTAACTTTCTCAATTTTTATACACTGGACTTTGCAGTTATACATTTTTTGCTAATTATTCATAAGGCTTACAACTACTACTGGTAATTCAGCAAAAAATAAATACTGTATTGTGAAATCCTAAAGGATTCAGGTTTTTTTCTAGGATTTTTAGGAGGCATACCCAGAAAATAGGCTTATATATATATTTTTATTTCTTTCTGCTAACAATAAGTATGTTCTGCACATTTGTATTCTGTTTTCTATTTCATTTGTTGTTGTAGTTTTTCTTTGTTTGTTTGTTTTTTGAGACGGAGTTTTGGTCTTGTTGCCCAGGCTGGAGTGCAATGGCACAGTCTCAGATGACTACAACCTCTGCCTCCTGCACACAAGTGATTCTCCTGCCTCAGCCTCCCGAGTAGCTGGGATTACAGGCACGCACCACCACACCCGGCTAATTTTGTATTTTTAGTAGAGACAGGGTTTCTCCATGTTGGTCATAATTCTTCGGCCTTCTTGGTAGTTTCATGAGGTCACCCAAAAACCTTTCAGCAAATTATTCTGTATAAATCAGCCAAAGTTGGTATCCATTGCTAGCTGCAAGGAAGCTTGACTGATACAGCTCTGTGTATTGTTCTGTCCTCCTAAATCCCAGTCAGTGAAGTACATTGATGCTAAAGTACAAATGTTATGTAGTCAGGATTTAGCTCTCCTATTTCTTTAGAGTATGTTCTATGCCTACTATGTTTTACTTGATTTTACAGTGAAATATTTTTTTGGTTTGCAAGTTTGTGAGATATATTCATCTATAATTATTTTATTGAGTACGGCTTATGTACCAGATACTTGTTGTAATGGCTGGAAGTACAGTAGTAAACAACGGAGACAACCCGCTAGCCTTCATTGAGCTTACATTTGAGGAGGCAGATGGATAAATAAAATATGTACTATGTTAGACCATGGTAAATGTGGTGATGGAAAAATTAAGCAGAAGATGGGAGAAAGAATGTGAATGGGAACATTATTAGAATGGATATCAGGTTTTGAGATGAATCCTGATGGTCTTAAGACAGAGATGGGAGAGTACTAGGCACTGCTCCATTTCTGCTGGGCTGGAATGGAGACCCAGGGAGGAGCAAGGTGAACGCAGAATGCTCTGGGCTTCCGGATTTCCTTTGACTCCTGAGATGTGCTGATTGGCCCAGGACACTGATGGGATGTGTAGAAAGCAGCACTTTAAAAGAGAAGGAAGCTAGGGAGCACGAGAGCAGCTTAAGTGTACTTCAGCAGGCACAGGTGTAGTGGGATTAAATAGGCAATTATTGGAGAATGAAGATTCAAAGTACATTTGGATATAAGAATTGACATTTTAAATACTATGAAAATTGAAGCACATGGCTTATTAAGTCTGGACCATATGTTCGTTATCCTAATGTCTATTTTAGTTGTGACACCACACAAAGAATGTGTAGGAGCACCAGCTTTTAGAATAACACAATTCCAGGGGAGCTGCTGTTGTGTTTCCTTATTTAACATACAAAAGCATTTGATGCCTGATACTCACATGCTTGTGCAATATGTATATGGAAAAGTCTTGGAATTACAGAAAATTAGAAGCATATTTAGGTTGGGTGCCATGGCCTATGTCTGTAATCCCAGCACTTTGGGAGGCCGAGGCGGGTGGATCACCTGAGATCAGGAAGTCGAGACCAGCCTGGCCAACATGGTGAAACCCTGCCTCTACTAAAAATACAAAATATTAGCCAGGTGTGGTGGCAGGCACTTGTAACCCCAGCTACTCGGGAGGTTGAGGCAGGAGAATCGCTTGAACCCGGGAGGTGGAGGTTGCAGTTAGCTGACATCACACCATTGCATTCCAGCCTGGTCAGCAAAAATGAAATAACTTCTCAGAAACACCAATGACAACAACAAAAAGAAGCATATTGAAGATTTTGTATTGCAATATAAAAGGACTAATATGATATTATGCAGAAAGGCTACATAAATTTGGAAAAACCCTACTAGCATAGAGTCTTCTTTCCTCATCTATACTTTGTACTGAATGCCTTAGACTGAATATTTATTTTTGTCACCGTGAATATTAATGAAAACTAAGCAGAAGCAGTCTTAATATCTTGTTGATTACATTTCAGGAAAAAAAAAAAAGAAATGGCAGAACATTAAGCCTGAATGCCATTTGCTATAATTACTCTGAGTGAAATATAACTGGTAGCTGTCAAGCTTTGATTGAAATTTACTGAAGGTTGACACCAGCTGCATGCATTAATTGTCTCTGTAAGCAAATGCACATAGCACCATTACCATTTGGAAGCATGCTCCTTTCTGTTTAATTTGTTGTAAAGCATTTTCTGATTGTGTTTTGATGAACGCTGCTCTAAGTTCTTTTGCTTCATTTCTAGCAAACAAACAAATTCTTCTTTTAGCTAAATCTTGAGTACATCTATAAAAGGGATATTTTCAAATTTGTAACACTGACCATTTGGAGAAGGGAAACATAAATTATTATTTTAATGAAGTGTTCTGAAACATGTTTCTAATAAAGATTTATGTATCTTCCCTATTTGCACTATTAATACCTGACTCTATATGAAATTCAATTTATGCATTAGTATTTTTATAAGGTAGTTTGATCATATTAAGACAGTTATTTTTTTCATCCTTTTTAGTTGAATAGTAGCAACCTCCAAATGAAATTTTTCTAGGAATAATATTTAATTTCCATAAAATGGAGGTATTTTTAAAAGCATTGAAACAAACTTAATCTTTATATCAAAGTGGTGAATACCAATGTGCAAATTTATTTGGATTGTGTATAAGTGTATTTTGGTGGGTGCACTGCTACAGTGTTTGGTTTGATAGGTACCACATATGGCACCAGGTAGGCTGCACCAGAGTCTGTCAAACACTAATTCTTTTTCATTTTGATCACAATCAGAATTGAACAAAGATTCTAGGTAGAGGACAAGCAGAAGGTGTTTATTCCCTTATTGCTGTACAAGGGGCATCTATTTTGAGTCTTACAGGAGCCAAAACTGTGAATATGACCTAAATTCATCCAAAGACTTAATACTGAGGAGTATTTTATCATCACTGGCCTATTGAGAATCTGCAGTAGACATTTGCTTTTTGGCTGTTGAGAATCTATTCTCTTTCCTGAGAACACCCCAGTTTCTATGAGGAAAGCACAGGCCCTTTTCCACTAGGGAAGGGAACCAAAGCCCCCACTACCTCTTTTCTCTTTGGGTGTGAAACTTTGAGTTTCTGCAGCCTGGGGCCCTTCCACAGGACTTTCCAGTGTGGAGGGTGGAGTGCTGCAGCCCTGAAGTCTCCATGGAGATGCGCTCACCCTTTCCCTGCGACCCTTTCCCTTGCCAGTTGGTCTTTCTGGTCTCTGTCTGTGGAGCCTCCCTTTGATGGTCTCTGAGAGTCTTCCAAAAATCCCGTTTCCTTATGCTAACCAGAGTCAATTTTAGTTGCTTACAACCTTCACAGGAACTTTATTTGGCTTGAGAAGCATATCCTTTCTAAAGTGGAATTTTAATTTTAGTAAAAGTGTTCTGCTGGCTCACTTAATATAATTTGATGCCAGTTTAAACTTCATTGCTGGGAGACATCTCTTATAATAGTCCAGTAGACACAGCCAGGTAAGCACTATTTCTTTTTATAGTCAGGTTTTGAAGATAAGGTTTGTAAAGATCTGAGTATCATGACATAAAGGGATTTGGCAATTTTTTCTTTGTTTTGTGGAATTGTACTTAAACTTTTAGGAATCTTTCCCAGAGCACGAGTGTTTAAAGCCATCATTGGTGACTGGATGCTGTGTTATACAGGGGTAGCTGAACTCAAACATTTCTTCAACTGCATTTTGTATCATATAGTTTTATTAAAATGAACAAAATATGACCTCCTTTTCTTTCTTGTAATTTGAAAGGGACAGTGTTAGGGTTAGAAGTATAAGATGACTAAACTTGAAACATTGCCTTTGGAAATTTCATTAATACAGAATAAAATGTACTTTTCTCATTGAAGGCACTTGTTTTCTATTGAAGTTAGAATATTACTGGCAGAATCATATATTGAAAAGAATTTAAATGTTTATCTTTCAATCTAAGTATGAACTAATGAAATGGAAAATTTAAACATTTATATTTAGATCTGTCGCTACATAGTTTTGGTAGTAGACCACTGTCTCTATCGTATTTTCACTGTAGGCCTTCCAGACACATAAGTTTTTCTGTGAATTAATCCATCTTTTATGAGAGAGTTCATGAAGACTGGTTTCTTAGATACTTAGAAAATGTTAATTATCTGGCTGAGCATGGTGGCTCACACCTGTAATCCCAGCATTTTGGGAGGCCGAAGAGGGCAGATTACAAGATCAGGAGTTAGAGACCAGCCTTGTCAATACAGGGAAACCCCATCTCTACTAAAAATACAGAAATTAGCTGGGGATGGTGGCACACGCCTGTAGTCCCAGCTACTTGAGAGGCAAGGAAGAAGAATTGCTTGAATCTGGGAGGCAGAGACTGCAGTGAGCCGAGATCGTGCCACTGCACTCCAGCCTGGGCAACGGAGCGAGACTCCATCTCAAAAAAAAGAAACTGTAAATTATCTGAATCATATCACCTCAGTAGGATAAACCTTGATAGAAGAGTAGTCACACCAGCGTCTTTTTTTATATTCTTCCCTATTAAACACATGCTTAAATATTGTATTATGCATATCCTTGAATATATTTAGAAGCATCACAATTGAATATGTATGGATTTACCTCAAAAGAAGACCAGGAAATAGTTGCAACTGGCATATTGCCATAAACTAGAATTGTTACGGGTTTTAAAAAATGTGTCTGTGGGCTGGGTACGGTGGCTAACTCCTATAATCCTAGCACTTTGGGAGGCTGAGGCAGGTGGATTGCCTGAGCTCAGCAATTTGAGACCAGCCCGGGCAACACAGTGAAACCCCATCTCTACTAAAATACAAAAAATTAGCCAGGCGTGGCTGCATGCGCCTGTAGTCCCATCTACTCAGGAGGCTGGGGCAGGAGAATTGCTAGATCCTAGGCGGCAAAGGTTAGAGTGAGCTGAGATCGTGCCACTGCACTCCAGCCTGGGTGACAGAGTGAGACTCTGTCTCTTAAAAAAAAAAAAAAAGTCTATGAAGTGTTACGTTTTTCTCAGTGTGTGTGTGCAGTCTTTGCACATTCATACGGCTTGCAAACACTTTAAATTTTGTGCCCTCCCAACATAGACATGAGCTACGTTTGAATGAGTTTATTTTAAACCAGAGTATGTTCTCATTATGGAAATGTTACATGGGATATGGAGACCCATGGAATACTGCTAAAGCCTAATTTAACCCAAAGTTTAGTGGAGCACTTAGTGCTTTCATGTATAAAAGAAAACGGTTTCTGTGTGAGTAAAGATTTAATAGTAAAAAGCAACTGAATTTGGAATGATGTTTGATGATTTTTGGTCCTTGAGTGGAGGTTGACTCTGTGGGGTTTTAGCCTGGTCTTCATTTTTCCCACCTTGAGAACATCCTCCTGGTCATCTGGAGGTAATGTATGAAGACCAGAGCAGCCCTTAGCTGAAGTTGGAAGTTAGGAGGATAGATCTGTGAGTCCAGAAGTAGGGGTTCTGGGCGGGAGTGCAGTATCTGTGGATGGAGGGGCTGGAACTAACAAATCCGCGGTATTCTTTGTCTCCCAAGAACTCATATGGAAAAGGTAGTAGTAGCGTTAGATGAAGG
The DNA here is from genome assembly GCF_001604975.1 of Cebus imitator. Lineage (NCBI taxonomy): Eukaryota > Metazoa > Chordata > Mammalia > Primates > Cebidae > Cebus > Cebus imitator. The sequence goes on from NW_016107368.1 coordinate 6,106,948, forward strand.
AATGCATTTACAGAGTAGAGAAGAGGGACCAGGAAAGAGGAAATGAGCTCCCTTCATCGCCTTTCTGCCCTGCCTGCCGGGAGCACTCAGCACCTGAGAGAAGCAACCAAATGTTCGTGATTGGTAGACCAAGGCTGCCTTAAACCACTAACAGCAAGGATGGGGCATTTCAGTGGAATGCTTTTACCTCTTCAGTTGTAACCACTACCAAGGGAGAATGGTGTGTACTCCCTGTAGTAGCTTCATACTTGCTTTCCACTTGTGGAAGACTGAGGGGCAAGCAGATGAGGCCCAAAGGAATCAAAGTGTAGGCAACTGAAGATATATATTTGAAAACCTTGAGTTAATCTACTTGGCTGTTAGAGCCATTAAAAAAGAGCAAGACACCATGAGAAGGGAGCAAGTGAATGGTGAAAATGAAAAATATGGGCCTTATCCCACATTGTAAAGGTTTAGAGTTAAGGAGACGGGGTTTAAACCATTAACTATGTGACAGGCTACTAATTATGGCACGGTACTTAGTTTTCTGATTGTTTCTTTCTCTACAATGAAGGTGATGATAGTATCTGTATTGCAAAGTTTTTTTTAAGGTTTATTATATATGTTACCTTTTAAGACTGGCTTTATAAACTGTAAAGCACCATACACGTTAGTTATGCCATGGTGTTTTACATTGGTAGTTCTAAATTTTTCAGTGATGCATCCATCAGTAGGTTAAGCTGACACTTCCCTTTCTGCCATCTGGATTGGTAATCAGAAGACCTGGATTATAGTACTGGAGATCTGATTTTGCTCCTGAGTAGCTTTGTGCTTCTCAAACTTCCACCAAAATAAAACATACACACAAAGAATGCACTAGCAGCCTACCGCATGGGTACGCTTTGTCTAAAATGTCAGTTTAATAATTTTTGGTAAAGTTTGCTATCTAACCCATATAATATGTTTATGTTAAACTGTACATACCTCTAAGTTACCTATGATTAAGATTGCCTGAGCCTGTTTCTTTATGTGCCCCTAATCATAGGGACATATACATCCAACTCTTGAATTTTTATTACTTGTTAAAGAAGACTACTGGACTCTGTGAGGCCTGGTGTCCCTTTCTGAACAATTATTCTGTGAACCTATGTCGCAGATATTGCAAAGGACTCTTGACCTGGTTACAAAATCAAATTATATGACACTCATTTTTTTGAACTGGTTTCTAGATACTGTGTAATCCTTGCCCTTATGAACCAGTCTTAGAGGGCTTTGTTCAGGGTTTATTATTGTAGAGACCACAAATTAACAATTTATTTGCTTAAAAATATTTTTGAAGATTAGCCATCTAGTACATGACCTTTCATTATGGTCTTTACTCTACTTTTGTGTGTGATTATAACTTTCCTTTATAAGCGTAAAAATAATTAAGGCTCTGGGTCAAGAAGGCAGACTAGTTACTGAGCATTGTCATCTGCCTTCTCCTCATTTTAAGGGTTCACCAAAATGAAAACATAAACCATAAAAGAGAAAAAAAGGTATAATTACAAACATGAATACCAAAGAAAATGGGAAAGGAGTCATCAACAAATGAGACAGAAAACTCTTTTGGAGGAGAGGATTGATTTTACAGATCAGAGGGTTGGAAAGCCCTAGCCTAAATGTACTGCAAAGAAGTTTCTGAAGATGTGCAAGTCTTCAGAAAAACTGACTTCTTTAGACACAAAACTAAATTCAGAAATCTAAGACATCTGATACAGATTTTGATGTCACAGAATAAAATCTTCCTCATTCTGTGGAGTCTACTGTTCAATAGTCAGACTGTTTTCTGTTCTTATCAAATAAAGCCTCCCTATTGGGGCAAGCAGAGTTCAGAATTCCCACTTAAGGGAGGAGGACCTCCCCCAAAATACACCAACTGACACAAGAGTGGAGGAGAATAGTTCTCGCTTTCCTGGTATTACCATTTTAATGAACATGAGGTACATGAGGAGAATTGACAGTGTGAAAGAAAAAAAACTGAGCCTTAAGGAAACAGCTAATACAGAAACAATTATATTACAAAAAGGAGCTGGTAGGGTTATTTTTAAAAAGGATTGCTGAAATGAAATTTTGAGTTGAAATGCGAGGAAATAAAGTTGAAATAACCTTCTAAAATGTAGAGCAAAGACCAAAAAAATGCAAGAGCAAATATGTGGGGAATTAACCTATGAGGTTTGACATTTGACTTAATGAAACTAGAGAAAAGGAGAGAGGAGAGGAAATTATCAAAATAGTGAGGGAAGATAATTCCCAGAGATGGAAAAGACACATATCTTTATATTAAAAAGGCCCACTGAAAGCCAAAACAATTAATGAGAAAGAGTCACTGTGGGTGTGTATTTGTGAAATTTCAGTGCTCCGAGGATTAAGAGAAGATCATAAAAGATTTCAGAGAGGAAGAAAAACAAGTTGCCTGTGTGTGAAGAAGTTTTAAGCTGGCTGGCATCAGTTGTTTCATCAGCAACGTGGATACTATAGGTAAATACACTTTTTAACCTAGAATTCTATACCTGAGGTGTATATAGATATATATAAGATAGCAAAGACAAAACATTTTCAGATGTGCAAGGCCTAGAAAAGTTAGCTTCCCAAATACCTCCTTTTGTTTTTTAGAAACAGGGTCCTACTGTGTTGCCCAAGCTGGTCTCAGTCTCAAACTCCTGGGCTCAACCAATTTTCCCAAGATTACAGTCATGAGCCATCATGCCTAGCCTCCCAAATACATTTGTCAGAAAGATAGTTGCATATGTACTCCAGTAAAAGAAAGTAATAACCAAGAAAGACTTGGCCTTCAGAGGAACCAACATAGTTGCACAGTCAAAGCAGGTCTTTGAGGTAATAATGGCTACAAAATAGTCCAGAAAACAGCCATTCCAAATTGGAACAGGAGTACAAAGGACTCTTAAAGCAAAACAGTGGTTTACAACCTGGGGATAATATCTGTCTCCAATTCAACCTTATGCCCCCAGAAAAAAAGCAATTACAAACCCTAGGTATACCTCCACTCATGCCTCAGTTTGTAGGGGAAGGCCAGGCTTTTAAGCAATCGGCAAGAAAAGTGGGTCCATTTCCCAGCAATCCCATTACTGTGTATATACCCAAAGGATTATAAATCATTCTATCATAAAGACACATGCACACATAGGTTCATTGCGGCACTGTTTACAATAGCAAAGAACTGGAACCAACCTAAATGCCGTCGATAATAGACTGGACAAAAAAAAAATGTGGCACATATACACCATGGAATACTATGCAGCCATAAAAAAACGATGAGTTTGTGTCCTTTGTAGAGACATGGATGAACCTAGAAACCATCGTTCTCAGCAAACTGACACAAGAACAGAAAACCAAACACCGCATATTTTCACTCATAGGCGGGTGATGAACAATGAGAACACTGGGCACAGGGAAGGGAACAACACTCACAGGGATAGGTGGGGAGGTGGAGGGGAGTGGAGGGGGGACAGCAGCAGGGGGTCGGGGAGGGATAACATCAGGAGAAATGCCTGATGTAGGCAACAGGGTTTGGGGGGATGGAGACAGCAAACCACCATGGCATGCATGTACTTACGCAGCATGTCCTGCAGGATGCAGGACATGCACATGTACCTCAGAGCCCAAACACAATTTAAAAAAAAAGAAAGAAAAGTGGGTCCATTTAATCTAAAAACTAATTTTAAAAAATTTCTTGGAGTGGTCAGATTATGACATTAGATTTGTAAAGAATGAAATATAATTTTAGTATACTTCTTGGCCTGGCATTAAATTGTGTGTGTGTGTGTGTGTGTGTGTGTGTATGTATATATATATATATATACACACACACATATATGTATGTGTGTGTGTGTATGTGTGTATATATATATATATATGTGTGTATATATACACACATACACACACACAGAACACAATTATGTGTGTATGTATATAATGCTATAGTTACTGATTATTGATTTTTAACACTTAGAACTAGTCTGTGATAAAGTCTTGTTAGTGGTTATAATCTTGATATTATAGGAAAAGTGAAGCTTACCTAAAGCAGGTTGTGGAAGCTCAGAGGAAAAATGTGTTGTGGCTCCAGTATCAGTGAGAAATTAATATATGTGGTGGCCTTGGTGAAACAGGGAATGTAATTATATTATAATACTTATAATCACAACTAGTAGAAGGGCTAAACATCGGGAGAGGCAGTTGAAGATAGTGTAGATGAGCTAAATTTTAATTTTTAAATTTAGGAGAATCAGTAGACATTATGTAAAATTATTACGTCCAGAGACCTAGATACAAGTTTACTATTTAGGGATGTAGAGATGACTACCAGAAGAATGAAAAATAAGAATAGCAAGAAAATTTATCCTGAGGAATGGGTCATGGTATAGGGAGGGAGTATGGAAACAAATTCTCTAGTTTAATTAGATTTATTCTACATTTACATATTTTGAGAAAACATAACACAAAATATTTTCTAATTTAGTGTTTCACTAACCTAGACCTTTAATGAAGTTTTGTTAAAGAGTCAGTTCAAATAATTGTCTGAACTCTTTGATACTAGCCTTAAGAAATAAAAGAATATGAAAACTTTTTCTTCATACTTGGCTTTTAAAACTGAGTTATTTTGGATAACAATAACAAAAAGTCACATGAACAATTGTTTTCCCCATTATTAAACCTAACACTTTTTCCTGAAAGCATTTGTGCTTTTATACTAAAGTGAATGCAGCTCACTTTTAGTAAGTGTGAAATTCAGCCCTGAATCTGGTGACTAAGTCATTAATGACACAAGTGATACCCTGTGGTAAATCACAGTATGGAAGGGAGGATGGGGCTTCAGAATCCTTTCCAAAACTGTATTCCAAGCATCAGATAGACATTTGGTCATTTGGAGTTGACTCAAAAATGAAGACCTAGTTTACATTCTTGGCACTGTTCTATTTCTACTTGAAAGATAAACCTGTGGTAGAGTGACCTAGGGAGAATATGTGGAGTACTGTCTCAAAACACAGAAACACTGCAGTAACTGCAGCAAAACAAAAGTGCCTCCAACACTCAAGAAAGGAACCTGTTGCCGTGGCCACTCACAACTTTTGTGGCCTTTAAGTGAGATCGATAATTTATATTTATCCCTCCCCAAGCAAATTTCTACTATATGACTGTATCTAAAAGTTCTGTGACTTTCTCATCTGGCAGAAACAACTTCTTATTCACAAACAGGCAGCTGGTTCACTGGCCATAGCTTGCCAGCCTTTGATGGAGCACTTAGGGAGTTTTGAACTAGATCACCTAGGCATGAATATTGTCCCCGTCCCCCATCCCCCATCCCCACCCGACTCCAATTGTGGGACTTAGTTTTCTAATCTTCAGTACGAAGATAATGGATATGTCAATGCCATAGAGTTTTGTGAGGATTAAATGGAGTATATAAACTACTTGAGAATAGTGCCTGCCCCATAGCCTCATAGCAACTACTCTAAGTTTTATAATGCTGTTACTGAAATAGGATACAAATGGATAAGTTTACTCTCATATGCTGACTCAGCCTGGTCAGAGTGTTTGGGGGCATATTCGTGTTCAGTGGAAATGACGGTGTCTGATTAACTGTGTTGGAGTGGAGAGGAGAGACCATAGCAGCTGGTCCGGGTCTTTGCTACCTCTTGCAGGTGATTCTGTCATCCTTGGATAACCTTTTCATGTTAGGAATGCAACACTACATTAAAATATTTCCATTAGAAAGCAGATTTAATTCAAAATTATCTCAGCTACACTAAGTTTTACGGAAACATAACTGATGTAAATCTAACTGATGTAAATTTAAGGTTGGCAAGTAATGGGTATGTGAACTGCTCTTTAATGGTGTTAGCTAACTCTAATTTATCTTGATGACATTTTTCAAAAATAATATTTAAAGAACAAAACAGTTTGTTGAACAATACGAACTAAGTGGAATATAAGTAGGAAATGCTTGTATTTTTCTCCAGTTACCACCTTCAACTGAACTTTTAAAAATCTTTATTTCCCATTGGTTTGTGTGTTGTTGACTGACTCAGTAACTTTCTAGTCATTTTTGGTTATTCAAGAGAAAGATGCCTGCCTAGTTTGGCTCAGTTTAAAACTTCAATCTCAAATTTAAAAGTGTACTTTTTTCTATTTCTAGAGAAATAGAAAGTAACGGTAACAGAGACCAAATTTGTCTTTCTACCTTAAACTACTAGAGAATTGGGCAAATATGTAAAACAGCTGTTTTCCTACATTGGATTACAGATAGCACAGATCCGTGATCTTGAGAGAAAATAATCTAAGGGAAGTCCTAAAATCATTGCTGCTTTCTGCCTAGAGGCATTTTCCAGATTACAGTGAAAGAAAGAGGAATGTAGGAATTCTAAGGAGGCTGAAGTGGATTAATATGTGGGATACAACACAGGATAGGAAGTAGCTACACAGAAGAACAGAAATTTGCACAAGGGTGACCTTGAGTTTGTTGGAGAATGCCAAGATGTGCTTTCATATGATAAAACTCAACAAAGCCACTCACGGAACTACCAGAGAAAGAGAACAGTAAGCAGACTAATTCCCAGAGTTCACATGGAAGTGAATTGGAAAAATTTAAAATTCTGAATAGCAGATTAAAGAGGCTTTGTAAGGCACACTGAAGAAAATAGAAACCCAGAAGCATTATGCTTTGGTAGGGCCAAACTGTCCTTAAAATGAAGAATTCTCTAGGCCTGTCTTAACAAAGCTTAAAAACAAGCCCCAAAAGGATCGACCTGCTTGGCAAAGAATCTAACTGTCTTTGGTACAATGTTCAGTATGCTTTGAAGGAATACAGCATAATCCAGCATACAACAAAATCACATAATGTCTAGCAACCAATAAAAAAAGTAGTAGATATGATGAAGCAGGAAAATATGAGCCAGGAGAAAAAGCAGTCAGTAGAAACAGAGATGATGGAATTGGCGGAAAAGGACTTCAAAGCCATGGCTAGGTTTATACGCAAGGATTTAAAAGAAAAAAAAACTAGTAAGAGAAATGGAGGGTATAAAACAGCTCTGTGGGATGTCTAGGGGTAAAATTTACAATCTCTGAAGTAAATATTTTGTTGCATTTATTTCATTGCAGAAATTGTAAATCTTGGAAGTAATAGCAGATTAGGTACTGCCGAAGAAAAGTTTAGTGAATCCGAAGACAGAAATAGACACTGTGAAAACCAGATTACACAAAAAAGGCCTAAAAACTGTAATGAACAGAGCCTCAGTGACCTGGGTCTATTGTGTGTACACATATCAAGTGGTCTAATGGATATAGTTGGAGTTCCAACAGTTACAGTAGAAGTAATGGCCAAAACTTCCCCAAATTTAGTCAAAATTAATTTTTACTGCTTCAAGACATCCATTGTACATAATGAATTAACTTCTGTCCTGTGTATCTAAGAGGTATATGTACCATTATTGGGATATTTTAAAGTACTCATTCATATTATTTCCTTTTAGCTGTATTCTCTCATAAAACCCTAGCTGAGAAAGGCTACTGTTGATCAACAATTAAAAATGGAAAGACATTAGCTAGTAAGCCAGTAGCGAAGATAGTATGGAATACTAAAAACACTCATTCCAAGAAAGACAGAAAAAGAAAGAGCAAGTAAGAGAACAGGTGATAAAAATGGGAAACAAATATCAAGATGGTAACTTTAAACTCAGCCATGGGGATAGTTACATTAAATGTAAGATTTATAAACAGTACAGTTAGAGGGAAGAGATTGTCAGATTAAACAAGTAGATTAACTTGCTTTTTGTAAAAGCCAAACTTCAACTATAAAGATACAGTATAAATCAAAAACTAAAAGGATAGAAGGAGATATGCCATGCTAACAGTAGAAAAGAAAACTGGAGCCGTTTCCTTAGCACCAGACAAACTAGGCTTCAAGACAAGAAATATTACCTAAGTTAAGGAGGGATGTTTCATAATAACAGAACTTCAAAATGCATAGAGTGAAAATTGCCAGAACTAAAAGGAAAAATAAATCCACTGCTTTGGTTGGAGATTCTATAATTGATAGAGCAAGTAAAAAGAAAATCAGTGAGAATATAGGAAGCTTTAGCTATATTAGGAAACAGCGTGACCTAGCATTTTCAGAGAGCTCCACAGAAGAACAGAATTCACGTTCAAGATGCACATGGAATATTTATCAGAATAAAATGATGGACCATAAGACAAACCTCAAATTTAAAAACTGAAATAAGAATATATTGTCTGACCCCAGTAGAATTAAATTAGAAATAAATAACAAATTTAAAATCCCCAGATAATTGGAAAATAAAAGCATATATCTTTAAGTAGTCCATGGGTCAAATAAGAAATCACAAGAGAAATTCGAATATATTTTGAATTTAGTGAAAATAAAAATATTAAATTTTGTGGAATATAGCTCAAACAATGCTTGAAGAGAAAGGTCTAAAATCAGTTATCTAAACTTTTACCTTAAAAGTGAAAACTAGTGATATAGATTATACACAAATAGAGAACAATCAGTAAAACCAAAGCTGATTCTTTGAAAATGTTTAAAAAAAAAAAAAAAAGTGTGACACTGCTAACCAACCTGATGAAAGAAATGAAAGGTGGTAGGTTGGAGGTGAGGTCTGAAGGAGAGAGGACACAAATGACCAAAATCAGGATTGAAAGCTCGGGTCATCACTGCAAATTCTGCAGACATTTATTTAAACAATAGAAAGAATATTATGAGCAGCATTCTGCAAGCACGTTCACCAACTTGCAAGACGCAGTTACCAAAGCATGACATGAGAATAGGGAATTTGAATACCTCTGTACTTTTTTAAGAAATTGAATTTGTAGTTAATAATTTTTCCACAAAGAAATCTCTGAACCCAGATGGCTTCACTAGTGAGTTCAGTCAGCCATTTAAGGAAGAAATATTGTCATTTCTACTCCAGCCCTTTCAGAAAATAGCTTCTAGACTCATGTTTTGAGGCCATCATTACGTTCCTACCAAACACAAAAATTTTTAATGAAAGGTATATACAGACAAACATCCCTCATGAAAACAGGTATAAAAGTCCTAACAGAATTTTAGCATATCAAATTCAGTAATTCCTAAAAAGATAATACATCATAACCAAGCAGGATTTATCTCATTTATAAATTAATACAATTCACCATTTTAACAAAAACAAAGAGGAATTTTGTGGTCATCTCAGTGTTCACAGAAAAAGCATTGGATGGAATTTAATATTGACTCATGATTTATTAAAAATTTCATAAAATAGAAACAGGACACTTTCTGAATCTGAAAAAAGGCCTTTACAAAACATTTACAGTTAGCATATTTAGTGATGAAAAACTATGTGCTTTTCTGTTAAAAGGGGAAACAAAACAAGCCTGTCCACTCTCATCAGTCCAGTCCAACATTGTCCTGTAAGTTCTTACCAGTGCAATACGTGAGCAAAAGAAATAAAAAGACAGAGGCTGGACACGGTGGCTGACGCCTGTAATCTCAGCACTTTGGGAGGCCAGGATGGGTGGATCACCTGATGTCAGGAGTTCGAGACCAGCCTGGCTAACATGGTGAAACCCCGTCTCTACTACAGATACAAAAATTAGCCAGGTATGGTGGTGCATGCCCGTAATACCAGCTACTCAGGAGGCTGAGGCAGGAGAATCAGCTAACCCAGAAGGCGGAAGTTGCAGTGAGCCGAGATGGTGCCATTGCACTCCATCCTGAGCTACAAGAGCAGAAGAGCAAAACTCCATCTCANAAAAAAAAAAAAAAAGACGAGACATACAGAATGGAAAGAGGAATTAAAACAGTCTCTTCACACGTGTCATGATATGTTCAGATAAAATTTTTAAAGAGTCTACCAAAAACACTGTTAAAATTAATAAGTGAATTGAGCAGGGTCATTGGATACAAGTTCAGAATATAAAATGAATTGTATTTGTATGTACTAGCAATGATCATTGCCGAGTAAATTTTCAAAAATCACTAACATTTACAATAGCATTAAAAACCATGAAATATTTAGAATAAATTTAACACAACATATGCAAGATCTGTATACTCAAAACTACCAAACATGGTTGAGCAAAAATGAAAGAAGACTTAAATAATTGGAGATATAACATGTTCATGGATCAGAAGATGAAACATTTTGAAGATCCTTTCTCTTTGAACTAATGTGTAGATTCAATGTAGATAATATAGCTTTTTTTTGTATACATTGGCAACGTGGTTCTAAAATTTTGTTGGAAATGCAAAGAACCAAAGTTGGTAGATTAAACACTGCCTGATTTCAGGACTTACTATATAAAGGTACAGAAATCAATACACCAGATACTGGTGTGAGAACAGACATAACAGAACCGTGGAACAAAATAGAAATTCCAGGAATAGACCCGCACATATATGATGAGGGACCCATTGGGGGCAAAATTTGTTTGTTACTCTGCTCCTTCACTTTTGGGGGAGTGGCAGTCCATCCCAGGACCCACCTCACCCCCATTCTAGATCTCAACTCCTTCTCTGTATTGGGGCTGAGAGGAGGCTGGATCAAGAGGCTCCTCACACTGCTGCTGCTCCTGTTCCCTGGGTGGCATGTGTCCAGTGCTGGCTCTCCTGTGGTTTCCCTTGATGCCACTGCTCCCTGAGGTAGGAGGTCTGACTACAGATCCCTGTCTTGCACTGCCAGTGGGCTCTGGCCCTCTGTGACAGAGACTGCTAGCTGTTTCCAAATAACGGATGGATCTTTCTTTTTTCCTTTTAGTAATAGTACTGCTACCCTGGTTCAGATCCAGCTAGCTCAACATAACCATTTTAGCTCTATATAACCATTTTAATCTCCCATATACCTTGGCGATGGCCTTATGAGAAACTTTCTGTCCAAATAGATGGCTGCAGTGTGAACTGGAGAACGTTCTCATCAACCTCACAGAGATGATCACACCCAGGGGGTGGCAGAACAACACAGGAGATAACCCAAGAATGCCTACAAGTTTGGGATATTTTAAAAGGAGAGAGAAGCTTTGGTCTTTTTTAAGCCAGTTTTATTTTGTCAGCTGAATAATTGTAACTCATGTCTTTGGCTCATAGTCTGTCTGCCTGTGTAAGGGTCTGGTGAGGTAGCTGAAGCCCCGGTACCTTCCACAGTGTTAAGAAGAGACTGTCATATCCTCACCACACCAGAGAGCAGGTGTGCAGATTGCCACCAGTGTTCTTCCTACCCTCTCCCCTACTTTTCTTTTCATTGGTTCAGTAGGAGGAGGGGCTGTGCAGTAAGTCTGCCACCTGAGCCCAGGGACAGCTGTCACTGCAGTGCTGGTCTCCTGTTCTTGCAGGCACCTCAGTCTCCTCGACCTCCTCCCTTGGACTCTCCCCACCCACAAAGGTGGGGAAGGAGCAAGGAGAGGCAAAGTCCCCGCCCTTCTTGTTAAGACTATAATGACTTCGCTTCTCCCCATCCATAATGCTTAGCTGGAAGGAAGTGGCTGCATGGTGATGCCAGCAGCCATGCTGGTGCCTTGCCAGGTGCCCTTCATGCACACCAAAGGAGGGACAGTCTCAAGTTTGTCACTGCCTTTAGAATTCTGGGGTTCTCGATAGTCTTTGCCCCCAGGTTGGATCTCAGTCTCCAGGTTGTGGGTGGCAGGGCAGTCCCACTTCTTATCTCATTACAAGATGTCATATTTCAGAATAATCTTGTTGATGGTTTTATTAACTAATGTTATTTTAGGACAGATTTCATGAACTGTTATTTTATGCCACTAAATAAAACATAAGCTTAATTGCTACAGTCTGGGTAGAAACATATTTGTTTTACAGTATAAGCCTCACTAACTGATTTAATAGAGTAGCCAAAAGCAATTTTAAATACTTCCATTTATTGCAAATGATCAATCTTTGTTGTTTCTAAGATAAGATGAAACTGAAATAAAATGATATTATTTAAATTTAATTATATTTAATTCCTATAAAATGCAAGATAAAATGCCAGAACTTAGAGCTTATTTTTTAATTATCTATTTTTAAAATAGAGCTGCATAACTTAAAGAGCTGCTCAATTCATGAGCAGCTAACTTGTTTTTTGAAAATGAAAGAAAGAAAAAAGATGAGTTTCCAAGTTAATTCACATTATACTTTTAATTTTAAATAAATGTCATTTCTAAATGATAACCTTGCTGTGTACCAAGTTAGGACTTGATAATTGAAAATAAAAATATTTTATGACTGTTAAATTTGTAAGGAGGCATTATAAGTAACTTTTATATGAAAAAATATGTATGCACAGGCATATTTAATCACTAAAAATTGCTTATCAGGACAGCCATGGAAATATCCTGTAACAGTTTTTCTCAGATCTATTTCAGATGTATGCATTTGTTGCTATATTTATCTTTATCTTGATCAGCCCTTGCTGTGAGGTTTGGTTATTTTATTACAAGCAGCTGGGCAAAGTTTTTTCTTTTAAAAACTCCATTCTTTTGTAGTGCTGCCATCACTCACATTACACACTTGGACAGCAGATTAAAAGCACGTAAACAGTAGAATTAGATGAAATACTTGATGTCACTATATTTCATGATACTGTAACAGAAACCACTCTTTCAGGAGGATACAAAATGAAAGCATTACACGTTTTAAAAAACCTAACGAAAGGAATAGTCAGTGTGTGGATGGTCGCTCTTAGAGTTTTTGAACATGAAACTTCTTATGCTGGGTTTAACTGTGACTCATCTGTTTACTCATCTAATGGTTAATATCATGCCAACATTTAATTAGTTTGCTCTGATACTGAGTAATATATACATACTAGTGTATCTATTTAATGACTTTATAAGCTTATTAGAAGTCTACAATTCCAAACTGCTGGCCCAAATGGGAACTTTTAAAATATATAAACCCTTTTATAAATCTAAACTTACACTTTATTCCAACTTTGACATGACAGTTTGAAACATTTTCAGTTCAAGGCTATAAATCCAGATTCAGTTTTCCTTTGAGTTTGTGCTATATAATCAAGTCCTGGGGTAGGAACTATTCCATTGTCTCTTATTTTTATGTCAAGCCTAAAAGGTAGGTTGCTCCCATATCAAAAATACGGAAACGGAGTCTTATAACCTTTTCCGAGGTTACATAGGTAATTAAGGATATATTGATTGCCCCATTCTGCTATTTAGGATTTTTGTTAATTAAGAGATGTGCTGTGATATTAGGAAAAAAATCTTCAGTGTAAACATATTGTTGCATTGATGTCATACAAATGGTTGCCAATATAGGCAGTTCTTGACTTGGTTTATTAACTGAAGAAATATAGACAGCTTGCTGTTTTAGATTACCCATCTCTTATGTTTAGAATTCGTTTCTACTATCACCCTCTTAATTTAGACTTCTGTCACCTGCCCTCAGAGCTAATTTAGCATTTTACAATTAGACTCTGGAATTCTGTCCTTCATATGTTTATGTCCATGATTGCTAAATGAACTTTACATCAAAACCAGTGGTTCACATTGCTTACTAAAGAAAGCATAAGCTCATCCTGGCATTGAATGAAGACTTTATTTTTGTTTCTCAGCCTTGCCCTTCCCGTCCCATCTGTGCCCCATCTCAGCTATTTGAGGCCCCTGCTATTGTTGGGAGAGGCCTTCTTGTTCCCCAGTGCCCCTGCTCAGGGAAGACTTTGCCCAGCTTCCTCCCATAGCCCTTCCTTTACTTCTCTTAGAGTACCTATATTTTAGCCCCAAGTCACAAAATCTGAAAAATTCAGATCAGCCCAGGAAGTTTGTGCACACCATCCAGAGACACCGTCTTCACAGATGCGCAGTCTTTTGCTGTATCTGCTTTCTGGTAGAGGCCTGTGCACTGAAGACAATTCAGATTTACTTTGTTAACATTCTTTCTGCCAATTTGCTTATGGATGGATCTTTAAGCATGCTAGAAAGGACATTAGTTTTATTCCCATTTTATTTAGTTGGAAATGTAATTATTTTCACTCTGTACTTAGCTTATTTACTTGACTTACATTAGTTTTTTTCTTACATATATTTTTTCTCCTTAAATTGTGCTGTATTTCATGCCATTAAAATACAGTTTATATAGAGAAGAATTACTTGTATTAACAGTTTGCAGTATGCAAAGATTATCCACCACATAGTGATATATTTAGATAACCTCGACAGACTAATCTGAAAGGAGGTGCTGGGTGTTAATTCACACAGAGCCCCGAAGGGGATATGGAAACTGCTTCAGTGAGCCGATTGCAGGGCTGTTGATGACAGCAGTCCTCCTTAGCTCTCTAGATACCAAGATAAGGGATCAGAGAAGAGCCACAAACCCATGAAAGTCAGCTCCTCCTTACACTTGACAAGCACAGGAAGCTAGGAGGCTTACTCTGAAGAGCATGCATTACAGCCTTAGGCCCACGAAATAATACTGTAGGTTTACCTCTTCTTGAGTTTCTTTAAATTATACCCCATAATTTATTTTTTGCTTTCACAGAGTTTTGGTGGGATGTTTTATAAATTTAACATAATACAAAGAAAGATATTATTTATAGGTTTAGTTTTTAGGCTGTAAGTCATGATTTTTCTCATAAATACGAGTCTCTGAAATCAAAATATCTGATAAATTCCCAGAGTTCTAGTTGTTTGCTCACTTCATATTATACCACAGAGAAAGCCCTAATCTGTGCATCTGTTAAACATTCGAATGGTAACTACTAAATTAATTTTTTTCAGATTTCCCTTGAGTAAGAAGTAATTTATCATATGTAGTCTGAGGTTGAAATGTTTATTAGGTACAAACTTACTTTTCATTCTGTAGTTATGGAAGATTGTTGTAGAATCTCGGTAAACTTAATCATTTCAAATTATGAAAGAAATTTCTTTGTTTAAGAAAATATATAATAGATTATTCTCTGAAGCATAATAGACCCTACTGTACTTTGAAGAATTTTAAACCAGACATTGAATGTAAAGAAAAAGATAAAAACAAACAAAAAATCGCTGGTAATAACAACCATTATAGAAGCAAAAAGTTTGCCTATTCTCATTATATATGCAGCTATATCCTATGTGATTATGGTCCAGCAGTAAAAATGTAAAAATTAAGAGATTGTTTTGGTACCTCCGTGTCAAAAGGTCAATGTTACTGGCTTTGTTTCTTTGTCTTAAGGCTTTTATGATAGATTTTAATCCCATTTAGTCAAAATACGTCTTATATCCACATGCACTGATACCTTAATAGTGTTGCACTTCATGTATTCTTTTGCTGTCTGTTTCTAATATCTTGCCTCCTTGGTGATCCAGTTGCACCTGCCCTTTATGCTACTCCAGCCAGGTAGAGTTGGGAGTCAGTGAAGATAGCCACACACAACTCTGTGTTGTCATGAGAGACAGAAGAGGTACCGTAGTGATGGATGTGGTCACACTGCAAGTGATAGCGTCTTGGGGGTTCTGCAAAATGGGGGTGATGGCACCACCTCAGAGAATTGTTGTGAAAAATAAAAGTTGATAAAGTGACTAGGACAGGGCATGGCACATAATAAGCACTAGATATGTGTCCCCTGCTGCTATTTTATGCTTTTTTCCAAGGCATCGTATTAACATATAGCTCTTCCTTGACCATATGTAAAAGTTTTATTTTAAAATGCCTACTGCTTTTTCCTCAAAAAAAAAAAAAAAAAAAAAATCCTGAAAGGTAAAAAGAGGTTAAAAAAAATAAAAAGGTTGACCAGTAGATGGATAGATTTTCTCAGCAGCATGAGGAGCTCAGACTTGGACCGTTTCAACAGTAGAGCAGACTTTAAAGGTACTGGATTGCAGGAAACACTTCTCAACCTCTTACCGCATTATAATTACATAATCACAGCACTTAGAGGGGCAGTGTGAATTATTCTTTGCTTGATCAGTATGAGAATTTGTCTGAGCAGTTGCTAGAATATATGAGGGCCCTTGGGTTATGAGGGAACAAAAGAGAATGCTCAGGAGCAGCAGGAGTAAATGGAAAGTTTACTCTGTCCTGGCGTTCACTCGACATTTGGCTCCCTTTCCCTTTTTCTTTTACAGGCTCTTTGGGAGCTTATATCAGTGGAAACCACAGCTTCTGGCTTTTATAATGAATACATGATCAGCCAGTGATTGACTTGTATTTACCATTCTCCAGTGACTCCTCTCAGAAATCCAGCTACTTTGTAAGTAGTAAAGACCCATCATGAGTATTCACACTCTGAAAACACACAACACAGGCATAAGTTCACCTTGGTAGTAAAGACCCATCATGAGTATTCATACTCTGAAAACACACAACACAGGCATAAGTTCACCTTGGTAGCCTCTGCATTATAGAAATACCTACTGGGCACAGTGGCTTATGCCTGTAATCCCAGCACTTTGGGAGTCAGAGGCGGACAAATCATGGGATCAGGAGATCAAGACCATCCTGGCTAACGTGGCGAAACCCCATCTCTACTAAAATACAAAAAATTAGCTGGGCGTGGTGGCACACGCTTGTAGTCCAGCTACTTGGGAGGCTGAGGCAAGAGAATCACTTGCATCTGGGAGACAGAGGTTGCAGTGAGCCAAGGTCTCGCCACTGCACTCCACCCTGAGTGACAGAGCGAGACTCTGTCTCAAAAAAAAACAAAAAAAAAAGACCTGTGAGAGGAGGTGAAACTTCTTTACTGGAGAAAGATTAGTTTCAGCTTAGGAGAGAAGAGCTCATTTTCATGCCTTGATAAGAGCCCAGCACCTCAACCATGTCAGTGCACCCCAAGTGTTGTGGGGCCTTGGAGCACTGCTGCTGCACCTAGAGGGACCTACAAGGAGAGGACATGGTGATCTCCCAGAATGTTCGTAATGGCAAGCCCATCCTGTCTACCTTGCCTAAGGTGATAGACATAAGATTCCCAAAGGTAACATGCATCTCTGTGGTACCCCAGTAACCCCTTGTCTGCACCCCTATGCTGCTGCCCCTTCTCTTCTGCTGCAGCAGCATGTGGTAGACTCACAGCTCACCCATGTGCTAAGGGAAGTTGCCACTCCACCCATGAGTGATTTCTTCTCTTTATCAAGTACTTACTTGCCTCTACAACACCCAGGGGATGTGCTGATGTGTAATATTAGAAGTTCCCTAGAGCAGAATTCTGCATCCCTCTCTAAGTTGAAGGAAGCAAGGAGCTCACACTTGGTCATCCACAGTCTGACAGAGCTTGTCTTGGGGGTGACTCTCTGCCATCAAAAGACAGAGGACATCAGTCGTTCATTAAATACTGGAAACTTGAGGTTTCTGTTGACTGAGCTTTAAATGATGGGTACTGTATTCCAGAGAGAAGAAAATATAATGAGTATGTCCTCGACATTTTCTTAGGTTTTTAGTTGCCTGAGCAATAAAGTATGGATATGCAGATTACATAGTTGCTGCAGATAAGTAGTAGTGATGAAAAATACTCTGTAGTGGTTTAGAATCATATACTTGCAAAAATACTGCTTAAGCTAATAGGTCAGACAGTTCCCTGGAGATTCAAGAGACTCACCTGCCTCCATGTATGGAAAAGGCAGGGAGTAAGTTCTCCTGCTGTAACTGATCCTCACTTAGGACATGCAGAGAACAAGAATATGTAGTAAATAAACATTGTGTTTACTGAGTGAGGCTGTGGCCTTTAGGGCCCTTTACAGAATGGTTTGTTATGACTGTGGTAAACGTGCACACCATGACAAGCTGGGATGGGTGAGTTGTGAGGAGTGGGTGAGGTGGGTGTGCACTGGGTGGGTCGCCGTGTGCTGGGCAGCAGGTATAGCCTCAGAGCTCCCAGATTCCAGGTCTGCCCTGGTAGGTGGGGTCAGGTTCTTGACAGCTCCTCTGTCCTTCTGCCTGGAGATAATTTTATAAGTTTTTCATTTTTTTCCCCTTTCTAAAAGAACAGTTTAGTAGAGAATACAACTGGAACCCCTAATTTTCATTTAAAATGAACACAATCGTTGATGAATACCTATTTGAACATGGTCTTTAAGTGTACTTTTACCTGTTATATTTGTAATCATGAACAAAGGTATAGAAGATATTTGAGAAGTATGCTTTTAAAGTTATCTCTCATATTGCTGATCATATGTTAGTGCTGCCAAAAAAAATCTATTAAACAAACAACTTTTGTGTAATCAACTCAAAGAACAGCCACAAGGGTGAGGTTATAGGAAAAGCAGACTGTACAAGATGATGAGTGAGATATTGTTTCTTTGGTATATCACAGAGCCACATGGCTCTAGTGTTTTCTTACAGAATTTCAGGTCACGGTTCAGAAATATCATGTTCTTTTTTTTTTCTTCTTCTTCTTCTTTTTGAGACAGAGTCTGTTGCCTAGGCAAGAGGGCAGTGGTGCAATCACGGCTCACTGCAGCCTCGACCTCCCCGGCTCAGGTGATCCTCCCACCTTAGCCACTCAAGGGTTTTGCCATGTTTCCCAGGCTTGTCTTGAACTCTTGGGCTCAAGTGATCTGCCCACCTCAGCTTCCCAAAGTGCTGGCATGATAGGTGTAAGCCACTGTGCCTGACCCAGAAATGTTGTATTCTTTATTCATTTCTGTTTTTCATAACTGACATGGAGGTATCCACTGGAAACATAGAAGTCTAGTCACAGTGTCACAGTGTTGACCGTGAGCAACTGTGAGCCAAAAATGCCATTGTGCTAGCCTGCTAATAGTAACAGTAAATCCTTGTTTAATATCGACATAGGTTCTTGGAAACTGCAACATTAAGCAAAATGATATACAGCGGCTCCTGAAATCACACCCTTTTGTTCAACGTTGTTCTTTTATAATGTTGTTGCTTTTGTTATATGTTGTTTCACTTGAAGTCCCAGTTTCTGTGAACCAACACTGTTTTGTGAGGACTTATTGTACATATATAAGTACATTTTTATGTGAAACAGTGAGGACAGAAACTGGTATTATAAGTTCAAGATTTACTTGCTAGTTATTTAAGTTTCTGTGTCCCACCTCAGAGGTCATCTGTGTACCTCAGCCACATTCCTGCTACCCCTGGGGGCACTGCCGCTTCCCACCAGCTTCCTGCTACCCCTGGGGGCACTCCTGCTTCCCACTGGCTTCCTGCTACCCCGGGGGACACTCCCGCTTCCCACTGGCTTCCTGCTACCCCTAGGGGCACTCCCTCTTCCCACTGGCTTCCT
>NW_016107368.1:6126452-6182385 GCF_001604975.1 Cebus imitator
GCTTCCCACTGGCCTCCTGCTACCCCTAGGGGCTCTCCCGCTTCCCACTGGCCTCCTGCTACCCCTAGGGGCACTCCCGCTTCCTACTGGCTTCCTGCTACCCCTTGGGGCACTCCCGCTTGCCACTGGCTTCCTGCTACCCCGGGGGGCACTCCGGCTTCCCACTGGCTTCCTGCTACCCCGGGGGGCACTCCCACTTCCCACTGGCTTCCTGCTACCCCGGGGGGCACTCCCACTTCCCACTGGCTTCCTGCTACCCCGGGGGGCACTCCTGCTTCCCACAGGCTTCCTTTGTATCACGCCTTTTAGATTGTGCTTTCTTTGTCCAAAAGCCAATATTGTTAGGAACTTATGCTCTTATTTTTCTTCCTTATAGTTCTAACAGTTGTGGGCATTTTTAGGGAAAAGTTATGCCCTTCATCTTGAGATGTTTTTAATAGACTCCTTAGAGACAAAAATAGTATGTAATACAGACGCGAACATTTACAAGTAAAGCCTGGTGCAAAGGCAATTAGTTCATCAAGGAAGGAACAGGCTTTTCAACTATTGGTTGTCTATATGCAAAAGAATGAACTTCAATCCATAGTCATCACAATATGTAAAAATTGATAAAAATGGATCACAGACTTAAAATCTAAAACCTAAAAACAGAAGTGCTTACAAAAAATTTAGGGTAAAATATCTTTCCCATTTTGGGTTAGAAATCTAAGGTTTCTTAGATAAGACACCAAGAACATGATCCACATGAGAAAAAAATAGAAATACCGGGCTTATTGAAGTTAAGAATGTCTTTTGTCAAGATACTGTTAAGAGAATGGAAATGAAAGCTCCAGAATAGAAGAAGATATGTGTAAATCATATTTTTGATAAAGGACTTGTATCCAAAATTTGTAGAGAATTCTCTAAACTCAATAGTAAGAAAACAAAGCAACTTAATTAAAACATGGTCAAGAGATTTGAGCAGACACTTCACTAAAGAAAATGTAAGCATGGCAAATATGCACGTAAAAAATGCTCAACATCAGTAGTCTTTAGGGAAATACAGATTAAAACCACAATGAGACAATACTGAACACCTACACAATGACTAAAATTAAAGACTGTAATAAGTGTTGACGAGGATGTGGAACATTTGGAACTTTGACTAATGCTAGCATTATTGGTCACTAATACAGAGAGAATACTAACAGTCTGGTGGCTGAAGGATTTCAGTCCTGGAGGATACAGTGGGATTTGTTTTAAATAGGATAAGATACGCCTCCTGCCAGAGCCCCGGGTGTCAGGGAGGAGGAAGTGCACAGGATGAGATCTGATCCAAGGAAATGGAGAGGTGTTGCAGGTACACAGCTGTGACGAGTGAGACAAATGGACCAGTGAGGGCTGGGAAGACAGGAGAGATGGTCTGCATGAGTGTGACTGACTGAGGGATGAGGCAGGGAAGGGGAGTGGTACTGTGGGAACCACCTTTATGGGGAGCGAGAGTTAGCTGCCCCCCTTACCCTCTTGCAGAGTAGTGCTATCTGATGAAGTTGGTGGTTTTCTGCAGCAGTGTTGCTCTGTCCAGATGTAGGCTCAGAAAAGGTTAAAAGGGTGATGGAGTGTACAGAGGAGAGTTTGCCAGCCATGTACAGTGAAAGAGAAAAGGTTCACTGTGAAGAATGGCTGAGCTGTTGCAGCAGTGGGAGGAGGCTGGATGGAAGGGAAGGGAGTGTGAGTAGGCTGAAGGATTGTTGGGGAGAGGAGGCAGGTAGCAGAAGACTCAGCCGACTGTGGCTTACCAAGACCTTGGTGTCATAAGAAGTCTGGGGAAGGCATTGCTGGCCTGGCTCCACTGCTTAGGGATGACAGGGAACTACCAGATATTCCAGCTTGCTGTTTTGCCATCCCCATCATGTGGCTTTTCAGCCATAGCCTTGTCTTCAATTCCTAGCTCTAGGATTTTGTGCTTTATAAACACAGCTTTCCTTGTTAAATAGTCATTAATCCTTTATGCCTACTGTCTTCTGTTTTTTGCTCACCTTCCAACTTCATTGTGTGCACATACCACCTTTTAAACAAGTGTTTGCCTTTGGCATGATTTCTGACTTTAGCCTTATTTCTTCTAGCATGCTATTTCTAATTCATTTATTTGTTCTGTATTTATGTTATTTTGGTCCCTGGTGTTTTGACTTGCTCTGCAATCTTGTTTTTCATTTCAGCGTGTTCATTTATCATCACCTCTTTGAGTCTCATACATTGATTTTATGTCATCTCTAAATTATTTCATAGTAAGCACTTCTGGGAACTTTGTTAAATAAAGGACCGTGTCTTTAGGATGCCATATGTGTGCTTTTGCTGTCCTCAGTGAGGCCTTGTTTGGTTTGGTTTGCTTTCAGGAGTGGGGAGGCTGGCATGTCTTGTCCAGTTACTATGCCATGTCTTTTGTTAATCTCCCACATATTGTCTTTGGGGTATACCTCTATCAGGATTGTTCTTCTGTTACACAGTGAGTGAGCTTCGAGTTGATTCGGGTTGAGGGCTCAGAATTGTTGTTGGTTTTTTGTTTGTTTGTTTGCTTGCTTTTCCTGGTTGTCTGAGAGAATGGGAGGAGAGTAGGCAGGAATCACCCAGCAGGGCGGGAGGCCATTATTCAGCTTTGTAAATGCCTCTTCCCAGGGCTCCCTCCACCAAATCTGCTCATATCTGTTTCCTGTGAGACACACCCTTTGCTTGACCTGCTTTTCCAGCTCAAGACAGGGGTCTGGAATTTTAGGACAGTAGGTCTCTGGTGTTTACGGGCTCTGGTCCTGTCCCCATCCTCCTCATATCTTGCCAGCTTTAGACAAGAAGGATGGGCACAGTCCATGAGCGCAAAATGCCCATAAGTCACTTGGCACCCGTTTGCTGCTCTCAGCAGATGTCAACTCCAGTCATTGATTCCTCATAGACTTCTCACTCACTCACTTCCTACTCAGTTTTCTTGGTCCCACTGATCTTGTTTCATTTATTTTCACTTTTGCCTTACTTTTTACTATACCCTTGCTTAATTGTTGGAGGTGATTAGTGATTAGGTAATTTTGATATTTTTCTTCTTTCCCCAGCTTTCCTCTTATCAAGTAAAAACCAAAATGGCTGTCTTCTGTGGGGCTGCCTGCTGGAAGTGGGGCCTTGTTTCTTAAAAATGTTCCGATTTTTAAACTTTTCGTTGGCTGCCATCACACCCTTTTGTCTTCCCATGGGAAGAGGATGTGATAGTCCCATACTTTTTACAGTTCTGCCCATTTGCCAACTCTGTACCTGGGATGGGCCATGCTTCCCCATGGGACTCCAGGGCAGGGCCATGGTTCCAGTTCCCACCTGCTGGGCCCACACTTGAAATCTCTCTTGTGTGCTCCCAGTCCTGTGCTTCACGCTTATGTGGTGTGAGTGTGCCACTTCCTCTCTCATTGCTCTTTTCATCCCCATCTCTCATTCCTTGCCTCACGGGTTATTCAACTAATTGTTGTTGCTTTTTCTGAGTTCAAAAAGAGTGTCCCTAGACACTCTTTTAATTATGAGATAGCTAAATAGAAAAATCTGCAGTATGTATTTTAAATTTAAATTTGTAGTCAATGCATATTTTGTTTTTAGTGTTTAAAGAATTTTTTTTTTTTTTTGAGACAGAGTCTCACTCCGTCACCAGGCGCCAGGCTGGAGTGCAGTGGCGCGACCGTGGCTCACTGCAACCTCTGCCTCATGGGTTCAAGCAATTCTGCCTCAGCCTCCCAAGTAGCTGGGACTACAGGTGCGCACCACCACGCCCAGCTATTTTTTTTGTATTTTTAGTAGAGATGGAGTTTTACCATGTTGGCCAGGATGGTCTTGATCTCTTGACCTCGTGATCTGCCCGCCTCGGCCTCCCAAAGTGCTGGGATTACAGGCGTGAGCCACTGTGCCCAGCCTAAAAAATTTTTTAAGATACTGACAGTATGGCTTACTTTTAATCTCTGCATTTCAAACAATTTTTCAGAGGTGTACATTGGTAAATCCATTGTTGTTATAAGCCATATTTTGTATAGTGACAGTACTTTGATTGTTCTTGCTGGGAGAACGGTAACTAGTACTTGTCATGTGACCTGTTCTTCTGGAACAGGGTACAGGACAGGGATTGCCCCGTCCGGAACCTACAATTGTGGGCTTAGAACCCTCAGGACACTGGTAAGCTGAGTGAGAGGAAGATGCTGACCTATTCCTTATCAACATACTTATGAGTGCCTGTAGGAAGCTAGTTGGGAGATGTGGATGGGAAGGAAAAAGTGTCAACATTTTAATGTGAATTTCAGTGTATCTTACCTCTAGCTGTGCCTTAAAGTGGTTTGAAATACGAACACTAAAATATATGTTAAAACATGTTTATTTAACTTACAACTTCAGTTTATATTCAGTTTAATAAAGCTGACTACATTAAGTTTATGTGCAAATTTTGTAACTAGGAAGTCTACAGGGGCCAGTGTTGTGAAGTTATCCCACAACATTTTATTATAACAGCTTCAACCAATGTTATTCTAACTGATATTCTATTAATGCTGTACAATGAATATTTTACAAACATTGGATAATTTTTATAAATTACTCAACTGAACCTAAAAGTGCAAAGGTGTGGGTGAATACATTCATTTTATATGTTGTGGGTAGTTTTTCTTGCTGGTTTAGATACAGATTTTAGTTGTTTTATGGTATGCTTTGTTTTTACTTTTGATTGGGATGGGAGAGAAAGATTGTTTTGTTTTTGTTTTTCTTGAGATATGACAGAGTTTTGGAAAACTGACTAGATGTTGGATATATTTTACAAATATAATTTGTTTCCAGTAAGTTAGAGTTGCTTTGCTATGCTGAGAAGAATGGTTCATTCCACTTTCTTAATATGAAACAGTTGCTGACTGGTTCTTTAAATAACACAATCTTCTAACACTGTCCTTTTACAGAGTGATTTTCCCAATGAAGAGTAAGACTATCTAGTTCACCTTTGTAGCTTTAGTTATAGTCAGATATTCTGCTTGTTTTAATTTGCTCATTTTGCTGCTTGTATTCTGTTAAAAGTTACAAAGAAAAAAAAAGGTGGGGGGAGGCTGCTCCACCCTGGCTGATCTCCAGAAGGAGACCCCAGAAAGTACAGGGTGAGACACATGACACATGGCCGCAGGCCCCTCTACCCAGGTTCTGTGCCTTGTGGTCAGTTCCACATCTTTCATGTCTCACTAGCCCTAAAAACTGTAACATAAGATTGAGTTGAGATGGGCCAGCACAGAGAGCAGAGAGTGAGAAGGAAGATCTGCAGCAAAGTGTCAATGAGGCGGAGCGTTATGCACTTTTCCATCACATGGGCCTTGCCGTGTAATTCATTTCTCTCCAGCAACACTTGCCCAATGGGAGCTGACCGCTGTGTGATTTTGTTTTGAACCTTTCTGCCGTTGTCACTGCCTCTGATACCAGATGAGATACCCAGTTGTATTGTTATGCTGATTAAGTCTTGCAGAGGCTCAGCCCTGTCAAAGATAGCTATGAGGAGCCATGGGTCTCAGGTTTCTGGTCTCTGTTAGTGGTAGGTAGCTGACCTTTAGGAATAGCAGGTGACCTGCAGAATGAGACATGACTAATCCGCCACTGATTTACTAGTGCACATGGATGAGGTGGCCACCTTACCGCTCTGAGCCTTCAGTTTTGAGACTTGTCAAATGAAGATAATAATGATAGTGGCCTCATAGGATTCTTTCAAATATTATAGGAATAATGTATTCTATTACATATTACATAGTACCTAATAAGTTCTCAATAATTAGTAGTTATTTATCTGTTAATAATGGTGTTGCTATGCCCAGAATCTTTAAATTTTCATCGTATGCCCTGCTTTTGATAAAGAATATCAGAAACATTCTTGTCTTCATGTCCACTCCATTCTTTGGTCATTTCTAGGTAACATTAAATATTTTTACATATTATTTCTTTTATTCCTGATATTTTACTATCTGTCTGATACCTGGTAAACTTAACCAGATGTTTTGTGTTTCTAACATGCAGATAGTAAGGATTTCCCACTTACATCTTAAGTGTTTTATTAGAACCCTCATTTAATGAAAATATGGAAGCCCAGTTTTTATGAAATGGAGTGTTCACTCTTTATTGTTACAGTTATTACAGTTAATTCAGAAAGGCAAGAAAAACAGTTAATGTGAGGGTGTCACTTTCTTCACTTCTGAAGGAATGTTTTCCATAGTATTGTCTCCATATTTTCCTCCCCTGTTATTTAGTTAATTAATTAATTTAAGAAAGAGTTTTGTTCTTGTTGCCCAGGCTGGAGTGCAATGGTGAGGTCTCAGCTCACTGCAACCTCTGCCTGCCAGATTCAAGTGATTCTCCTGCCTCAGCCTCCTGAACAGCTGGGATTGCAGGCATGAGCTACCATGTCTGACTAATTTTTTTTGTAATTTTAGTAGAGACAGGGTTTCACCATGTTGGCCAGGCTGGTCTCAAATTCCTGACCTTAGGTGATCCACCCCCCTCGGCCTCCCAAAGTGCTGGGTCACAGGCATGAGCCACTGCGCCCGACCTATTTTTTACAGATAAGTGGTTCACATGTTCTTTTTATGTCCTCCTTGATTTGGAAAGAATGAGGGACGATTTTGAACTTTTGGGAAATATCCTCTGAATGTTGTTTAGAAAAACACTGTTTTTTGGTAACAGAAAGATGGGTAGAAGAAAAGATGCTCCTTATAGTGTGTGCTGCTTGATCAGTCTTTGTCCTTGTTGTAGGCAGCCTCTAACTTGTCTGCCTGGTGTTCACACAGTGTAATGCCGCCTGTGGGGTGAGGCTGACCATGTTGACTCGAAAGCAATGGGATGTCACCTCTCAGATAGGTTGTAAAAAGACTATGGTTTCCTTGACTCACTCACCCTGGCAATGCCCTGCCATGTGGCTTACATGTGCAGGACCAAGAAGGCCTGCCAGCCTTTGGGAAGGGAGCCTGGAAGCAGGAGAGCCAGCCAAGCTCTTCCTGAGTTCCTGACCCCTTAGAATCGATGAAAGAATAAGTGTTTGTTCAATCAAGAATCTGCATCAACTAACGAACAAAACAACCAGCTAGCATCAAAATGGCAGTATCAAATTCACACATAACAATATTATCCCTAAATGTAAATGGACTAAATGCCCCAATCAAAAAACACAGACTGGCAAATTGGATAAAAAGCCAAAACCCATCAGTGTGCTGTATCCAGAAAACCCATTTCACATGCAAGGATACACAAAGGCTCAAAATAAAGGGATGGAGGAAGATTTACCAAGCAAATGGAGAGCAAAAAAAAGCAGGAGTTGCAATTCTCATCTCTGATAAATTAAAGCAACAAAGATCATAAGAGACAAAGAGGGACATTACATAATGGTAAAAGGATCAATGCAACAAGAAGAGCTAACGATCCTAAATATATACGCACCCAATACAGGAGCACCCAGATACATAAGGCAAGTTCTTAATGACTTACAAAAAGACTTAGACTCCCACAAATAATAGTGGGAGTTTAACACCCCATTGTCAATATTAGACAGATCAACCAGACAGAAAATTAACAAGGATATCCAGGACGTGAACTCAGACTTGGAACAAGCAAACCTAATAGACATTTACAGAACTCTCCACCCCAAATCCACAGAATATACATTCTTCTCAGCACCACATCACACCTGCTCTAAAATCGACCACATAATTGGAAATAAATCATTCCTCAGCAAATGCAAAAGAACAAAAATCATAACAAACAGTCTCTCAGACCACAGTGCAATCAAGTTAGAACTCAATGCAGAAACTAACTCAGAACCGCACAGCTTCATGAAAACTGAACAACTGGCTCTTGAATGTTGACTGGATAAACAATGAAATGAAGGCAGAAATAAAGATGTTCTTCGAAACCAAAAGAACGAAGACACCACATACCAGAATCTCTGAGACACATTTAAAGCAGTCTCTAGAGGAAAATATATAGCAATAAGTGCCCACATGAGAAGCAAGGAGAGATCTGAAATTGAAACCCTAGCATCAAAATTGAAAGAGCTAGAGGAGCAAGATCAAAAAAACTCAAAACCTAGCAGAAGACAAGAAATAACTAAGATCAGAGCAGAACTGAAGGAGATGGAGACACAAAAAACCCTTCAAAAAATGAATAAATCCAGGAGCTGGTTTTTCAAAAAGATCAACAAAATAGACCACTAGCCAGATTAATAAAAAAGAAAAGAGAGAATAACCAAATTGATGCAATAAAAAACTGTAAAGGGGAATATCACCACAGATTCCACAGAAATTCAAACCATCATCAGAGATTATTACAAACAACTCTATGCACATAAACTGGTAAACCTGGAAGAAATGGATAAATTCCTGGACGCTTGCGTCCTCCCAAGCCTAAAGCAGGAAGAAGTTGAAACCCTGAATAGACCAATAACAAGGTCTCAAGTTGAGGCAGCAATTAAGAGCCTACCACCCAAAAAAAGCCCAGGTCCAGATGGGTTCACAGCCGAATTCTACCAGACATACAAAGAGAAGCTGGTACCATTCCTTCTGAAACTATTCCAAATAATCCAAAAACAGAGAATCGTTCCCAAATCATTTTATAAGACAAACATCATCCTGATACCAAAACCCGGCAGAGATTCAACAAGAAAAGACGTCAGGCCAATATCCATGATGAACATAGATGCAAAAATCTTCAATAAAATACCGGCAAGCCGATTGCAACAGCACATCAAAAACCTTATCCACCATGATCAAGTAGGCTTCATCCCAGGAATGCAAGGCCGGTTCAACATACACAAGTCTATAAACGTAATTCACCACATAAACAGAACCAAAGACAAAAACCACATGATTATCTCAATTGATGCAGAGAAGGCCTTTGACAAAATTCAACAGCCCTTTGTGCTAAAAACCCTCAATAAACTAGGTATTGACGGAACATATCTCAAAATAATAAAAGCTATTTACGACAAACCAAAAGCCAATATCATACTGAATGGACAAAAACTGGAAGCATTCCCTTTGAAATCTGGCACTAGACAAGGATGCCCTCTATCACCACTTCTATTTAATATAATACTGGAAGTTCTAGCCAGAGCAATCAGGAAAGAAAAAGAAATAAAGGGTATTCAAATAGGAAAGGAGGAAGTCAGATTGTCTCTATTTGCAGACGACATGATTGTATATCTAGAAGACCCGTCATCTCAGCCCAAAATCTCCTGAAACTGATAAGCAACTTCAGCAAAGTCTCAGGATACAAAATCAATGTGCAGAAATCACAAGCATTCCTATACACCAATAACAGACTTAAAGAGAGCCAAATCAAGAACGAACTGCCATTCACAATTGCCACAAATAGAATAAGATACCTAAGAATACAGCTAACAAGGAACGTAAAGGACCTCTTCAAGGAGAACTACAAGCCACTGCTCAACGAAATAAGAGAGGACACAAACAGATGGAGAAACATTCCATGTTCATGGTTAGGAAGAATCAATATCGTGAAAATGGCCATACCGCCAAAGTAATTTACAGATTCAACGCTATCTCCATCAAGCTACCAATGACTTTCTTCACAGAACTGGAAAAAACCACCTTAAACTTCATATGGAACCAAAAGAGAGCCCGCATAGCCAAGTCAATTCTAAGCAAAAAGAACAAAGCAGGAGGCATCACACTACTGGACTTCAAACTATACTACAAGGCTACAGTAATCAAAACAGCATGGTACTGGTATCAAAACAGAGATATAGACCAATGGAACAGAACAGAGGTCTCGGAGGCAACATAACATATCTACAACCATCCGATCTTTGACAAACCCGACAAAAACAAACAATGGGGAAAGGATTCCCTGTTCAATAAATGGTGTTGGGAAAACTGGCTAGCCATGTGCAGAAAGCAGAAACTGGACCCCTTCCTGACGCCCTACACTAAAATTAACTCCAGATGGATTAAAGACTTAAACATAAGACCTAACAGCATAAAAACCCTAGAAGAAAATCTAGGCAAAACCACTCAGGACATAGGCGTAGGCAAGGACTTCATGACCAAAACACCAAAACATTGGCAACAAAAGCCAGAATAGACAAATGGGACCTAATGAAACTCCACAGCTTCTGCACAGCAAAAGAAACAGTCATTAGAGTGAATCAGCAACCAACAGAATGGGAAAAAATTTTTGCAGTCTACCCATCTGACAAAGGGCTGATATCCAGAATTTACAAAGAACTAAAACAGATCTACAAGAAAAAAACAAACAAGCCCATTCAAAAGTGGGCGAAGGATACGAACAGACACTTTACAAAATAAGACATACATGAGGCCAACAAACATATGGAAAAATGCTCATCATCACTGGTCATCAGAGAAATGCAAATCAAAACTACATTGAGATACCATCTCATGCCAGTTCGAATGGCGATCATTAAAAAATCTGGAGACAACAGATGCTGGAGAGGATGTGGAGAAATAGGAACACTTTTACACTGTTGGTGGGAGTGTAAATTAGTTCAACCATTGTGGAAGACAATGTGGCGATTCCTTAAGGACCTAGAAATAGAAATTCCATTTGACCCAGCAATCCCATTACTGGGTATATATCCAGAGGATTATAAATCGTTCTGCTACAAGGACACATGCACACGAATGTTCATTGCAGCACTGTTTACAATAGCAAAGACCTGGAACCAACCCAAATGCCCATCGATGATAGACTGGACAGGGAAAATGTGGCACATATACACCATGGAAAATTATGCAGCCATCAAAAATTATGAGTTCATGTCCTTTGTAGGGACATGGATAAACCTGGAAACCATCATTCTCAGCAAACTGACACAAGAACAGAAAATCAAACACCGCATGTTCTCACTCATAGATGGGTGTTGAACAATGAGAACACATGGACACAGGGAGGGGAGCACTACACACTAGGGTCTGTTGGAGGGAAATGGGGGAGGGATGGGGGGGTGGGGAGGTGGGGAGAGATAGCAAGGGGAGAAATGCCAGATATAGGTGAAGGGGAGGAAGGCAGCAGATCACACTGCCATGTGTGTACCTATGCAACAATCTTGCATGTTCTTCACATGTACCCCAAAACCTAAAATGCAATTAAAAAAAAAAAGAATAAGCATTTGTTTTAAACCACTAAGCTTTAGAGTAATTTGTAGTGCACAATAAATACTATTGTTCTTATTATTTTTAAATTATTAGACATGATGACACTATTTTCTTTGTTAAACAAATTACATGATTTATGCTTTACCATGTTCAGTGTCCAGTTGGCCTGGGAAATAATACATAATTGATTTGTTTTTACCATTTAAGAGAGTTTGATTTTTTTTTAAGTATAGAATGTTAAATATAGCCCTTAAGGGGTAGAACCTGTAGATTATCAAGGTATTAAGTTTGATATTTCATCTCAATAGTTACATGATTTGTCTAGTAAGGTAAATATGAAACATATCTCTGGCAAATATTACTGTATCAGAGTAATACAATCAAGACTTTAGGGCTGGTTTATGTATTCATGTTCATTTGACACAAGTATGTATGTGTTATACATACGTAATACATATTATATACCTACTACAAAACCTAATAAAGGAAAACCTACCACAAAATTTCAAAAAGGAAAAGATATCCAGCCTTGTCATAATCCCTGTAATATATTTGTAGATACTAATATGATTTTAAATCAATTGCATATGCTTATATATAATATATAACATATTGTCTATATAAATAACTAGGAATTAGAATGAAAAAGTGCGACACATGTAAGACACAGTTGTTGAGGCATGTTATGGCATGATATTTTTACTGTAGGTAGGTAGATTTCTTACTGCAGCCCTACTAATTGATCTGATACATGTCTGCTGCTACAGAAGAGTCCATTGGATCCCTTCTTTCTATTAGTTTTGTTTCTCTGGACAGTTTTCGTGTACCCCTGGGATAGATGTTATGTTGTAGATCAGGCTGGCCAATACCACTTCTCTTTTATATGATGGGCAGCTATATTTTTAGATTATGAATGTCTTCCATCTTGGGTCACTTTCGTGTGACCCAGGTTGTCTAGCCCACAAAACACACTTATTACTAGGCATCAGCTGGCTGTTTTCCCACTTTGTGCTGTACCGCATCCTCCTACCCTGGCCGTGGACTGTAGGGATGTTGTGTAGACCTTCTTAACTCAGTTGTATCATTGACTAAGACACTGGGCATGTTGAAATGAACTGCAGGTCATGCCAAGTTTCTTTGGTTTTGAACAGAAACCAATGTTGCCACCAAAAGGGAGCTCATGGGAGGCTAAAGGGCCACCAGAGGCTTTCTCGGTGGCGGGAGACTCTAACCTGTGCTATCTAGTATTGTAGCCACTAACCACATGTGACAATTTAAATTTAAATTGACCAGAATGAACTAACAATTAGAAATGTGGAACTTGAGTCATTCTAGTCACATCTAACTGTTCAGTAGCCCCATGTGGCTAGTGACTTCTGTATTATATAGTACAGATTGAAACCCTTTCCACCATCACAGAAACTTCTCCCTGGAAGTACACCTCCAGATAGCCTTATCTAGAGGCCTTCACTCCAATTTACTAGCCCAGCCATTGTTTCCATTGCACTGTTCAAGATGCACACTGAAAAGGAGAGAGAGTTGATTGGTCGGGCTTAAGTCATGTGATCACATCTTGACCATATTGGGTATGAGAGAGGGTTGGACAGGAGAAGCCTCCAGAGGCCACTCAGAGCCACTAGGACAACCACCTGAGTTCACAGCCTCAAGACAGCACTCAAGGGCAGAGGGGTGCACGGTGCTATTGGTGGGAGCTGGGTAAGAATGGATACATGCACACCATGGCAGTCTTTAAAAAAGATTTGAAAGCAAGATTTTGTGTTCCTCTGGTAGGTAACAATACATCTTTCAAAAGATTTTTTAAGAAAATATCGCGCAATGTATTAGCAAATATTTGTTTTTAAATGTGCATGTAAACATGGAAAAATAAGCATAATTTTGTTTTTAATGAATAAGACTTCGGTGTGTCTCTCATAATAATAGTTGAAAAAGCTTTCTATAATAAATATTAATGAAAGCTGTATCACAAAGGTGTTTAATTGTGGCCAGTTTGCTTAATTTGCTCTGGCAAAACATTTCTGATGACCAGCCTTCCTTCCCCATCCCAGTCCTGATTGCTACAGCTTCTTGACCGTAATCCACAAAGAGCCCAAACTAATATATTTCAGGCCAGTTCTGCTGGAGTTGAGCCAATTTGGTTTTTCTCCTTACATATCCCTCTGTCTTGTTGTGCCTGGGCGTGTGTGTTTTTATTGCTTTGCAACAGGCCTTAGGGAATAGGAAGTATTTACAACACTTCACACATTGGTCACAAATAGAAAGTTAAATATTTTTATGGTTTCTGTATGACTGTGACACAATCTAAGATTAGTAAACATGCCGTGTTTGTTCACATAGCCCAATCCTCTTTGACCCTGGTGCTGATGCTTTCATTGTAAAGCGAGAGGAAGTCAATTTTGTAAGCCTCAAGCCCTGATATGTGAAGAAATCTCTTGCCTAAGCTGTCTGACACAGAGTTCCACAGGAATCAATTTGCCGTGGGCTTTATAATCCAAAGCTAGCATTGTGCTGCAGTGTTTCCTCTGACGAGTCAGAGGTCACTTCTAATCATATCAGTAAATGCCCTCAATTCAGTACCCACATAACTTTTAACTTGGAAGTATTTGTTATGAGCATCCCCCTTCATCAGTATGACTTCTTTCTTTGTGCAGTCTTGAGAAGGGAAAAGATGAAGGCAATAAAAAATAAAAAAAACCAAGGGAGTCCATCAAAAAAAAAAAAAAAAAAAAAAAAAAAAGAATAAAAATCTTGGATTTTCCACTGTTAAATGTTACTAAAACATACTTTATAATCCAGATCATAAGGTATGGTCAGTTCTTTACACATTACATTGTAATTGATTGTGAAATGTCAAATAAAGCTTGCTTTTGATTATTTTAATACATGTAAATATAAAAAGGGAGGAGTAACATCTGTATTTTGTATTATTTTGTACTTTGAATTTAGGTTTTTTGGTCTTGGAGAAAAGGGGACAGCAGTCTCAGATTGCTGCCAACGTCCTCCCATGGCATTGAAGGTTCTCATGGCTCCCAAGAGGCAGCAGGGGATACAGGAGATAACCAGATGTTTTAAACACTTACTTCTTGCCTTCTTTGGTAAAAGCTTGCTTCAAGCTTCTGCTAATACAGGTTGCTACTTCAAAGTAAGTTGTGTTTTAAGTAGTATACTCTCAGGAGATTATTACCTAGGGAGAAAAATTCTTTATGTTTTCTCAAAAAGATTAAATGATGGAAAATTAGTAATATTACACTTCAGTATATCTTTATTCTATCCAAGTGATACATAATCATGAAGACATTTTGTTGCATGATGAGAACAGTTTTGCCACTTGTGGTAGTGCCTGCTAATTGCCTACTCATTTTTATTTTCCCTTAGTGAAAGAGCCCTAATATTATTCTCTATGCTATGGCAAAGCACTCAGCAAGGAATCTACATTTCCCAGCCTCCTCCAGGTACACATGGCCAAGTTCTAGCCAGTAAGATGTAAACGGATACTGTTGTCCAGTACTTAATCAGTGGCTTTGAAAATGGAGCATCCTCTTCCCATTCCCCCTTTTTCCCTTCCTGCTATTTGGTTTGCAGACCTGATTGCAGGGCTTCAGTAGCCTTTTTGGACCATGAGGTAATCTGAAGGTTAGAAGATGCAACCTGAATACAGCAAACGAGAAACACTGAGGGAACCTGGTTTCTGACAGTGATCATTTGTGACCTTTATGCAACCCTGAAAAAACTGTTTCCAAAATTTTGTTGCTGACTTCCAAGCTTTCAAAGAAGTAGTTAAAGCAATAAAATTATTATAAAGGGGACCCCGAAAAGGTTGGCAATCCAGTAGCATCATGTAGTGAAGTACTGACTACCAAAAAACTCATTCCCCATATTCACTTGGTAATGCTCATACTTAGTGCACATCATTTGTTAGAAAAAAGAAGCCTTGAACCTCAATGCAAAATCTTTTTTTATTTTTATTTTTATTTTATTTTACTTTAGGTTCTGGGGTACATGTGCAGGTCATGCAGGGTTGTTGCATAGGTGCATACTATAGCCGGCATTTCTCCCCATGTTATCCCTCCCCACCCTTCCCACCCCCTGCTGTCCCTCCCCTAGCCTCCCCGCAGCTGCCCCCAGTGTGTGATGCTCCCCTCCCTGAGTCCACATGTTCTCATTGTTCAACACCCGCCTATGAGTGAGAACATGTGGTGTTTGGTTTTCTGTTCTTGTGTCAGTTTGCTGAGAATGATAGTTTCCAGATTCATCCAAGTCCCTACAAAGAACATGAACTCATCGTTTTTTATGGCTGTGTAGTATTCCATGGTGTATATCTGCCACATTTTCTTTTTAAAAGAATTCAGAACATACCATATGAAATCACTGCTATTATAAATAAACTTGATCATGATATGAGCGAAAGCATTACATTTTAAAATGTAGCTCCACTAAAAGGAATTGAGGCCTGAGGAGGAAATGTACACAATGAGCTTGGAACATTTTGTGACACCAGATAACAGGAAGTTATCAATGACTATTTTAGGTCACATCAGAAGGGCTTCAGAGCCAATCTAAGTAAGTCCTCACTGGTCAAAGTTGGGGTCGTTTGACCATCAATAAAGATCTTAACTTCAGTGGGTTGTCGTGCATCAACTAGGTAAAAATCTCTAAGTTAATTATGATTTTCAAAGATTAAAAACTTACTGTTCAGTGTTAGAGGATGCTAGGGAACCACCTTGTGATTTTGAAAACTAGTGAATAAATGAAAAGAATCAACCACTTATAAACGAGAAACTCATTTTAATATTATTTACAGATCACAAGCGAAAGAAACAAAGATATCCATTTTGAGTGTTTTCATTCTCTTATTTTGTCTGTGGCTTCAGTCAGTGAGTCAAAGGCATCCACTTCCAGAATCTTGAGTACCAAAGAAAGAAATCGATTTGAATGTGAACAAAGTGCAAATATTTACAGTTCTCACTCCTGCCCTGGCACACAGCTTTACCACATCACACAGAAGCAGCAGTGACTCTTGCCTCTCTCTCCCTCCTGCACCTCCAGACTTTTTACTAGATAAGTAAACAGTTTTGAAATTCTTTGTCAGTTTTTCTAAGCATTATTGGCATTCGTCATTTACCTATAACATAGCTTATTGTTTGTTTTCATCACATTATCTGTTTAATGCCACAAAGAAGGAAACATCCATACCTGATAGATTTATCTTCTCCACATACACATGTCCCTGAAAGAATTCATTAAGCATTCAATAAGTAGGTAATTGGCATTTAAAATGCTAAATATTTACATAGAAATTGTGGTAGACTGTTACATAGCAGTTTATGACTTTTCCCAGCCATTTTATTAATTTGTGGGGAAATTGGTTGGAGCTTCTGAATGGGCTAGCTAAGAGCAAATTATTATTTTTCCCATTTAAAAATGATAGGTTCTCAGTATTCAAATATTTGCTTTTCAGTGGCTTTTAAAACACAGAAAATTTGTTACAGAAACCATGATGAGTATTCTCTATACATTGTCTCATACTGTCCACGAACTGAATTTTACCAGTCTGTGACTGCACCTGCAGGGATCTCTTTCTCCTTCCCATTCAGCCCAGTCACCCCATGACCTCCAATCATGCACACCTGCTCTGTTCTGAATCTCGGTTTCCTGCGTCTCACTCTGCAGCATCCTAACCTTCCAGTTCTGCTCAGATCTCATGAAGACTTCAGCCTGGGAACACTTTCACGCTCTGTCGTTATCCTCTTTTCCTCTCTTTTCTCCTCACACAGCTTAGATTTCATAGTTCTTTGTGATAATCACTTTCTTACAAATGACCTTAGCTACCTTCCCACTAACCTCATGGGGGAATTGTAAGGATTAAATGAGTGAATACTCTTGGAGTACTTGGGAGGATTTACATAGTAAATCTGCTTAGCAGTGTCAACTGTTGGTGTTACTTGGTTCTCTCCTGTCTGACAAAGTTCCAGTCTCTCTCCTTCTACCCCACCACCAAGTGGCTAGAAGTTGTTGGGGATGGAAGATAATCATGCTAACTCATCTCCTGATCACGTTTCAAATGTGTAATTAATTTCGCCCAACAACACTGCCATACTTCCTAGAATATTTGCTTTTCCACTTTCTGAACTGTATGTTCAAATCACTTTCCTCCATTCATCTGTACTTCCTGATGTTCTTGGTACAAATAACAGGAAGTCCTAGTTCAGCTGGCTTAAACCATAAGACCTGTATTATTACAAGCAGTCACAAAGTAAGACATCTTCAGGATTGGTAAGG
This sequence comes from Cebus imitator, assembly GCF_001604975.1. NCBI lineage: Eukaryota > Metazoa > Chordata > Mammalia > Primates > Cebidae > Cebus > Cebus imitator. The sequence continues at coordinate 6,143,894 of NW_016107368.1, forward strand.
TCAGCAGCCTAGTGCTGTCTTTCTGCTGTGCCATCTTTAGTTTGGAGACTTTGCCCTTGCCACCTTCCATCATGGTGGCTGCCATAGCTCCAAGTATCACATGTAGAGGTGACAGCATCCTGGAAGAAGACCTGCGTATTACCGAATGTCTTTATTTCAGTGAAAAATATCTTTCCTAGATGACCCCTGGCAGACAGCTTTATTGAAGGATGGGTAGGGTGAATGGTGATAGGAAAAGTGGCTTATAAAACGTGATTGGCTGCAGCTGAGAAGCTGAGCCTCAGTGAGCACCTGTCCAGGTCTTGCTGACATTTGTCTAAACAGTCTCCCTAAGTGATCTTACTCAGGACTCTGGCTTTGAATGCCTCCTGTATGATACTAATGATTGGTAAACCTTTTTTTTTTTTTTTTTTTTTTGAGACGGAGTTTCGCTGTTGTTGCCCAGACTGGAGTGCAATGGCACAATCTCGGCTCACTGCAACCTCCGCCTCCTGGGTTCAAGCAATTCTCCTGCCTCAGCCTCCCCAGTAGCTGGGATTACAGGCATGCACCATCATGCCCAGCTAATTTTTTGTATTTTTAGTAGAGACGGGGTTTCACCATGTTGACCAGGATGGTCTCGATCCCTTGACCTCGTGATCCACCCGCCTCGGCCTCCCAAAGTGCTGGGATTATAGGCGTGAGCCACCGCGCCCGGCCTTGGTAAACCTTATTCTCTGTGTCCAGTCTCACACATGCCTGCTCCACTCTTACGTGTAAAAGATACCTTATCCTTACCAGCGCTCAGCTTCTCCCTCCGCTCCATTCTTGTCAGTGTTCATAATATGTGACACTCACACACTCAGGCTAAAAATCTACCATTAAATTGATTTTCCTTTCCCCCAACATCCATTTCCCTAGCAGTTCCAGACAATGCTTATTGCAAGCCCTCCCTACATTGCCCTATCTCAGTCCAAACTGCCATCCTGTTACACTTGGGTGACAGCAGTAGCTGCCTACTGGGCATCTTGCCCTGATTTTGCCCCTATTATCTCTTCTCCCAAAATCTTACAAATGATCTTTTTAAAGTGCAGATCAAATTATGCCACTTGCTGCTCAAAACCCACCAGGGCCTTTGTGTCACTTTGCCTAGGATGAAATGTAAACTTCCACTCTACCTACCCAAGCTCCTGTCTTGCTACTCCTCATATCCTTTCCTCTGAGCCACAGTAGTCTCCTTCCTCTTCAGTGGGCCATATGCTGCCTTACCTTTGTCTCTTTGTACCAGCTGAGCTCATCACTGGGTGTTCTTTCTGATCTTCATTTGGATGTGTGGTTATCATTCAGACATTGGCCTCAACTTTATCAAGCAGGCCGTCTCCAACCACCCAATCTAAATTAGTCATCTAGTGTGCTGTCTCAGAACTCTTTTCCCTGCCTGAAATTCTCTCTGCAACACTCGTCACAGTCGCTTCTCTCTGGCCCACATGCTTGCTTCTTGGCATTTGTCTTTGCTCCCCTCCTGCAGAATGATTAAATTTATATCAGAGATGGTCTATCTTGCTCAGCCTGTGGGTTCAGCACCTAGGACAGTGCCTAGCACTTGTTAGGTTACTCAATCAATGCTTTATTTATTGAACTTAAATAAGTTTTATTTGCAAAAAGTAAAACACATAAACTCCCAGTTTCATCTGACTTTTTAAAAGAGAAAACTAGTAGCACTGTTACTGCATCGTTCATCTTTTTGGAGAGTAAGTAATAGAAACTGGCTCTGGCTACCTGAAGTGAAAAAGAAATTTATTGTAAGGCTTCTGAAATCAATAGATGGATAGATATTGAAGCTTAGAGCACAAACTGGAATCCAAGAGCCCCAGAGCTAGACAGTCTGCACCGTGGCAGGTCTGCACATCACTGCTCTGCGATCTTTGTGATCTTGGCCAATCTCCATGCCATGAGGTTGCCCATTCAGACTTTCAGTCCTGGGAAACAGCATCCAGCAGGCCAGACCTGATGTAGATGCTTGTCCAACTGTGTCAGGGCAGAGAAGGCAGCACTGGCTCCTTGGCTTCAGTTGCAGGTCTCCTTTACTGACCAAGGCTGATACAGTAGGGAGAGGACTGGCCAAAGGGGTCTCCAAAAGCAAGACCAGGATTTTAATAGAGGCAGTGGATGTTGAGCAGCCAAAGCATGGCCAACACTGAAAGCATTTGGGGAACTTGTTTTGAAGGTTCTCTCTGAGCTTGTTGGAGTTCCACCACAAATAGTACAAACATCTACCTACCTCCTTCATCTTCTTAGTTCATCACCATAATTCTCCCTCAAATCTGTGAGGAATCAAAATGGAGTCACTGGTGTTAAAAAATAATAATTACCCTGACAAATAGAACTGAGAAGGCTGTGAAAAGAGTGTTCTCATGCCATCACAAAACACTCTGAAGAAACCAGAACCTTACATAACAGCCATTGCAACCTTACACAAAAGACACTTCTGCAAGGATGTCTGTTCAACTGCCTGTCCAATCTCAGGCTGGTGTCACTTGTTATTGATCTTTGTAGCCAAAGATAATTATTTCAAAACAGTTATGTAATCTTCCTCATTTTTTCTTTGAAAACCTTTGTCTTCCTTTATCTCCCCGAATATGCACATAGTTTACTATGGCATGCGTATTCCCATTGCAATGCTTTATTCCAAGGTTTCTTTCAGGGACCCTCTCTGTTTTTTATTTAGGTTGACAAGCTCAAATCTTCATTAGAGAATGACAGTCCTATACCACCGTTTCTCAGAAGATGCTCTCAGATGCCCAGTGGCTTCTTGTCCCCCTCAGAGTAAAGAGTAAACCCCAGGTCCTTTAGGACCCACGGGACCCACAGGATCTGGCTCTGCTATGCACTTCAGCCACAACTGGACCTCCTTGTGCCCCACAAGTGAATCAGTTGCAATTCCTACAAGACCTGTGCCCCACATGTTCCTCCTGGAGATGCATTCCCAACACCTGGGTGGGAATCCATGCTTCCTCCTGCCTCAGCTCCAGTGTCGCCTGCTCAGAGCCCCTTCCCTGCCATCCTGTCTTAACTGTGCCCACCCCCACTCCATCTCCGCCTGCTCTCTTACTGTCTGTATTGTTTTGCTTATTGCGGGGCTTCCCATAAGAGTATTGAATACCAGGGGCCAGGGGCTTTGTTTTGTTCATGGATGTATTCATGTACCTAGAACAGGGTCCCTCCACAGTGATGCTTCAGTGAGTGAACAAATGGGTTGTCATCTGTGAAATTAGTTTTAAAGGAGGAATTCCAGAATGGTCCTAAACAACAAGTAGACAGCATGTGAAGTGATGATTGCAATTACTTATTTGGTTATGTAAATTCTGTTGCTTTAATTGAAGAGAATTATCTCCCCACCTCCTGTTTTAGAGCAGTAGGTTAGTAGATCCTGCCGCCTCTTTGAGCTGAATGTCGGAGCCTCTTAGAAATGCAGAACCTTAGGTTCACCTCAGACCCACTGAATCAGAATCTCCCAAGTTGACACAGCCAAGGCAAAAAGCCTTAGAAATCCCCTTCTGTCTTCTAAGAATTCACACATTAGAAAGGGAAGGGCAGTGGCCAAGGCACTTGCTTTCTTCGTAGCATAATAATGCAGCTTTGGAACTCGGTTTCTGCTTGCTGATCTGGACATATTATCATGTAGGTACACCTAACTTCACATAGTACCTTTGGCTGGTGGGGTGTTGAAATGACAGAAATATTACAGTTGCTTTTCTGTGGAAGGAAAAGTGCAGTAAATTCACTACCCCTAGGAGGGTTTGAGGCACTTGTTTTTTAAAATTTATTTTTAACTGACAAATAATTGTATATTTATGGGCACAATGTGATAATTTTGTTTTTGTTTTTATATTTTTAGAGATAGATCTTGCTCTGTCACCGAGGCTGGACTGCATTGGTGACATCATAGCTCACTAGATCATCTACCTCCTAGGCTCAAATGATCCTCCTGCCTTAGCCTCACTGGTTAGCATGCCATGCCTTGCTGGTTTTATATTTCTGTGTGTGGTAGAGACAGAGTCTTGTTATATTGGCCAGGCTGGTCTCAAACTACTGGGCTCAAGCTGTCCCCCTGCCCCAGACTCCCAAAGTGCTGGGATTACAGGTGTGAGCCACCACTGCACCTAACCATGGTGTATCAATCTATGTAAACATTGTGGAAAGAGTCAATCACACTAATTAACATATCCACTGCTTCACCAACTTATCTTTTTTTCATGTGGTGAGAATGTTCAAAAATCATACGGTACATACTATTAACTATGGTTGCTATGAGGTCTTTCTTCTTTAGTGAAAACCTTGTGAGCTATCCTGGAATTACCAGCTTATCTTCACATTTCTCCTCATACAATGGAGTACCTGCAGGAGTGTCCTGAGAATGTGTTACTTGCTGATGTCTTAATCCCTGAGTAAATGCTACAGCCCAGGGAGCCTCAGAGCAGATCCTGGCCAGGAGTCAGGGCTCTGCGTTGCAGGCAGTTGGGATGGACAATGTGAGTTTGAATAGTTTTGTAGACTGCTGTCACCTTAAATGCATTAGGGCTACTTGTTAGACTGAAACAATTGTAATTTCACCAAAGAAAATTCTGTTTTTTAATTCTGCTTAATTTCATCAATCACTAAGACTGTTTAGAAATGGCACTTTAGTAATCCTGAATTCACATGCCTAAGGGAACTGGCAGATTATATGATCTAATCTAGTAAAGCAAACCTTGTGTGAAACAACTGACAGAAGTAGGATACACTACCTTCACTTTTACCTAACTCCAAATTAATATTGGAGTTTGATATTCAGAATTAAGAAAAGGTGGATTGAAGCAGTTTTTTTTTTTCTAGTTCTTCTCTTTATATTTGGAGTTTACAGTCTGATGGCAGGCATGGCATGCTAACCAAGGAGGCTCAGACAGAAGGATCATTTGAGCCTAGGAGGCGGATGCTACAGTGAGCTATAATTGCATCAAGATTTCAGTGCCATGTCTCAGCTTGTGGATTGAGATGTAGTTTTGCAATAAACCTTGATTTCCTTAACTAGCAAGAGTACTGAGTTTCATTTAGTTTAATTATAGAAAATGCCTTTTAATAAATTTGAGTACTTTAGAGCTGGAAATGAATGTTGGCATAAAAAGTTTTGTCATTTGGGGTAACTGTTCCTGAGGTATTTGTAAAAATCTTAGATTCCATATCTGTCATGTTTAGTTGTCCGATATTGCGCTAAAACTTCCATTTGTAAAGTTCTTTGCTCATAGTGTCATTAGTAATTAAGAAAGGCAAACTGAACAGATTATAGTATTTTTAAAAAGCTTAAATCGTGAATTTTGCATGCCTAATGGGTGGAGGGGACATGTTGCTTTCAGTTGCACACGTGTAAAAATATAGTTCAGGCCATCAGTCTTAGATTTCTGCAAACTAAGATAATTTCTTGCCAAACAAATGTTCTAAAAGTTAAAATTTCATTAGGAATGAGTGAATGAAATCATGTATTTGTGTAATCATTTAAAAATGTCCCTTTTAAGAAGTAGTGTTGGGAATACTTTATACCCTATGCAAAAATTCACACAAAATTGATCAAAGACCATAGCATGAGAGCTAAACGTGTACAACTCTTAGAAGAAAGCGTGAAAAAAAAGCTTTATGACATTGGATTTGGCAGTAATTTCTTGGATATGACACCAGTAACACAGGTAACAAGAGAAAAAAGAGATAAATTGGACTTCACCAAAATTAAAAATTTTATGCATCAGACACTATCAACAGAGTGAAAAGGCAACCCATGGGATGGGAGAAAATAATTTGCAAATCTATATCTGATAAAAGATTAATATCCAGAATATATAAAGAACTCCTATAACTCAACAAATAAAACAACTCGACGCAAATTAAAAATAGGCAAAGGACTTTAAATAGACATTTCTCCAAAGACAATATGTGGTTGGCCAATAAGCATGTGAAAACTTGCCCTTTGTCACTAGTCATTAGGGAAGAGACGCTCAGCATCTCTGGTCACAATGAAATTGTTACCAAAACACCAGGGGTTCAGTCTAGGTCCTCTTGCTCAGCACAGAAAGCCAATCACTGTCACGACAAGTATTGCCAAGAAAGAAGGCTTTAATTGGGCTGCTGCTGCGGAGATGGAAACTCAGCATCAAATTCATCTCCCTGACCCACTAAAACTAGAGGTTTATATAGCAGGGAAGAAATGTAACTGTATAAGAAATCAACAACTAGGGAGGGGCAAGCAGTCATCTGGCGTGATCAAAGTCCTTTGATACTTTTTTTGGAAGGCCTGAAGGTCCTTTTCTGAGAAAGAAACTCAGATAAAGGTTTCAAGCTTAACAGCAGAAGGGTCAATTTCTGTGTTTATGCAAAAGAACTGTCTATGGGACTATTGGGCAGGTGTCAAAATGCTACTGCACACCCATTAAGATGGCTACTATCAAAAAAACAAAAAATATTTAAGTGTTGGTGAGGGTGGAGAGAAATTGGAATTTTTGTTTTCTGTTGGTAGGAATGTAAAATGGCTTCGTGACTATGGAAAACATTATGGTGATTTCTCAAAAGATTAAAATTACTGTATGATCCAGCAGTCCCGTTTTGTGTAAATTGAAAGCAGAATTGAAAGCATAGTCTTTTGTACATCCATGTTCATAGCAGCATTATTCACAATAGCTAAAAAGTAGAGCAACCCACGTATCCTTCCATGGATGAATGGGTAAGCAAAATGTGGTATATATGTACAGTGGAATGTTATTCAGCCTTAAAAAGGAATGGATATCTGACACATGCCACAACAGAGGTGAATCTTGAGGACATTATGCTAAGTGAAACAGGTGAATCACAAAAAGGCAATACTGAATGATTCCATTTATATGAGGCACTAAAGTAGATGACTTGTGATGTCATCCAAAAAGGTCAAGTCCTAGATGCAGTGTTAGTGGGTGAGCCACCAAGGGTTTTCCACTGGTTCCTGTGATTCATTGTTTTCCGTGGGTCAGAAAGTTAGCTCTCTTATGCACCATACCTGTAGCCTCCACAGCGGGCCTGCCAGCAGCCTATTGTGTTGACATCCAACTTATGGAACAAAGTATCCTGCTGTGTGCCCCTCAGCTTAAGGGAGTGAGCCTATTTCATAGTATTAGTTACCACCTACATGACCGTCACTTTGTTAAGTTTCTGCAAAAATCCTCATACCTGCAGAGTTATATATAAATGGAACAATGTGATGAATGAATGTGAACTTCAGGGACTTGCAAAGTGTTGTTTCTGTTGAATAAAAAGTGCAACATTAACAACACGGGTTACATTAGTTAATTTTGACCAGTCTACGTTAAACTTTTCCCAGAACACAAAAAAGAACGATTTCCTAATGTGCTTATCATGAATAATATATTCGTTAAGTTCTTCAGTCTCATCAAAATTCTCATCAACTCTGTGAGTAAATATAGTTATCTGAGTTATATTTAAATCTGTGTTCTAATCAGCTGCCGTTGGAAGCACCATAAATAGGTTGTCTTTTCCATGCAGCGTATCCCATAAGTTCTCAGACCTATCTTTACTACGCTGAGCAACATCACTGTCAACAGTTATATTTAAATTTGTCAATGCTTCATTGTCTTCAGACACATATTTTCCACCATATCGAGTCAACACTTGCATAAACTTGCAATCTCTAACTGCTTGGGCAGCTTAAACACGTAATAACTGCATTTTGCAGTAGCATTATCATTGTATTTGTTTGAAAACAATCTGCATTGAAAATATTAGTCCTTTTACAGTTCATTCAGGGTTTCTTTTTCTAAATATTATCTGTTTTCTAAATATTAGTTATGGTTCTTTAATGCGGTTTGCTTAATAAGGCATCTTAAGCTCTGTTCTTCCAATTGAGGCATACTTTGTTAAACATGTGCCTTTCGTGGTCTTTAATTTTTTCCACTTTTCATAGAGATGTGAACAAAAAATGATTTTGCTTTCCTTTAAAGAAAAGAACTGGTGTAATGCTTTATGGGGTTTTGCAGTAACGGAGAGTGGTGGAGACTGGCACATGAAAGAACATTTTGTCTAAAAGGCACAGCTGCAGTTGATACAGGTGGAAATCAGTATTTAAGATACAATCCCCCATCTAGTTCTAAATGTTGGTAGCTAATGCAGAAAGAAAAGTTTTATATTTTGTGGGCCAAGTGAAACCCAGTGAGCTTGTGTAAGATGGTGTCAGTTTGCTTTTCCTGCTCTGAAAGGGGACAGTCAGCGGCTCCTCTGCCTCCTGGCACAGACGTTGTAAGGGTGAGATTTAGGCGAACACTGATGTTGCAGCTGTTTTTGTATTCTTCTTGGTAGACATTGAGGCTAGACCTGTGTTACCTACTTTTGCCTAACTTTGTGTTTGATGAGATCCCATCCTCATCACTGGAAGATACTGGAGTGAATATGTAGACGGATCTAGTGAGTTCGACCATCTTCAACAAAACAGGCATCTTTTGCTGCAGAACTATTCTGACCCTAAGTTTACCCTAAATCATGCTAATATACCCACTGTGTTCCCTTGACGTTGAAGAGTTAATCAACTCCCGAAGTCCCTAAAGTAGTAAGTGGTAATGTCAAAACCAAATACATGGCTCTTACTCCACACAGAGTGGATTTTCCTCACCAACTGGAAGAGAGGGGTGTGTTTGTGGGAGAGAGCATATCCAGGAAAGTAGATGACTGAGAAATAACTACCACCAGGGCAAAGCCTATTTTCATGAATAATTATCTGGTTTTATTTTTAAATTAAAATGTGTTTACAATTTTTACCATAAAGGATTCTTTAAAAGAATATGAGTTGAATGTCTCAGAATTTAAGTTTTATTTAAGCTGAAAGAAGAATGCCAAGCTTGATGAAACTCTGCCTTTCTGGTCAGTGGACTTACTGGCTGGTACTGCCTGTCCACTGCTGTTCACCTTATGGTTACTGACACGGTGATGACCGTGGATTGGACTCAATCCACGGGTATGCCAAAGAGGTTGCAGATTATACGCAGTGCCAAAATCACTTAATAAGGATGTAAGGCTCTCGAGTCCTTTTTTGGTGTTATTAGTTTTATAAGTGAATTAAGAAATTAGATTCTGTTCTGAAGTAGTTTTCCAGCTACTCATTTTAACATGTAAATTTCTGGCCCTGATCTATTTTTATAAATGAAGCTATGAAACACTGAAGTGTTCGAACTAAAAGATAATCAAATCATTGCCTTTTCTCTCTCCTTCACCCTTCAGGGGGGACACAGCGATTGCCACGTGCCATTGGAATGTCCCTGGCCAAGGAGCTCATATTCTCTGCGCGAGTCCTCGATGGCCAGGAAGCCAAAGCAGTGGGATTAATCAGCCATGTTCTGGAACAGAACCAGGAGGGAGACGCTGCCTACAGAAAGGCCCTGGACCTGGCGAGAGAGTTTTTACCTCAGGTATTTCTCATTAGAGTTTATTTTTTCTTCTTTTAGGAAACTTTATAACGCTTTGACTAAAACAGCAGTCATCTTGCATACCGAAGAAGCCCTGGCTTGCATCCAAGTAAAGGGATGCATGGGCTCTGTGAAACTGGAACTGTTACACGAGCTAAACGTTACAATCCTGTGGAATTCAGGTGAGGCTTTGAAGATGCTCCACGGGTCTTATCGTAGCCACACTTTGATAAAATAGCCCTTGAACAACACTTGTCACGTGCACACAACTTCCTAGCAAGGTGTTTTAATTTGCTCACCAGCTGAGCACTCTAAGGGAACGCGTAGCCATGGAGAGAAAGAGTGATAAGGCTGGCTGTCACACTGGGCCACCCCAAACCAAAATACCTTGAAATATGCTGTTTTCTAGTAAGGGACCGTAGTCTGTTGTGCCAGAGTGGGCTTTCGTTGCAGTGGCTTCACTTGAAAAGTGAAAAGCCTGCTTGAAAAGCAGCAGTTGTTGTCTTTCTGCATGTGTGCTCATGGTGGTATAGGCATCGTTTTAACTCCTTTGTGCTTCAGTCTTTCTGCATGTGTGCTCATGGTGGTATAGGCATCGTTTTAACTCCTTTGTGCTTCAGTCTTTCTGCATGTGTGCTCATGGTGGTATAGGCATCGTTTTAACTCCTTTGTGCTTCAGTCTTTCTGCATGTGTGCTCATGGTGGTATAGGCATTGTTTTAACTCCTTTGTGCTTCCTCACAAGTATACTTTCAAAATCTAGAACACGTCTTGTATGGCTGACTCATGAGTGTTATCAGCGGCCATGCACTGACAGTCCTGTTTTAAGTGATTCTTTTTGTCACTTGTTCAAATAGTTTTCAAATATGCCTTTGGTCTGAAATCACAAGATTAAAGGGCTTTAAATTAAGTGAAAGAGTCTTATTTTGCTTTGTAAACAGTAGTGACGTTTCTTTATTTCTAGTGAACTGTGAAGTTTTATAACCCCTTAACCATTTCTAGAGTCAAAATAATTTTCTCTCTAACTCAGGATTGCTTAACTCAAATAGGATTCGTAACGTTTTTGTGGGCTGTGGATCTTTTTGGGAATGCTATGAGATCTATCTTTCAAAAAATCCTTGAATGCTTACATTTGTTCAGAGTTTTGCATTCAATTTCAGAAAGTGTTCTTGGCATTCAGCACAGGAGCCTTTGCTGACAAACCAGGCCCCACTCTGCTGGTATGCACCTGCTGAATCGGTTTTTAAAACCACGCTGCCTGGTGTTGATGCTCCTGGTCCTTCTTAATTAACTTAGGAGCTGTTAGCTCTTTAAGAGAAGGACCGTTATATAATTTATTCCCATAAAAGGTAATGGAGACCTGTACACTCAGTAGATGCTCAATAAGTATTTGTTGGATTGATGGAGAGAAAGCAAATAAAAAAATATTTTTGCCTTAAAAGGAAAAGACTCACTACAAACTTATTCTCGCCAAATATTAGAGAAATCTCTACCTAAAGAGAGATTAATGGTACAAGTATCAGGAGAGTAGTAATTTGACTGAATATTGGTGTTATAATTTACATTGGCTTAAAACTTTATGACCAAGACATCTCAGTTGAAAGACAGGGGCATGTTTAAGAAAGGTTATGGCAGAATTCCAGTTCTGATGATCTGCAGCACCCGCTCCTGGCCTCTTGACACAGATGTTCAGCCCTCTGCTTCAGAACTCCCTATAGGCAGCTTATTATCCCTCAGGGCCTGACTTGCTCTGTCTCCCATGATGCTCCTGTGAGCACCATGCAGCAAATGCCACCACTGTTCACACACTGCCCTGCCCAAGAACGTGGGCACTGTCGTCCCCTCCCTCCACCCCCGCCCCTCCTTTCACTACCAGCATGTCGAGCTGCATCCCATCCTGTGGTCACCCAGCTGTCATCACAGTCCCTGTGAGTGTGCCGGTCTCACCTTTCATCTGAAGGACACTCCTCTGAGAACGTTGATTGTTAAAATTAATTTTACTCCAGGTCAAACAAGCGTATAAGCAGATGTTGAGTTACTTCAGAAAATATGTGACAGGAAAATTATATGTGCAAGTTACCAAATGAAGTTTGAGTGGAATCATCTTTCTATGTTTGTTACTTTGTTGCCAAATGATTAGTCTTCCAAGTAACTGAAAGCCTCTGTAAAATTAGCATTTCTAGGTGATATCTGTATTATATATTACTTCCATTTATCTGAGAAGAAAGGCTTGTAAAGAAGAAAAGGCATTGGTTTTATGTTTTAAAGGGGAAACAAATTAAATCAAATACTATCTCTAATAGCATTTTGAATTTTCCTGTTTTTCTCATGGTTTTCTAAGTCTTACTTCCCAAAGTGTGGTGTGTGGACCAGCAGTGGGTATCTCCTGGCAGCTTATTAGACTTGCAGAATCTCAGGCCCATCTCAGACCCACTGAGTCCACATCTGCATTTTAACAACAGGGATAGGGATTTGTGTGCGTCTAGGATTTGACAGCCACCTTTTCTTCGTCAGTAGGCGATGAAAATTGAAAACTTAGAGGAGCACACAGTTTAATAAAATGGACTGATGATCATGAAAAAATGATGTTGGTGTCTGCCACACATGCACATCACAATGGGAAGAATTATCAATAAGATACTTGTCTAACAACTATAGCCTTGGAAATTGTGGCCTTTGAAAAAGACCTGTCAACATGATGTGGAAGAAAATTTAGATAGGTCAAATTTAATAATAGAAACTCCTTGATAGGAAAACATGTCTTTTCATGCATTCATCCATGTCACATCCAAGAGTACTTTGCTGTGTCTGTTGTTTAGGGCCTACCTTGTGATGAATTCACATTCATCACCCATAAATGGTATTTTAGGACTTTAAAATGTGATCAAATAACAAAATTCCTTCTGAGGGATTCTGGTTTTTCTGTAGGCTAGCTTGGTAAGAGTTTGGCTTCTACAAGACAGAGGTAACGTTTTCCTTCTCAAAGCAGATACCCAGTTCATTCCCCTGTGACTCTTCTACATCCTGAAAGACTTATGTAGACTTCAAATGTATTTGTGCTGTGGGAACACTGCCTAGAGGACACTCTTGATTAATCTACCATCATTGCTGTTAGCTATCAAGCTAATAGAGGAAAGATAGAGAGCTAGTGTCTGAAACAGATGATATCAGAGCCCTACCTTAATCAATAGCAGCAGCCTCATCCCAGCCCGAGCTTCTGTCAAAACCTCTTATGTGTTGAGGCAAAAGACTTTGTCTCCTTTTCCTTCCTCTACTTAACTTCTAGGATGTGTTGCAGAAGAAGAGCAAGCTCACAGCTGGACTACCTGCTGACCTTTAAGGATCTGGAGTTTGCAGCATAACGGAACACTGTGGAATCTAAATAATATGCTGATGGCAATTTTCCATCTAGTGTCTGACTGTGCCATTGTTGGCTGTGCCATGGATCCAGTGGTGGGAATTTCTGAATCTTACTGAGATATACAACATAATTTGCATAAACAATAAAGTCTGCTTCTTTAATTTGATTTTTAGGGACCTGTTGCAGTGAGAGTGGCAAAATTAGCAATTAATCAAGGGATGGAGGTAGGTTCCTTAATGCTTGAGTTTGTTTTTGGAATGGAGAGTGGAGATTTAAATTAAATGAATCATGTTTAGACTTCTACATTTTTTTTTAAAGTTCTAAAATATGGCTGTTTAAATGCTACTATTACTGAAAGCTACTGAAGTTCCTTGCAGCTACATCATTGATTTCATTCTTATAGTTATTGCTAATTCAATATCATAATCACAGAATTCAGTAATTTTACCAGTGCCCTGAAGCTTATGATATGCTCATTGTTTTTGCCATCGAGTTAACAGATTTATTGTCTAGTAGTTCATAGAAAACCAAAAGAACAGGGCATTCCGTGTATTTTTACCATCGGTATTATATTATATAAAACATTCCAAGGAGAACTCCTAGCTCTCTCCACCTTTAGCTTCAATGTGCTCTCTGCAGGGACGCACACATAATGCAAGGCAAATGCATTGTGTGTCCTCGGGGTACCCCAGGGAGATGACTGCAAAAGAGTAGAGGCCCCAGGCCAGGGAGGAGGGGGTGGTGCACATACCCATTTATTTGATTTTTCATGGTAGTTGTTATATTTTGGTTAAATTGTGGGTATTTTAAAGAGAAGTGCTTCCTTCTTGCAGAGTAAGGAACCACTGGGTCTTCCTGGGCTGTGTAGCAGTAAAAAGAGATTGACTTTGTTAGCAGTAAATACGGTTTCATAAATTTGCAAAAGTATTTGATTGGCTTATTTAAATATTAACATAATGGTAACAACACTAATAAATACCTTATATGGTCCTTATTGCACGTGTGTGTGTGTGTGTGTGTGTGTGTAGGGGTGTGTGTGTGTGTATGTGTGTGTGTGTGTGTGGTGCTATATAAAGGCCTCACCTAGATTAACTCATTTAATCTTCACAGTACCCCTATTTGGTGAGCATTACAATTAGCCCCTTGTTCAGACAGGCTTCTTTGAAGCACAGAGAAGTTAAATAACTTCCCCAAGGTAACTCAACTTCCAGGTGGTGGAGTCAGCATGAACCAGGAAGCCTGGTTCGGTGTCTCTCATGTTGGTCACACTCTGATCTGCTGTACTGTATCAAAGGATTCTGTGCTTTGGGGATAGGGTTATTCAGTTTGGATTTATATTGAATATACCATATTTTACAAAGTTACTTCTGCTAAAATGGATTGTTTTTATTCTCAGGTCGATTTAGTAACAGGGTTAGCCATAGAAGAAGCTTGTTACGCTCAGGTATGTAATACAATCACAAATTCAATGAGAATGACCCTTACAAATTATATTTACCTTCTGTGTAATTCAAATGAATTTCACTGAGCAGGATTACTCTTGTGCCCATTCCAAAATCATACAAATGGGTTGAAATTGTTTCTGCTGTTTGTTACTAGCTCTTCTGATAGATTCTGTTCTGCAGGCATGTCTCTTGCCTGGATAATCTGGAAAACTCTTAGAGTAACTGAGTCAGTCCTGTGTGTGTAGTAGCTGTCTCTTAGGCTTATGCTTGCTTTTGCGGGTATGGACCTGGCCCCCAATTCCAGTGTAGAGAGGTCGAGGAGAGTGGTGATGAGCATGTGCCTGCCATGCAACCTGGGGGGTGATTCTCCTTGGCTTTTCCTGGAGTTCTGAGCCTTCTGTCCTGCCCACTGAAGGTTCACTAATGAAATTATAGTTTTATTTTTTACTCAGCCCTTTTCATCTGTAAGTTTTATGTTTGTGGATTCAACCAAGTGTAAATTGAAAATATTCAGGAAAAAAAAAAGGATAGTTTCATCTATACTTAGCATGTACTGACTTTTTTCCTTATCATTATTCCCTAAACAATACAGTATAACAGCTGTGTACCTGGCATTTACATTATACTAGGTATTATAAATAATCTAGAGATGACTTGAAGTATACAGGAGGATATGCATAGGTAATATGATAGTATGCCATTTTATTAATATATAAGGCACTTGAGGATCTACTGATTTTGGTATCTGCAGGAGGTCCTGTAACCAATCCCCTGCAGTTACTGAGGGAGGACTGTATATAAATTAGTAGGTCTTCCTGGAGAGGAAAAAAATGTTTTCCCTTTTTTGTCTTTCTCTGAAAGATAGAGCTTTGTTTTAGGGCATCTGAAATAGCAAAAAAAGTTTTGTTCTGCCATTCCTGAGAGTTGGAAACTGCATGAGCACTCGTTTAAAGGAGCAGTATCTAGAGTGTGACTCTGAGCCCATCGTGTATATGATAGCCACCACCTGTCATTGATAAGTACGTGCATGAGGAAAGTGAATTACAAACATCTTAGAAATGGACAGCCTCAGAGCCCAAAGAAAAATTTTAAAAGCACATTTGGCCATAAATTACAACTTACTAAATGCAAAAACCAGAAATCATACAGGGTATTCTGCAGACCACAATAGAATTAAACTGGAAATCAATAAAAGAAAGGTAGCTGAAAAAGCCCAAAATATTGAGCAATTAAGCAACACCCTTCTAAATAATGTTATATGTCAAAGATGTATTGAGGAATTATAAAATATTTTGAATTAAAGTGAAAATAAAGCTTCTCAAAGTTTGTGGGACATATTGAAAGCTGTGTGATAGAAATAGCATTGGATATATATATATATATATTAGAAAAGAGATAAATCAATGATAACCTTCTACCTTATTAGGAAACTGCAAAAAGAAGAGCAAAATGGGGTAGAGGACCACTTGGAATAAGAATTATGAGTTTGGATACATAATTAGAATTGTTCAAGTGACTGATAGATTTCAAAATTTTGGAATGTGGTTCTAGGTAGTTTTCTCAGATAGTGCTTGATAAACTTTTACAGTTGTTTGAACATTTTTTATATATTTAATGTTTTGTTTTTCTTAGACCATTCCAACGAAAGACAGACTTGAAGGTCTTCTTGCTTTTAAAGAGAAAAGGCCCCCTCGCTATAAAGGAGAATAGAAGGAACAGAAATTCTTAAGATGCCAATGTAATAAATGTACTTCTGGAAGTGTCTTTCAGATCCACTATATGCCTGAGCACGTGGAATCTCAATGACCAAAGTGAAGAGCAAATTATTCATATAGTGTAATTAGCATCTGGAATGGACCCATCTGTGTACTTCATTCAAATATGTAAATGTCATATGCATTCAGATTTATAAAGCTAGTAGTGTATATTGTCAGAAAACAAGCAAAGTTAGATATACATTTTTAAATATTTCCTGCATAAGAGGCTTTCTGTTCCTAATTTTTTAATGTGAATAATTTATATATTGCACACTAGGAAGTAATATTGATTATATGTCTACTGTGCTGCATTAAGAAAATAAAATTATTTCTATATACCAAAAATGGGAAGTTATACCAAATAAAGTTTCTAAGTGATTGATGCATATGAACAGATACATATACATACATCTAAACCTAAAAAATGAATTGATATTCTGAGTGAAAACTACTTAATATAAATAAAACTAGTGAAAAGAAAATGTGGGAATTTTTCTCTAATCCCATTCTTTTTGAATCGATTATATATTTGCATGCTGGATTTTAAAAGAAACAACCCTTCCTCGCTGCTTCTGTCAGGCAACCTCTTCACATAGTCAGTCCTGTCATTTAGTATCAAAGGTGAAGAAATCCAAAGACTGGAGCCAAAGAACTGAAACGGACGGGAGTCCTGGTGCAGTGGGACTTCCAGGACCTCCTCCCAGCAAGTGGCCTGGCTGCCTGGCCACCTGGCCTAGGAAAGGCCATGTTTGTACACAAGGGAGGGAAGAAAATGGGCAGCCAGGATTGGAGCATGGAAATGACGGGGTCGTGGATTAAAGTGGAGACTATTCTCTGCTTCCTTACCCTCAGCTGTTTGCATCCAATTTCTGTAAGGGAAAGAGGTAAGCATAAGAACCTTTTTTTCCTCTCTAACAAACACATCAGGCATTCCTACCCAGGCCAGGCCAAGAAGCTATAAAGGGAGGGCCTCCGGGGTGCATGGCTGAGTAGCCACACCTGGGGATCAGGCATAGGTAGGAGGTGTGTGGGACATCGGAACGGTAGAATTCACTGTGGAAAAAGGAAGGAGAACAGTCTGATGCCGTTAAATAATTTGAGATAGTGCTACTTCATTCATTTTATTAATCCACACTGCCTTCCTGGGAGTGCCCCTTGCCCTCTGAACTCTGCAGCAAGCTTCACCGTGGTGCAGCCCGCTGTGTCCCTAAGGTGTCCTTTCACATTTCCATGTACGAGATGAACACCTATTGCACTGTGAATTTTCATCCTTATTGTGGCGACTTCATTGCTGTTTGAAAGCATGTAGACTTTTTATTTTTTAAGTCCTGAAACGTATTTTTTAACTTGGGAATTTAAAAACCTTAATTCTAAAATTCCTATAAGAGGCAAATGTAGACTGGCCATCTGCTGATGTCTGTCCTGACAAAGGTAGGCAGTGTCTTCACTAATGATTGGACGCTAAGGTGAGCACTGTTTTTCCTTATCACCTTAGGTGCCGAAGCTCTGCAGATTTTTTCTTTTTTTGAGACGGAGTTTTGCCTAGGCTGGAGTGCAGTGGCGCAGTCTCGGCTCACCGCAATCTCCACCTCCCAGGTTCAAGCGATTCACCTGCCTCAGCCTTCCAGGTAGCTGGGATTACAGGGGTATGCCACCATGCCCAGCTAATTTTTGTATTTTTAGTAGAGATGAGGTTTCACCACGTTGGCCAGGCTGGTCTCAAATTTCCGACTTCAGGTGATCCACCCACCTTGGCCTCCCAAAGTGTTGGAATTACAGGCGTGAGCCACCGTGCCTGTCCAGCTCTGCAGATTTATAATGACTGCTCACTGATCATCATAGAGGGAGCTTATTAAAATTCACATAATGGCTCTCTCTGGTGGTGGTATCGGGGGGGCATGCATACTTGTTTACTGATATACTTGCTGAACTATTCATTTTGTGCATGATAATTTGCACCTAAAATGCTGCTGCTGTTTTCATAGACCTTTAAAGGTTTCAGAGTTTATACTCTCTGTGACATGCTAAATACCACTTTCTGTTCAACTGAGCAGGAAATAATTATTAGGAAAAAATTATTAAGAGTGTGCTGTACGATTCATTTCTCTGTACTTGGATTCATAGTCTACTGTCACTGATCGAGCACCGTCTAAGTTCCTAACAATTTCTGATGAAGTCACTGGAATATATCTGAAAGCAAAGTCCTGTAGTGACTTAAGATATTGCAGACTTCATGTATTATAGCAGAGAAAAGTGTCCAATTCTCTGAATAAATGTTTGCCTTTCTCTTGATTTTTCCTTTCAGTATTGGTCTTCTGCTAAGTAGTCCTGATCCTCCCCCAGGTCAAGCTCAGGGGACTCTGGGCGGGGCCGTGCTGGCTGGGGAGGGCCCCGTGCATGGGCTGTTCCTCTCTCCGGTACACCGCCTGTTGGTGCACACAGCTGGAAATGCAACAGACATATCCATGTATTCACACTAGGTTAGAGAAGGCTCTCAGAAAAGGAGGATGAGTGATCCAGCAGAGAGAGAATTCAGAGGATGAAAGCAAAATAAAGAAAAAATTTCCGTTATCTCAGAGCACGAGGCCTACTGGTTCTGCAGTAAGTTAGTGCTGGTTAATTTCTAACTTGTCTGTGAAAGGAAAGGAAAGGAAAACAGATCTCAAATTCCTGAAGTTCTGAGGCAAGAGAAAACGTGCAGTAATGGCCAAAATAAGAGATTTTCTGAGCTTGATTTTTGTAACTTAAGGGATCTTTTCAGGTTTGGTTTGTTCTCAGTAATAATGGATCTAGTTTTCTTGTCAATCAAGTCATCTTTTTGTTGTTATAGCAATCAAGAATTGGTTTGTCACCAAGTGCTACTTTTCTGGTAGCACTTTTCTAAGTGCTTTGTGAATGGGCCAAAGTAATAGAGTGTCGATTCGCGGATCAGCACTTAGAAAAAGTGCATACTTGCACATGATGGGTCACCGGCCAGCCATTGGCCCTTTTCCTCACTTGACCTGAACTTCTACCTCTGGTAATATGCCCCACATTTGCTCTTATTTGGGCTCTCAAAGATCCTGGCACACAGATATTCAGAAATAGTATATCATGCCATTATTTGTCTACTGATCTAGTAAAATATTAACTAATACATAAGTCAGTATGTATTGAACTTTATCAGAATAGCAATAGAAGTTATTTTCTCATAGTATATTAATAACTGTACACATGTTTCACAAAAAAACATTTTAAAGTTAGTAGTTAATATTCTGGTAACACATCAGCTGGAAATACTGAAGATGGAAAAAAAATATTCTGGTAATACAATGTAGGAAGTACTTTTCTACGTATGTGAAGCAGGATACAGATTGTGATTTGGGGTATTTTGGGAGGCGGAAGGAGGTCAGATCCTCTGTTCAAATATATTGGTGTCTCAGGCTCCAAAAAATACCTCTGTTTCAAATGCTGGCCCTTGAATTTTCACAGTCTTCTTTGGGACCTCCAAAAATTCAGCCACTCCTTAGAGGGATAGCACCTAATAAGCAACTTGGTGTGCACTGTTTGTTTTCCAAAATAATTCTCAGGGCAGCATGAGCGAACTGGAGACCTGGTGGGGAAAATAAAGGATGTCAAGGACAGACCAAGACATGTACCCTGCGTGGCTCGGGAGCAGCCCTGGAGATGCGCCAGTGTGGCAAGACGTGGAGACAGCCCCTCCTCCAGGAGCTGACAGTTCCCTAGGGCCCCAAAGTGAGCTCCTAGGAACAAACATGTAAGTTCCTTTTTAAAGACCTGATACAGAAACACACTACTGTGTGGTGTTTTGATTAAAGGAAAAACATTTTGACAAGATCACTGAAAATAACCTCTAAAATAAGTGAATAAGAGCTGGTATTATGGTAATAATGAGTAACATTTATGAAGCCATTAATACCTACCAGGTGCTTTACAGACACTACATCCCTGAAAAGATAGGCACTTTGGTTATTCCTGTGGCACAGAGGAAGAGACTCATAAACCATAGAGGGATCACTTAGCCACCGCCCTATGGCAGGTGCATGTCGGAGTCAGGAATTACACCCAGGGCTACTGGCCCTTTTGTCACTGTTGAGCTTGAAAGCAGCCAAACACCATAAGGCTGCTGATAGGTGTGTTTTTGTCAACCTAGAGGGAGTGGTGTCCTTTGCTCTGATTTGGTCTACAATTTTCTCATGACTTGGAAAGATACCAGAAGTGTGCTTATCACCTGATCTGATGGCACAGGCAAGTAATGTAACAATTAGAGCTAATGCACTCAGCACCTCGTCTACCAGGGACTTTCTGTGCATTTTCACACCTAAAAGCAAAACCTCATGAAGTGGGTTTGCTAATTTATAGTTTAAGAAACTGAGGAAGGAGGATTCGTGCTGGCCATTGTGTGTTCTGGGTCCCAATGTTTAACGGCTACACCATCAAAGGGCACGGAGCCAGTCTTGGTAGAAGTGAATGATGCGTGGATCTGTCAGGACGCTAGTGATCGGTGTATGACCTCACAGCTCAGTTCCCCCTCAAATCAGCTACTGGAGTATAAGTGTGAGGACTCACGGTTTGATAGCAATGCTTGTCAAAAAGGGGGCAAGATATGCTCCCTGTGGGTCAAGAGTGTCCCAGCCATCTTTAGAGAAGGGTGACAGGTGTGGCGCTCTATTTGGCTCTGGTCAGACTCACCTATAGGGTTGTATTCAGTACTCAGCATTGCAACTTCCGGTGGTCATAGGTTGACTCTGTAGTTTCCTGTGAAGCACGTGGGAGCCCTTTGACCAACTTTCAGCTCCACTGAAGCCAGCAATGAGACCACGAACAAAGCGCCTCATCCCCCTGAGCCCATTTCCTCGTTTGTAAAAGAATCCAGTAGTTGTTCCTGATGGTTACGCAGACCCAGTCACATTGGATGTGATCTGTATAAAAGTGCTTTGTGTGGTGGTCGTGTTTTATTTGTTTCATATTTCAGAGGAGATGAGTTGGGATGGGAGGTGGGTCTCACAACCATGGCTGGTTTGGGGGCGTGTACAAGAACCTGGGCTGTTCACTCAGGAAAAAGAAGTCTAGGGAAACATGGTAGCTGGCTCCAGTAGAACTGCAGTTTGAAACAGGTCTTCAGATGCTTCCCGGGCAAGAGGAAGCCATGCAGGGCTCCCCACCTCCCCACTTCTGCTCATTGCTCTGCGCTTGTCCAGAGACAAGAGATGTGGCCTAAAGTGTATGCGAGGAAGCTACCTACACCCTCCTAGGTCCAAAAGCTGCCCCCCTGCCTCTGGAGTGTTAGAGCAGAAAGTGGGCAGGCATAGGCAGTGCTGTGGCTGTGGGGAGTTAAGAGGCACCAGAGGACAGCTCTTCCAACTTAGCCTTTGTGAAGCGAGAGCCGACGGCAGGCCTCTAACACTGGCGCCGACTTGGCAGATGAGAAAGATGGTTCTCTTGACAAATATTGGTCGCTAGTGAGCAGGGCCTTGAGAGACAGAGAAAACAGGCATCTGCCTAAGATGCGCCTGGTTAACTGTGTTGGCTCTTGCGGTAATCTACAGTTTAAGTAGTTTTAGTTCCTCTAACATTTTAAGAAATCATTATCATGCTTTAGTGCCATGTTTATGGTACCAATTTGGGGGGCCAGGGTGGGAAGATTGCCCTGAGCAAAGCAGCCCATTTTCTCATCATCGAGTTGGTTTTCATGGGGAAGCCACCTGCCTCCCCACCTCAGGAGACAGTGGAGGAATCCAGCCCTGCAGTGGGCTGTGGTCAGCCCAAGAGTGGGCCAGGCTTCCTACCTAGGCTTCAGTTCATTCCCCCATTTTGCTGCCAAGATATCTTTAAATGTTTTGGTCCCCTAAAGCATTTAAACAGACTGACGCGTAAAATGCTGTCTGAACAAAGTCCACCATGAACCCCCTGCACAGTGTGTACCTGAACCTTCCGAGAGAAACAGTAAAATTCCCACATCATCAAGTTGCAGCTCGGGGACGACGTAGCTTTGGTGGTGATGTCCTCAGGGAAAGGTTTGAGAAATTTGAAAATTGGCAAGGGCGCTCTCTTGACCTTTCCAAAAATAGAGTCACTTTCACTTTCAGCCTCCAAACTGTGTTGAATGAAACCTTTGTGCACTTTACGGAAAGTGAAGAACTATTTGGCTCAGAGAAGTTCAAACTCCTGCTAGCCTCAGCGGCACTGAGTAACGTTTCTTTTGAGTTGTCTATTATCATTTTTCTGAAACATGCTTTTTATGTTGCCTAGAACTTGTGTAAGAGTGACTGTGATTTGAGTTCTTTAAAAATATAAGCGCAAGGAATGTGTCACATGCCACAGAGACAGGAAATGACAGCTCACATCCAACTTGGTGGAAAAGACTCTAATTATTGGAAGATGTGATTCAAATATTTGCTCTTAATACCTACGGGTGGCTCTGTCATATGCTTGCTGGTGTTAGACCAGTACTGGCAGGCAAATGACATTGGTAAGTTCCTTTCTTTTCCTCTGGTCTTTGTGGGAAGGTGTGGTATGGGTCAAGATTGCTAAACCGCTCTTCTGAGAGGACTGACAGGGTGTTTATTCCAGACCATCCCTCACACTGGTACTTCTGAGTTCAATTATGGGGTGATCTCATTAGTCCAGGCTCGGAATGGCTTGGTAACCTCAAAACTCCAAGCTCTCTGAGCTTGCTTTAGTTCCCTGGACTTGCAGTTTATGTACACCCACATGTGTTTCATGTGTATTAAAAATGCTTACATGTGTAGATATGAAGATATATGCTGACTGTCTGAAGAACTTGACATACCTAACATTTGAAATTGTATTGAGTTTCCGCTGGGGATAAACTAGTCTGTGAATGTAAACATGATGAGCAGCATAGGGGTTATGGTACCAGAGAAAGCAGGTCTCGGCTCTGGTCCAGCCCCACCTCTCTTGCTCTGTCACCTGCATCAGAGGTGGAGTGGGGGCCACGTCTGTGAGTGGGACCTCATCTTGTCTTTTCCTTAGACCTAAGAGCAGGGATTCCCAAAACTGCTGGCACCTGAAAGAGGTATTGCGTTCTTCAGCTCCATTCCATAATCTCCCTTCAGGATTCTGGGTTTGGAACTCTAGAATCAGTGTTGAGGAAGGAGACATCTTGGTGATTTTACTTTTCTAGATGTAATTCACATACCATAAAAGTCACCATGTAAATTGTACAATTCAGTGGGGTTTTGTTTTTTTTTTAGTATACTCAGAGTTGTATAACCATGACCACTAGCTAATTCAGAATACTTTCATTGCCTCCAGACAAGCCTAGTACTCATTAGCAGTCATTCCCTTGCCCATCTCCCCCACCCCCAGCCCCTGACAACCACTAATCTACGTTCTGTCTCTATAGATTTGCTTATTCTAGACATTCATATGAATGGAATTATATAATATGTAGCCTTTTATGTCTGGTTTTTTTTCATTTAGCATAAAAATTTTCAAGATCTATCCACAGTGTAGCATGTCTCTACTTCTTTCCTTTTTATCACTGAAAATATTTCTCTGTATGTATACGTCACATTCTGTTATCTCCTCATCAGTTAATGAACACTTGTTTCCACCTTGGCTATTACAAATAATGCTGTTATGAACATGTGTGTACAAGTATTTGTGTGGGTATATGTTATTTCTCTTGGTGTCATATCTACAAATTGAATTACTGGATCATAAGACAAATTTATGTTTAACTTTTTGAGAAACTACAAAACTAACCAGCTGTATCATTTTCTAATCTCACTGGCAATGAATGAGGGTTCTAATTTCTCCACATCTTCATCAACACTTGTTATTGATCTTTTCGATTATAGCCATTCTAGCGAGTGTGAATTGGCATCTTATCGTGACTCTGGTTTTGATTTGCAGTTCCCTAATGATTTTGAACTATTCCCTAATGATGTTCATATGCTTGTTGGCCATTTGTATAGTTTTTAGAGATATGTCTATTTTGCCCATTTTAATTGAGCAAAATAGACAGACATTGAGTTGTAAATGTTCTTTATGTATACTGTGTACAAGCCCCTTAACAGATATATGATTTACATATCTTTTCTACTCTGTAGGTTGTCTCTTCATGTTCTTGTTGGTATTCTTATAAAAGTTTTTAATTCTGGTGGAGTCCAGTTTATTGTTTCCTTTGTTGCTTGTACTTTTGGTGTCAAACCTAAGAAACCACTGCCTGATCCAAGGTGATAAAAAGTTATGTTTTCATCAAAGAGTTTTCTATTTTAACTTTTACATTTAGGTTTTTGATAAATTTCAGATTAATTTTTGTATGTGGAGGCGAGGAAAGTATCCAGCTTTACTCTTCTGCACATTGCTATTGAGCTATTCCAGCACCATTTGTTGAAAAGACTGTTTTTCCCCATTTGTTGTCTTGGTACCTTTATCAGAAAAAAGTTAATTATAAATTTAAGGGTTTATTTCCAAACTCTCAATTTTACTCCATTGATCTTCTGTCTGTCCAATCCAGTACCACACTATCTTGATTACCAGAGCTTTGCAGTAAGTTTTGAAGTTAGAAAGTAAGAGTCTGTCAACTTTTTCAAGAGTATTTTGGCTATTCTGGTTCCCTTGCATTTTCATATGAATTATAGGATTCACTTGTCAATTTATACCTCCAAAAAGGCATCTAGGATTTTGAAAGGCATTGTGTTAAATCTGTAGATCAATGTGCGGACAGATGTATCCTCAAAAATATTATCTTCTAATCTATGAACGTAAGATTTTTTTCTATTTAATTTCTTTCATCTCTGTTTTGTAGTTGCCTGTGTATGTCTTCAACTTCTTTTGTTAAATTTATTCCTGAATTTTTTTTTCTTTTTTTTTTTTAAGTACTCAATTGTCTTTTCTTTCTAATGGAAATAACACCTTTTAATTTATTATTATTTTTTTTGAGATAAAGTCTCTCTCTGTCACCCAGGCTGAAGTACAGAGGCACGATTTCTGTTCACTGTAACCTCTGCCTCCCAGGTTCAAGAAATTCTCCTGCCTCAGCCTCCCAAGCAACTGGGACTACAGGCACATGCTACGACACCCAGCTAATTTTTGTATTTTTAGTAGAGATGGGGCTTCACCATGTTGGTCAGACTGGTCTTGAATTCCTGGCCTCAAGTGACCTCCCAAAGTGCTGGGATTAGAGGCATGCGCCACTGTGCCCAGCCAGAGTATTTTATTCTTGTTGATGCTATTGTAAATGGGATTGTTCCCTTGATTTCATTATTTGATTGTTCATTGCTAATTCATAGAATTACATTAGATTTGTATATCTTGATATCTGGCAGAAGTAGAGTTATTTGCTCTGAACTAATTTATTAGTTCTATTTTTTTTTGGTGGGGGTGGTTCCATAGGAGTTTCTATAGGATCCTGTCATTTGCAAAGAGATAGTTTTATTTCTTTCTTTCCAATCTGGATGCCTTTTATATTTTTTTCTTGTGTTATTTCCCTGGCTAAAACCTCCAGTGTAATGTTGAATAGGAGTGGCAAGAGCAGACATCTTGTCTTATTCCTGACCTTAAGTCTTTCACTATTACTTATGATGTGAGTGGTGGATTTTTTTAATAGAGGCCCTTCATCAGGTTGAGAAAATTCCTTTATTTTTGTACTTTGTTGAGTTTTTTTTTTTTTCTAATCAAGAATGGGTGTTGGATTTTGTAAAAATGCCTTATCTGCATCTATTGAAATGACCATGTTGTGGTGGTTTTGTCTTCCATTGATATTGTTATCACATTGATTAATTTCCAGATATTGCACTGACTTGCATTTCTTAGATAAATCCCCTGGTCATGGTGTACACTCCTTTCTTATGTTGCTGGATGTGGCTTGGTTCAGAATTTGGTTCAGAATTTTTGTGTCTATCTTCATAAGAAATATTAGTCTGCAGTTTCCTAGTGATGCCTTTCACGGGTTGGGTCTCTGGGTAATACTGACCTCACAGAATGATTTAGAAAGTGTTTTTTTCTCTATTTTTAGAAGAGTTTGTATAGGATTGTGCTAACTCTGTTTTAAACAATTGATAGAATTCACCAGTGAAATCATGTGGATCAGATCTTTTCTTTATTGGAAGCACTTTGATTGCCAGCTCAGTCTCTTTATTTGTTACAGCTCTATAGTTTTATTTCTTTTTGAAAAACTTTGACTAGTTTGTACCTTTTTAAGAACTTTTCTGTTTCATCTAGGTTATCTAATTTGCTCACATATACTTATTTGTAGTATTCCTTTATAATCTTTTTTATTTCTATAAGGTCAATAATAATTCCCCCCCACCCCACCATACCCAACCCCCACTTTTCATTCCTGGTTTTAATGTTTCAGTATTCTATCTTTTTTTTCTTGGTCAGTCTAGCTAGGTTTATCAATTTTATTGATCTTCTCAAAAAAACCAACTTCTCATGTCACTGATTTTTCTTGATGGTTTTTCTTATTCCCTAATTCATTTATTTTCATTCTAAACTTTATTATATCCTTCCTTCTGCTTGCCTTAGGTTCAGCTTGCTTTTATTTTTCTAATTTCTTAACATGGGACATTAAGTTATTGATTTGAGATCTTTATTCCTTTTAATATAGACATTTGTAGCTATACATTTCCCTCTAAGCACTGCTTTAGCAGCATCTTCTAAGTTTTGGTATGTTGTATGTAGAAAAGAGTTAATGTAGCAGCCCTGAATGGCTATCACAGGGTCGGTTCTTGGCTGTCTTTGGGGGGCTTATCAGCATTCCTAGACCTGAGAAGAGTTATATCTAAACTGTACAAACCATATGGCTTATACTAAACACATGCTTTCTTTTTAGGAAGATGGAATTTGGGTATTTGCCAGGTGGAGTATGCCTACATGGCTAACCCCCAGCAAAAACTCTGGGCTTTCAGTCTCTAATGAGATATTGGCAACATTTCACAAATTTCATGTGCTGTTATATTAATAATTTGTTGCCGGAGAATTAAATATATCCTAGGGACTCCACTAGGAGAGGACCCTTGGAAGCTTGCAACAGGTCTCCCCCCTCTCCACCCCTGCATTTTTTTCCTTTGATCTTTTTACTTTGTATTCTTTTGCTATAATAAATAATAGCTATGAGTATGACTGAGTCCTGTGAGTCTAACTAGTGAATTACTGAACTTGACACATGTGGTTTTGTTTTCATTCATCTTAAAGTATTTTTAAATTTCCCTTGTGATATTTTTTTTCTTTGACTCCCATTTTTTAGGGTTGTGTTCTTTAATCCACATACTGGTGAATTTCCAAATTTCCTTTTTCACTGATTTCAGATTTCATTCCATTATAGTTGGCAAACATACTTTGTATAAACTTCAGTCTTTTCCATTTTATTGAGACTTGTTTTATGGCATAACATATGGTCCATCCTGGAGAAGGCTCCATGTGCACTTGGGAAGAATGCGTAGTCTGCTGCTGTTGGAGTGTTCAATAGATGTGTGTTAGGTCTTCTTGGTTTTGTGGTTTCATTCTTTTATTCCTCATTGATCTTCTGTCTAGCTGTTCTATCCATTTTTTAAAGTGGGATAGTGAAGGAGGCATATTACTGTTGACTTATTATTTAACCATAATAGTTTATTATTTACCCCTGTAATTCTGTTAGTATTCGCTTCAGGTATTTTGAGGCTTTGCTGTTAGATGCCTATATGATTATAATTATTATGTCTTCTTGATGGATTGACCCTTTTATTATGAAATATGCTTTTTCTCTAGTAATCATTTTAAAGTCTATGTTGTCTAATATTAGTATAGACACTTCAGCTCTCTTTTGGTCACTTTTTGCGTAGTATATTTTCCCATATTTTTACTTCCAGCCTATTTGGGTCTTTGATTCTACAGCTATCTCCTGTAGCCAGCATAACGTTGAGGCATGTTTTTAAATGTAAAGGGTCATTCTGCCTTTTGATCGTAGTGTTTAACTGTTTACGTTTAATATAACTACTGATGAGGTAGGGTTTATATTTGCCATTTTGCTATTTGTTTTCCACATGCCATGTCTTTTTGTTTCTCTCTTTCTCCATTACTACCTTCTTTGTGCTTAATGGATATTTTCCCATGTACTCAACTACCATTTTAATTCCTTTGTCATTACTTTTGCTATGCATTTTTGACTTGTTAATAGCTTTTCTAGAAATTACAATTACCATCTTGACTTATAAAGTCTATTATGGAGTAATACTAACTTAATTTCAACGGCGTACGAATTCTTTGCTTCTACGTAGCATTGCGTCTTCCCCATCTTCTGTGCTTTTGTCATACATATTAAATCTTTATGCATTATAAATTCATCAGAACAGTTTATAATTATTGCCTTATGAAGCTGTCTTTTAATTGGAGAAAAAGAAGTTACAAATGAAATGAAAGTTACAAATGAAGAATATACTTACACTGTCTCTTACATACATAGTTACCTTTACTAACACTCTTTTTAAAAAAAAAAAAAAACAACTATGGATTTGGCCAGGCACAGTGGCTTACACCTGTAATCCTAGCACTTTGGGAGGCCAACGCAGGTGGATCACAAGGTCAGAAGTTTAAGACCAGCCTGGCCAAGATGGTGAAGCCCCATCTCTACTAAAAATACCAAAAATTAGGCAGGCGTAGTGGCAGGCTCCTGTAACCCCAGCTGCTCAGGAGGCTGAGACAGGAGAATCACTTGAAGCCGGGAGGCGGAGGTTGCAAGATTGTGCCATTGCACTCCAACCTGGACAACAAGAGCGAAACTCCATCTCAAAAACAAAGAACAAATAAAATGCCACAACGCTTGTTCTTACTGAGACTCAGCCATTTTTCTTCAATAAATGCCTTTCAGAGTGTTGCAAGCTTTTGGCTAATTTCTGGGGTT
Source organism: Cebus imitator (assembly GCF_001604975.1). Taxonomy (NCBI): domain Eukaryota; kingdom Metazoa; phylum Chordata; class Mammalia; order Primates; family Cebidae; genus Cebus; species Cebus imitator. The sequence continues at coordinate 6,172,758 of NW_016107368.1, forward strand.
CTGAAAAAGTTTTCACAATTTTTTTTCCCCAATCTTTGTTGATGTTCTCACTGTTTATATGGAGGAGCAGATTTTTTGGAGGTTCTCACTGCACTATTCCCACTGACATCCCTTTCCCATCCCCAGCTGATTCTAATGCAATCATGTATACCATGGACCATTATTAGCAAGGTGTACACGGTAGCTTTCTGACTTCTGGTACATCAAAACTGATCTTTATTGAATTATTATTACAGCTCAAACTATCGACTAGACTATACCTCAATTCCCAAACATCAAGTTTAGTTGTAGTCAAGGTAGGATAGGATTTGCTGCTGTATTGTCTTTTAAATGTGTGCTCTGAGTCTAGGCCCAGGAAACAGCAATAGGCTGCTCTGGCTAAGGCTCCCCTGCCTAGTCATGAGATTGGATGATCTATGAGGGATCTGTGTTCATTCAGCCCTTAGTGGCTAAACTAACAACCATAAACCAAAGCAAAAGCAGTGCATAAATGCAGCATTCAAGTAGTAAAACTAAAAAGTATTGAAATCCCAGCATATATAGGTGTCTTATGTTTTAGGACAACTTTTCTTCCACACTGTTAAATTCATATTCCACTGTTGAATATTTAGATTATGATGACAATATAATTTATTAATTTGAGCTTTCAGACCTTGAACAGGATTTCATGCACAGTAAGAGTTTGCTAGTAATCAAATCCAAAAGTCCTCTCCTTAAAAAAAAAAAAAAAAAATGGTAAAAGGAAGATAAGATGAAATTTCATTTCCAATGTATGTTAGGGAACCAGATATATTCTAGTTAGTACTAGAATGTATAATTAGCCCTTGGTGAAATTTCAGAAGATTTTCTAGGTTAAGATGTTATTGAAAACAGCCCCTCTACACCAAGGCCACTTTGAGGGTAGAAGACACTCGTGAGTCATCTCACCTCCGCCAGCACTGTTACCTTTCAGAGCTTCTCAAAGACAGTGGCCATTGTTGTTACCACGGCTAATTATTAGCCTGCTCCAGCAGAATTTGTGTTGATGCTACAAAAACAGTTTATGCTACACAAGCTCTTTATTCATGTAATAATTACAGCATGTTTGTCCTAAGTGTTTCGCAAGTGTTCTCTTTGGATAATACTAGCAAGATTAAGTAATAGTTTCTCGCTAACATTATTGCTCAAGAACATCAAACATGACGGATTGGGATTTGATATATGTATGTCTTGGCTTGCAGCCTCTTTGACTTTTTGCGTTGCTTATGTGTAAAATACTCTTCTTCTTGTGGGGGCTATGTCTATTGTTTCTAATGCAGATGCCAGGAACCACTGGAGCAAAATATTTGATTTCAGTTTTAATGGAGAGTTTTTTATAATGATCAAGACTAATACAACCAAGCCAGCAACAACACTGTGCCAGAAGCCAGGGACTTCAAAGAGTCTTCCTTTTAGAACTCCGAAAAAAGAAAGAAATTTATGTTTCTCCATATCATCCAACTTAATCATTGGCAATAAGTGACTTGGCAAGAAGCAGGCATCACGTGGTTCCCGTGCTGCATCGGAAAAGGTCAGCAGGAGGCACAAACACTGGCCTGCATTATACAGCTGTGTATTCTGATCCTGCGACACGTGCTTCAGAGCACGTTATGCAATGTTACGCTGCTGATTAATGGCCACTTGCACAAGAAGTTTTTCATTCTCCCTACTGCAAGCATTCTGGGAATGATTAACTTTGTGACATAACTTTCATCACACAAATGTGGAAGATTTAAACAGAACTTCAAAATAATATGCTTCAGAAATAACAATGAGTTTTGGCTTCTTAATGGGTACACAATTAACAACGATTTTAAAGCCACTGGGTTGAAACTGAGACACCTATTTGGGAGTTGCCTGTTCTTTAGGAGTCGGGTTTCATGTAAGATTGGTTCATGCATGAACACTCTTCTACCATATTTTAATTTTACCTTTGCTCTCGTTTGCTGTTGAAGATGTCAGACCTATTTTACAGTGCTCTGTCTTATGAGCTAAATATTGAAAATACCAGTCGCTTTTATGAAACATTCTTGGAGCCACAAAGACATGACTCTCATATTGCCACACACAATGGAAAGTTATGGTGATGCTTGTTTTTGAGTCCATGTAACTAAAATTGTGCAGTTTGTTGAGCTTTGAATCTTACTGGCTGAAGGCAGTCTGAAATGCTGGGAGCATGAAGACTTTATTGTGGTGGCAGAAAGTCAACCAAAGTAGCTTAGGCGAAAGGAAACTTCATTGGCTCTCAGCCCCAAACTGTGGAAGGTCAGGGGAGCTGGGGTCTCAGGGCTGCCAGGACACTCCACTCCCCACCATGTGCTTGTAGTCTCTGGTGTGTGGTTCTATCCTTTGGGCCTGTCCCTATAGACCAGCTCCACCCGATGGTGGCTCCCGGCTGCATGCCTCCCCAGAAGGAAAGAGGGGGTACGCTCTTCACTCACTTCCAACTCAGGAACTCCCAGGAGAGGCCTCAGATAGGCCTCGCTCAGATCATATGGCCTCCCTGTGGCCAGGGTGGTGGGGTACTATGTTTGGAGGAGGAGGATCTCTTCAGGAGAAGAGAGGGCTGCTGTCCTGGACCCGAAAACAAAGCAGCCACCCAGGACAACCTTGACTCAATCAGCCATCCTCTCCCCGAGATGACCGTAAGTCCTCTCTTAGATACAGCCGCAAACCCGGGCATCCTGCTCAGTAAGCACCACCCCGGGGTTCTGCCCAGCTTGAGTCCAGATCTCTCGGTCACGTCCATTCCTCATGAGGCCAGGCTCGCCTCTGCAGGACAAAGCGGCCTGTGGTCTCAGTGCCCAGTTCGAGAGGGAGCAGCCTACAGATGAGGGCGAAGCACACAAGGGCTCTAGCCCACACTGCATTTCACATAATGGGAAGGGACTAGACAGGGACTGTCATTTTCCTGACAATCAATTGATCCCTTGGCCAATCTTGTGACCAACGCTCTTGCTGTTAGGACTCTTTCCTAGAGGAATATTGGAGAACATTTTTCCACTGGGGTCTTATCACCTCATTGGTCCATGCACTACTTCATTTTTGTTTGTGCAGTCTTAGAGAGTCCTGGAGGTTGTCAGGGGCAGAAAACAGACTCCTTAAACCTTACTTGGCCTTCCACAGATTTAATGTGGGGAGGGAGCCCATAGTCTAATAACCAGCAACATGATTCTTGTCAAGTTAGTTTTTGAGTCTGCACTGAGTGGAATCAAAGGCCTGTCTCAGCGGGATGCCCCGAGATTCCACCCTCCCTCCAGACGTCAGCGGCATGGCATCTGCTTGAGAACCACAGGAAGTGGGGCTTGCAAGAAGGGGCTTCTGGCCTACTCCAGCACGTGGCTCCCACCAGCAAGGGCCTGGACCAGCCAGATTAGGGGAGGAGTTCAAGCCTCTGTCAGGGAAGTGGATCAACCATGGAGACAGGGCATTGAGAAGGTGCCAACACCTGTGTCAAAACTCTTCTGGAGGCAAGTAACAGACCCAGCTTAAACTGAATGAGTCAGGAAAAGGGACTCCCTCTGCTCAGCCAGCTTCTGAGATGGGCTCTGGGAACTCAGTCTTTCTTCTCCCATCTCCCCTTCTCCTCTGCCTATCCAGCTTCCCCTGTGGTAGGAGGATCTGGCCCCTGGCAGCTCCCGGGCTCCCCACCACAGAGCAGGGTGATTGGTTTTTTTTGTTTTTGTTTTTGTTTTTTTTTGAGACTAAGTTTTCCTCTGGTTGCCCAGACTGGAATAAAATGGCAAAATCTTGGCTCACGACAACCTCCCCTCCCGGGTTCAAGCAATTCTCCTGCCTCAGCCTCCAGAGTAGCTGGGATTACGGGAATGTGCCACCATGCCCGGCTACTTTTACATTTTTAGTAGAGATGGGGTTTCTCCATGTTGGTCAGGCTGGTCTTGAACTCCCTACCTCAGATAGTTCACCCGCCTTGGCCTCTCAAGGTGCTGGGATTACGGGTGTGAGCCACCGCACCCGGCCAGCAGGGTGCTCTTAATGGCCACTCTACTTGGAGATGTGTGGGGAGGATGAGGGCCCTAGGCCAGTGGGGAGGTGCAGTAATTGGTAGCCCTTATTAGGATATCGTGACTTGGGGGGGGGGGGTAGACGCCCACCACACCTGGTTTTCAATTCCAGCAGGCGGCCACATGGGTATTGCTGTGCATGTCCTTGTCCTTGTGTCTCTAGGTTATTAGTGCATTTCTTTGTTCACCTGTGGACACGCAGGGTGGCAAGACACCCGGTATGTGGCCTGCGGACCCCAGCAAACCACTGAGTTATTGCAAAATTCTCCAAATCCCGGTTGTCACCAACTGAGTAAATATGCTTGGCACAGATGGGCCACTATCTTCACAGTGCTGTGAGAGTCCTGTTTAATGAAATACCAAATCATCTGATTCATGTTGGTTATTTGTCACTTTGTGTTCTTAGAGGAAGACAATTGCCCAGTTACTCTCATGTTGGGCTCCGCGAGCTATTTTGAAGTTATGGGAGCCCCCGCTTTAGGCTGCTTGAGGAGCAGATCTACAATTTTCTGCCGCAAGTGATCAAGTAACACAAGTGAACCTGTCCTAAACAACAAAACCTGCTTCTAAATACAACCTCTAAAGAAGACAACGCTTGTTTTTCTTTCTCCCGAAGAGCTGACGCGACCCCGAAGTTAGGTAAGATGAGTTAACCTGCGGCGCTGCCCCACGTTCTGTAAAGAAGTTAAGCGGGACAGGAAAACAGGAGGGAGAAAGCGGCGCTTCACCAACTTCCTGCCTTCCAAAGTCCTCGATTCCAATTCTTTCCTTCGAAGAACAAACAGACTTTGCGATAACCTTGTTTTCTTCATACTCTTGATCGCTTCGTGACAGCAGTGGCGGGGTGGGGGTTGTCAATGGCGCAGCGGCAGGTGCGGCGAAATTCGGGGTACGGGCCTAAGCCACGCGGCTCTCCGCTGCAGGGAGAGGGCTGTGCCTGCGCTCGGCTGGGCCTCGGGGACTCGGGCAAGCGCGTGCGACCCCAACGCCCCCGCCCCCGCCTCGCTGCTCACAATCCGGCTCCACGGAAAGCCGGGGAGTGGTTACACGTCGACTTCTGACCCCTGCTCCTCCGGCGATCTGCCTTCCCCCTCGCATTCCAGCGGGTCCCGGGCCGCGGGGCGCTGCCTACGTGCGGCAGCTGCCCCTGAGCGGCCGAAACGCCGACTGCTTCCCGGAACGCGGCGCAGATAAGAAGCCGCTGCCGGGCTCGGGTTTCAGAAGCGCGCGGTTACAAAACCCTGCGTCATCATTTCACTTCGGATTTGTTTTTCTTTCCTAGTCCGAAGTTCCCGCAGAAGGACGTTTTGTGTGTTTGGTGCGTGTGTATTTCCTTTTGGTAATTATTTTGGAAAACGTTCCGAGGCCAAAAATAGACAAGCCAGAGGCCTCCCTGCTGCGCGCCTGGAGGCCCCGAGCTCTCCGGCGCACGGGGTCCCGCTGAGACGCGGCCACGATCACCGCGCGCCCCCGAGTGCCCGAGCCCCCTGCCCGGCCGGCCGCTGAGGACGCGCTCTCCGCCGCCGGCTCGTTTTCTTGGTTCTAAAACCTTCAGTGCCAGTCGCTGGCGACTTAATCTACGCTCTAACTCGCAGAGTTCTTTTGACCTGTTGGAGAAAAATAGTATTTAAGATCTGAGTTATTCAAGAGGGTGGAGTCGGCTAAGTTTAGTGGACGCTAAAAATAGCCCAGCGGTGCTGGCGGTCAGGCCTGGGCGCGCCAGGACCTCCGCCCTCACCCTGCCCCCTCCGGGCCTGCGAGCCGCAGCCCTCCCAGGGTCTGTGCGTAATTCTAGCCAAGGCCCGGTGTCATTTCCAAGAGGTGCCTCTCGGCCGGGTTACTCATATGTCAGATTCCCATTCTCACGTTGTGTTTCGCGCAGCAACTGAGTTTCCAAAGAAAAGCGTGACTCACTACCAAGTGGCTGCAGAGGGAGGGAAGGGCCACCAAACACCGGAAGAAAGGTGGGGGAAGGGACCTTTTTATAGTGTTCTGAGCTGGCTTTCTTTTCCATAGGTTAATTTTTATCTTAACTACTAAACTTAGCTGGATCGCCTTTTTATAAGAAATCTATTTAAATACAAGGGATTATTTGAACTTCTTTTTAAAAAGCCAAGGGCATTTGTGTGTGTGTGTGTTCTCAGCTTACAAATAAAGTATATTAATAGTTGTTTAACGGGCATTTAAAATGCCGACTGCCTGTGACTGTTTTTAGTGCATTCTCTAAACACCTGAAACTGTCCCCTTGGTTAAGTCCACAAGGGGACTGCCACTTTGCCATGACCAGGTATGCCCAGCCCAGTGAGGCCAAGCTCATTGCTCTGAACAGATGGTGATTTTCAAACTGAATGCGATTCTGGTGTACTTATTTAGGAAAAAGATCTAAAAATAGACTTGAATGAGCATAACCTGCAAAAATAAGTTGTCAGCTTCTTTTTACTCCTGCAGGGTTGAAAACAAAGCTGTCAGCAATTTCTGCGAGCTGAGGAATCTGTATACTTTCTTATTTTAGAGAGAGCTTTTTCAGTGGGACTGTAATTGAGTCCCCTTAAATCTTTGTGTCAACAAATTACCATCTGTTTTTCTAGAGACTCTCAAATTGGTGAGACTGGCGTGCTGCTCACTGCTGGGGTGGAGGAGGGTGCTATCATTTGCCCTTTGGATGTTAGCTTTGGAGGGGGAATAAGTTCCGTTGGTTTCCAATGTCATTGCAGTAGTGGGCAGGTCCAGGCCCTGGCAACCCCCGTACCCATACCCTGGGGTCTTGTAGGGGGAGTGATTGAGAGATGCTGGGGAGCATGGGCTTGGAGACACAGGTGGCACTGAAGTGGAGAGGAAACCCCAGCCAGTCCTGGCAGGGCCTCTGGTGAGTCTCAACACCTGTTGGTGACTGGGGTCACAGTAGCCCAGAGCGCTGGGTTTTGATTAAGTCCATGACATGTTCAGCCTTCTTTAGAAGGTACTTGGTATAGCCTTTGTGGCAGGAAACTATAGGTGATGGGGACAAAAGAGGGCCTTTGTCCCCAGTCTGGCACAACCACACCATTTTTTCTGTGAAGTGATCACACATGCTGACCTAGAGAAAAGTCAGAAATGGAACTGAGCCCTTGTTTCATCTTGGAGAGGAGTTCCCCTGAATATGGGAAACTGAATGAGGAGGGAAATGGCCCCTCTCTAGATGGAGGATAGTGCGCAGAGTAGTCCCTAGACTCTGGGAGGTCAAAAGTCTAGACCAGAGCAAGCCCAGGCTGGCCCCGGGGGGAGCTACCCATCCTATCCAGAGACCTCGCCTGGCTCCCGGCAAGGTTCTATACGTTCAAGCAGGGGAAACAAAGTGAAATGAGCGGCGTTAAACTCAGCAAAATCAAGTCCTGCAGATCCGCCCCAAGAAAGCCTTTCTCACCTGCTGTGTGTTTAATTTCGCAGGCGCGCCTCGACTCTAAACAGCTCTTTAAAACAATTTGCCCCAACAAACCAGACTGGCCACCAATAGGATGTGGGATTCTGGGGCATAGAAACTTTCTCCAGTCAGCATTTGCTGTATTTTAACTTTCCCATGCTGTCTCAAAAGAATGGAAACACATCCTCGTTTCTACTTCCCAACAGGCACAGATGTGTGTGCGTGCACACATACACACACACACAATGTAGAGAAGAGTGATTTCTTCTGGGTTGGGGATGGTGACATATCTGAGGACAGAAAGGAGGAAGAGAGCTGCCCAGGGGCTGGGAGGGCTTCCAGAGCCAGTCAGTGTCTCAGAGGGTTACAGCTACTTTGGGATCTAGGAACCACCAACTCTTCCCAGTCATCAAAAAGGACAAAGCCGAGGTGCCTGCGAGGTCTGGGCAGGTGTTACTGGGGTACTGAGGGGCCTAGACAAAGTGTTGGCAGTGCCTGCCTTTTCAGTCCCATGGGAAACCGCCCGGCCATCAGGTCTTGTGTTAGCCGGTAAATTAGCTTAATGTGACCTGTTTGTAAAAGGGACAGGGAGGTGGGGGGAATTATGTTCATTACTTTTCTCAAGGGCTGATTTGGGAGTGAAGTCCCCCCCGCCCCCCAACCCATGCCCACGCACATTATTTTTAAAGGCAGATGTCACTAGTTATTGCCAAGAAAAGCCCAGGTTCCCAAGGAAGCTGCAGTGTGGTCTGGACACCTGCTTCCAGTGGGCGACACTGAGGAAGACAGTGGGGAGCTGCCTTGTGTGTTTCTGACCCAGCGAGATGAATCTCACAGCCCCTTCTTCAGGCCAAAAGCACATCAGTGAATCAAAGTTGTTTTAAATATTGCAAAATAATTTTAAAAGATGCCATCAAGGCCGGGCGCGGTGGCTCACGCCTGTAATCCCAGCACTTTGGGAGGCCAAGGCGGGTGGATCACGAGGTCAAGAGATCGAGACCATCCTGGTCAACATGGTGAAACCCCGTCTCTACTAAAAATACAAAAAATTAGCTGGGCATGGTGGCGCGTGCCTGTAATCCCAGCTACTCAGGAGGCTGAGGCAGGAGAATTGCCTAAACCCAGGAGGCAGAGGTTGCGGTGAGCCAAGATCGCACCATTGCACTCCAGCCTGGGCAACAAGAGCGAAACTCCGTCTCAAAAAAAAAAAAAAAAAAAAAAACAAAAAAAAAAAAAAAAAAAAAAAAAAAAAAGATGCCATCAATAAGTCCAGTTCCTAAATGCATCATCTGAAGAGAAAATGAAATTTTTAAAAGGAATAAAAAGCACATACACAGTGGCTGGGCACGGTGGCTCATGCCTGCTATCCTAGCTACTTGGGAAGTTGAGGCAGGAGGACTTCAACCCAGAAGGTTGAGACTTCAGTGAGTTATGATGGCACTGTTGCATTTCAGCCTGGGTGACAGAGTGAGACCTTGTCTCAAAAGGGAAAAAAGTGGGGGGGGGGGACACATGATGCTTCAAAAATTAAACGGAACAGAACAATGAAGCTTTGGTGGTCTTTTAACTCTTAAAAGAATGACTGTCTTGGCAGGGGCAGAACAGGCTGAGCCTTGGGCTGCTTACTGTGGTCCAGAGAGCACCACACCCCAGCTCACCACCTGTGTGCGGGGACTGGGGTGTGGTTCTGGAAAGAAAGTGACCAGCAGTGGAGAGAGGCATGGGAAAAGAACCTGCCTCAGACGATACAGTCATGCTGAGATCCATAAAAAGAAATGAATGGGGATGATGATGGTGTCTCAGGATCCCAGGCAGCCCCTGGTCCTGTGCAGGAGGGGTTATCTGTCAATTATGCTGTATGTCAAACGTCATACATTACTAGAAAGTATCTATGTTTTGACAAAGCAATTCAAATTCTAGGAATTTGATGCAACGCAGGATGTACATAGAGAATGTTCATCTGGGGGTTAGGGGAAGCCTTCACCAATTAGAAAGATGGGATAAATGCATTAAAGTCCATGCACTCTAGGCAGCAATTGAGGATCCTGCTGCGGGAGTGTCCATATCGTTATCATAGGAAAATGTTCACTATGTGCTGTTATATTGAAAAAGCAGGCTGGGTGCGGTGACTCATGCCTGTAATCCCAGCACTTTGGGAGGCCGAGGCAGGTGGATCACCTGAGGT